>NC_053038.3:124205611-124508641 GCF_002575655.3 Aegilops tauschii subsp. strangulata | reverse complement strand
CTAATTGCTCCCACTTTCAATATGTATCCATATTGAGACTTAGAGTCATCTGGTTCAGTGTCAAAACTTGCATCGACGTAACCCTTTACGACGAACCTTTTGTCACCTCCATAATCGAGAAAAACATATCCTTATTCCACAAAGGATAATTTTGACCGATGTCCAGTGATCTACTCCTAGATCACTATTGTACTCCCTTGCTAAACTCAATGTGGCATACTTTATAGAACCTATGGCTGAGGCATAGGGAATGACTTTCATTCTCTTTCTATCTTCTGCCGTGGTCAGGCTTTGAGTCTTACTCAATTTCACACCATGTAACACAGGCAAGAACTCTTTCTTTGACTGTTCCATTTTGAACTACTTCAAAATCTTGTCAAGGTATGTACTCATTGAAAAAACTTATCAAGCGTCTTGATCTATCTCTATAGATCTTGATGCTCAATATGTATGCAGCTTCACCGAGGTCTTTATTTGAATAACTCCTTTCAAATACTCCTTTATGCTTCCCAGAAAATTCTACATTATTTCCGATTAACAATATGTCATTCACATATACTTATCAGAAATGTTGTAGTGCTCCCACTCACTTTCTTGTAAATACAGGCTTCACCGCAAGTCTATATAAAACTATATGCTTTGATCAACTCATCAAAGCCTATATTCCAACTCCGAGATGCTTGCACCAGTCCATAGATGGATCGCTAGAGCTTGCTCATTTTGTTAGCACCTTTAGGATCGGCAAAACCTTCTGGTTGACTCATATACAACTCTTCTTTAAGAAATCCATTAAGGAATGTAGTTTTGACATCCATTTGCCAGATTTCATAAAATATGGCAATTTGCTAACATGATTCGGACAGACTTAAGCATCGCTACGAGTGATAAAATCTCATCGTAGTCAACACCTTGAACTTTGTCAAAAACCTTTTTCGACAAGTCTAGCTTTGTAGATAGTAACACTACTATCAGCGTCTGTCTTCCTCTTGAAGATCCATTTATTCTCAATGGCTCATCAATCATCAGGCAAGTCAATCAAAGTCCATACTTTGTTCTCATACATGGATCCCATCTCAAATTCCATGGCCTCAAGCCATTTCGCGGAATCTGGGCTCATCATCACTTCCTCATAGTTCGTAGGTTCGTCATGGTCAAGTAACATGACCTCCAGAACAGGATTACCGTACCACTCTGGTGTGGATCTTACTCTGGTTGACCTACGAGGTTTGGTAGTAACTTGATCTGAAGTTACATGATCATCATCATTAGCTTCCTCACTAATTGGTGTAGGAGTCACAGGAACATATTTCTGTGATGAACTACTTTGCAATAAGGGAGCAGGTACAGTTACCTCATCAAGTTCTATTTTCCTCCCACTCACTTCTTTCGAGAGAAACCCCTTCTCTAGAAAGGATCCATTCTTAGCAACGAATGTCTTGCCTTCGGATCTGTGATAGAAGGTGTACCCAACTATCTCCTTTGGGTATCCTATGAAGACACATTTCTCCGATTTAGGTTTGAGCTCATCAGGATGACACTTTTTCACATAAGCATCGCAACCCCAAACTTTAAGAAACGACAACTTTGGTTTCTTGCAAAACCACAGTTCATAAGGTGTCGTCTCAACAGATTTTGATGGTGCCCTATTTAAAGTGAATGCAGCTGTCTCTAATGCATAACCCCAAAACGATAGTGGTAAATCGGTAAGATACATCATAGATCGCACCATATCCAATAAAGTGCGGTTACGATGTTCGGACACACCATTACGCTTTGGTGTTCCATGTGGCGTGAGCTATGAAACTATTCCACATTGTTTTTAAATGAAGGCCAAACTCGTAACTCAAATATTCTCCTCTACGATCAAATTGTAGAAACTTTATTTTCTTGTTACGATGATTCTCCACTTCACTCTGAAATTCTTTGAACTTTTCAAATGTTTCAGACTTGTGCTTCATTAAGTAGATATACTCATATCTGCTCAAATCATCTGTGAAGGTCAGAAAATAACGATACCCGCCACGAGCATCAACACTCATTGGACCGCATACATCGGTATGTATTATTTCCAACAATTCAGTAGCTCATTCCATTGTTCCGGAGAACGGAGTTTTAGTCATCTTGCCCAAAAGGCACGGTTGGCAAGCATCAAATGATTCATAACCAAGTGATTCCAAAAGTCCATCTTTATGGAGTTTCTTCATGCGCTTTACATCGATATGACCCAAACGGCAGTGCCACAAATAAGTTGCACTATCATTATCAACTTTGCATCTTTTGGCATCAATATTATGAATATGTGTATCACTACGATCGAGATCCAACAAACTAGTTTCATTGGGTGTATGACCATCGAAGGTTTTATTCATGTAAACAGAACAACAATTATTCTCTGACTTTAAATGAATAACCGTATTGCAATAAACATGATCAAATCATATTCATGCTCAACGCAAACGCCAAATAACATTTATATTTAGGTTTAACACTAAGCCCGAAAGTATAGGGAGTGTGCGATGATGATTATATCAATCTTGGAACCACTTCCAACACACATCGTCACTTCACCCTCAACTAGTCTCTGTTTATTCTGTAACTCATGTTTTGAGTTACTAATTTTTAGCAACCGAACAAGTATCAAATACCCAGGGGCTACTATAAACACTAGTAAGGTACACATCAATAACCTGTATATCAAATATACCCTTGTTCACTTTGCCATCATTCTTATTCACCAAATATTCAGGTCATTTCCGCTTCCAGTGACCATTTCCTTTGCAGTAGAAGCACTCAGTTTCAGGCTTTAGTCTAGCTTTGGGCTTCTTCATGGAAGTGACAACTTGCTTGCCATTCTACATGAAGTTCCCTTTCTTTCCCTTTGCCCTTTTCTTGAAACTAGTGGTCTTGTTAATCATCAACACTTGATGTTCTTTCTTGATTTCTACCTTCATCGATTTCATCATCATGAAAAGCTCGGGAATCGTTTTTCGTCATCCCTTGCATACTATAGTTCATCACGAAGTTCTACTAACTTGGTGATGGTGACTAGAGAATTCTGTCAATCACTATCTTATCTGGAAGATTAACTCCCACTTGATTCAAGCGATTTTAGTACCCAGACAATCTGAGCACATGCTCACTGCTTGAGCTATTCTCCTCCATCTTTTAGCTATAGAACTTGTTGGAGACTTCATATTTCTCAACTCGGGTATTTGCTTGAAATATTAACTTCAACTCTTGGAACATCTCATATGGTCCATGACGTTAAAAACGTCTTTGAAGTCCCGATTCTAAGCCGTTAAGCATGGTGCACTAAACTATCAAGTAGTCATCATATTGAGCTAGCCAAACGTTCATAACGTCTGCATCTGCTCCTGCAATAGGTCTGTCACCTAGCGGTGCATCAAGGACATAATTCTTCTGTGCAGCAATGAGGATAAACCTTAGATCACGGGCCCAGTCTGCATCATTGCTACTATCATCTTTCAATTTAGTTTTCTCTAGGAACACATATAAAACATAGGGAAGCAACAACGCAAGCTATTGATCTACAACATTATTTGCAAAATACTATCAGGACTAAGTTCATGATAAATTGAAGTTCAATTAATCATATTACTTAAGAACTCCCACTTAGATAGACATCCCTCTAATCATCTAAGTGATCACGTGATCCAAATCAACTAAACCATGTCCGATCATCACGTGAGATGGAGTAGTTTTCAATGGTGAACATCACTATGTTGATCATATCTACTATATGATTCACGGTCGACCTTTCGGTCTCAGTGTTCCGAGGCCATATCTGCATATGCTAGGCTCGTCAAGTTTAACCCGAGTATTCTGCGTGTGCAAAACTGGCCCCGTTGTAGATGAACGTAGAGCTTATCACACCTGATCATCACGTGGTGTCTCGGCACGACGAACTTTGGCAATGGTGCATACTCAGGGAGAACACTTTTATCTTGAAATTTAGTGAGAGATCATCTTATAATGCTACCGTCAATCAAAGCAAAATAAGATGCATAAAGGATAAACATCACATGCAATCAAAATATGTGACATGATATGGTCATCATCATCTTGTGCCTTTGATCTCCATCTCCAAAGAATCGTCATGATCTTTATCGTCACTGGCATGACACCATGATCTCCATCATCTTGATCTATATCAATGTGTCATCACATGGTCGTCTCGCCAACTATTGCTCTTGCAACTATTGCTATCGCATAGCGATAAAGTAAAGCAATTATTTGGCGCTTGCATCTTATGCAATAAAGAGACAACCATAAGGCTTCTGCCAGTTGCCGATAACTTCAACAAAACATGATCATCTCATACAACAACTTATATCTCATCACGTCTTGACCATATCACATCACAACATGCCCTGCAAAAACAAGTTAGAAGTCCTCTACTTTGTTGTTGCAAGTTTTACGTGGCTACTACGGGCTGAGCAAAGACCGTTCTTACCTACGCATCAAAACCACAACGATATTTCGTCAAGTTAGTGTTGTTTTAACCTTCTCAAGGACCGGGCGTAGTAACACTTGGTTCAACTAAAGTTGGAGAAACTGACACCCGCCAGCCACCTGTGTGCAAAGCACGTCGGTAGAACCAGTCTCGCGTAAGCGTACGCGTAATGTCGGTCCGGGCCGCTTCATCCAACAATACCGCCGAACCAAAGTATGACATGCTGGTAAGCAGTATGACTTGTATCGCCCACAACTCACTTGTGTTCTACTCGTGCATATAACATCTACGCATAAAACCTGGCTCGGATGCCACCGTTGGGGAACGTAGTAATTTTAAAAAATCCTATGAACACGCAAGATCATGGTGATGCATAGCAACGAGAGGGGAGAGCGTGTCCACGTACCCTCGTAGAACAAAAGCGGAAGCGTTAGAACAACGCGGTTGATGTAGACGTGCGTCTTCACGATCCGACCGATCCAAGTACCGACCGCATGGCACCTCCGAGTTCAGCACACGTTCAGCTCGATGACGTCCCACGAACTCCGATCCAGCAGAGCTTCGAGGGAGAGTTCCGTCAGCACGGCGGCGTGATGACGGTGATGATGTTGCTACCGACGCAGGGCTTCGCCTAAGCACCGTTACGATATGACCGAGGTGGAATATGGTGGAGGGGGCATCGCACACGGCTGGGAGAGATCAACAGATCAACTTGTGTGTCTTGGGGTGCCCCCCTGCCCCCGTATATAAAGGAGCAAGGGGGGAGGCCGGCCGGCCCTTGCAGGGCGCGCCAAGAGGAGGAGTCCTCCTTCTAGTGGGAGTAGGACTCCCCTTTCCTAGTCCCACTAGGAGGGGAAAGGAAGGAGAGGGGGAGGAGAAGGAAAGAGGGGGCGCAGCCCCTCCCCTAGTCCAATTCGGACTAGGCCCATGGGGGGCGCGCGGCCAGCCCTCGTGGCTTCTCCTCTTTTTCCCCTAAATCCCACTAAGGCCCATATGTACTCCCGTATTCCCGTAACTCCCCCGGTACTCCGAAAAATACCCGAATCACTCGGAACCTTTCCGATGTCCGAATATAGTCGTCCAATATATCGATCTTTACGTCTCGACCATTTCGAGACTCCTCGTCATGTCCCCGATCTCATCCGGGACTCTGTACTACCTTTGGTACATCAAATCACATAAACTCATAATACCGATCGTACAAAACTTTAAGCGAGCGGACCCTACGGGTTCGAGAACTATGTAGACATGACCGAGACACGTCTCCGGTCAATAACCAATAGTGGAACCTAGATGCTCATATTGGCTCCCACATACTCTACGAAGACCTTTATCGGTTAAACCGCATAACAGCATACGTTGTTCCCTTTGTCATCGGTATGTTACTTGCCCGAGATTTGATCGTCGGTATCTCAATACCTAGCTCAATCTCGTTACCGGCAAGTCTCTTTACTCGTTATGTAATGCATCATCCCGCAACTAACTCATTAGTTGCATTGCTTGCAAGGCTTATAGTGATGTGCATTACCGAGAGGGCCCAGAGATACCTCTCCGACAATCGAAGTGACAAATCCTAATCTCGATCTATGCCAACTCAACAAGTACCATCGAAGACACCTGTAGAGCACCTTTATAATCACCCAGTTATGTTGCGATGTTTGGTAGCACACAAAGTGTTCCTCCGGTATTCGGGAGTTGCATGATCTCATAGTCATATGAACATGTATAAGTCATGAAGAAAGCAATAGCAACATACTAAGCGATCAAGTGCTAAGCTAACAGAATGGGTCAAGTCAATCACATCATTCTCTAATGATGTGATCCCGTTAATCAAATGACAACTCATGTCTATGGCTAGGAAACTTAACCATCTTTGATTCAACGAGCTAGTCAAGTAGAGGCATACTAGTGACACTCTGTTTGTCTATGTATCCACACATGTATCAAGTTTCCGATTAATACAATTCTAGCATGAATAATAAACATTTATCATGAAATAAGGAAATAAATAATAACTTTATTATTGCCTCTAGGGCATATTTCCTTCACGATGACCATGCTAAATTAAAGAAAGATCTTGATCATGCTCTTGTTGTATCTCGTGTGCTAAACTCCGAGAAAGCCAAGATTGGGGTTGATCTCGCTAGACTCAAAGAGGAGTTTGATTTACTTGACAAGGCTCACAAGGCCTTGAAGGGTGCTCATGCTAGCCTCAAAGAGTCTCATGATCAACTCCAAGTAAAGCTAACCAAAGAGAAAGCCACCTTTCTTCATATGGTCTTAATTGATAATGCAAATGCTACTAACCCGTGTTGTGAGCATGTGCATCTTGTTGAGGAGAATGCAAAGTTGAAGGAGCAACTTGAGAAAGGCCTTGTGTCGTGCGTACAAGGTGAGAAGAACCTCAACGACCTTTTGAGCAATCAAAAGGAATTTGTGGCCAAGGAAGGGATTGGGTTCACACCCAAATCCAAGAATAAGAATAAGAATGACAAGGCCAAACGACCTCCCCCTCTCAAGCAAACCTTTGTGAAGGAGGGAGAGGGTGCCTCTAAGGAGAAGAAGAAGAACAATGTGAAGGGTAGTGATGCCAAGAAGGGCAATGCTACCCCTCCCAACAAAGCCGGCGACTTCAACCCTTCTTATGTGTTATGTTGTGCTAGTGATGGACATGTTTATGCCAAATTTGTTGGTTCTCCTTATGAGTACATTGAATTGTCTATTTGGGTTCCTAAGACCCTTGTTACTAACATCAAAGGACCCATTACAAAATGGGTACCTAAAACCAAGCACTGATCTCTTGTAGGAGTTTGCTTCCGGTGGGGGATCATGGTTGCTCGATAGTGGAGCCACTAATCATATGACCGGAAGCAAGGACTTGGTGGTGGATGTATACAAGATTCCATCTATGCCCACCAATGTCGAGTGGGGTGATGCCTCGTCCTCTAAGGTATTGGGACTTGGCAAGGTTGTCATTTCTCATGATCTCACGATCGAGAAGGTCATGCTTGTTGAGTCCCTTGCATACAATTTACTTTCCGTTCGTCAACTTGCACTCATGGGCTTTGCCACTTTCTTTGATATTGATACCGTGGCCCTCTTGTGGAGCAAGACTCTTAAATTAGCCTTTGTTGGGCATGTCGAGAATGGTCTTTATGTGATTAACTTTTCGGAGCGACCCACTAAGACCGCGACATGCCTAATGGCTAAAGTTGACGTGGGATGGCTTTGGCATCGCCGTTTAGCCCATGTCAATATGAGATCTTTGCAAAGTCTTCTCAAGGGGGACCATGTCTGTGGACTGACAAATGTTAGTTTTGCTAAAGATCGTGCTTGTAGTGCTTGTATCGAAGGAAAGCTACATGAAAAGGCTCACCCTCCCACGACTATCATTTACTCGAAGAGGCCTTTGGAGCTCCTTCACTTGGATCTCTTTGGGCCTCCATCCTTTGATAGTCTTGGGGGTAGAAAGTATTGCTTGGTGATTGTGGATGATTATTCAAGATACACTTGGGTATATTTCTTCAAGAGGAAGAGCGAGACCCAACAAACCGTCATTGACTTTGCGAATGAAGCTCAACGTCAACACAATGCAAAGATCTTGACAATAAGAAGCGACAACGGCACCGAGTTCAAGAACTACACCTTGGATGAGTTTCTTAGTGATGAGGGAATCAAGCATCAATATTCCGCACCGTACACCCCTCAAGAAAATGGTGTTGCGGAGAGAAAGAACCGGACGTTGATGGATGCGGCAAGGACCATGATGGCGGAGTTCAAGTCTCCATACAACTTTTGGGCCGAAGCCATCAACACCGTGTGTCATGCATCCAATCGGCTCTATCTCCGCAAAGTCTTGAAAAAAACTCCATATGAGATTCTCACCGGTAACAAGCCCAATCTCAAGTACTTTCGGGTGTTCGGGTGTAAGTGTTTCATTCTCAAGAAAGGTGTTCGTTTGTCTAAATTTGAGGCTAGAGCTCATGAGGGAATATTTGTTGGTTATGCTACAAACTCTCATGCTTACCGTGTCCTCAATAAGTCCACGGGACTTATTGAGGAGACGTGTAACATGGAGTTTGATGAGAATAACGGCTCCCAAGTGGAGCAAAGTGGTACTTGTGATGTAGGTGATGAAATTCCTCCCCAAGGCATAAGAAGAATGGGTGTTGGTCATATCCTACCCATTGAGGAACCCCTTGTGGCCGAAGGAGAAGGACAATGTTCCACTCAAGTGGAACCATCACAAACCCAAGACCCACACGCTTCCGAAGAACAAAGTGAAGGCCCTCAACCAAATGAACAAGATCAACCTCAAGATGGTGGTGTACCACCAAGTGACGCTCAAGGTCAAGTTCGCCCCTTTAAGCAAGCTCAAGATCAAGAGCAAGCTCAAGACGACGCTCAAGATGATCAAGTTTCCACTCCTCGACTCACCCCCAAGGAGGAATTGGAGCGTCGTGCCGCCAAGATTGCATCCAAGCTCTCTACCAAGGGTCATCTAATAAAGAATGTGCTTGGAGGCATTCAAAAGGGGGTAAGCACTCGTAGACAATTGGCAAACTATTGTGAACATCACGCGTTTGTCTCTTGTGTTGAACCCCAAAAGGTATATGAGGCACTCGAAGATCCGGATTGGCTCAATGCCATGCATGAAGAACTCAACAACTTCGAGTACAACAAGGTGCGGAGATTGGTGCCAAGTCCAACGGGGAACCACAATGTCATTGGAACCAAGTGGATATTCAAGAACAAGCAAGATGCTCATGGGACCATCATTCGCAACAAGGCAAGATTGGTAGCACAAGGCTACTCCCAAGTCGAGGGTATCGACTACGATGAAACCTTTGCTCCCATTGCTCACCTTGAATCCATTCATTTGTTGATTGCTTATGCTTCTCATCATAACTTTAAGTTGCAACAAATGGATGTGAAGAGTGCTTTTTCTTAATGACCCTATTAATGAGTTGGTGTATGTCAAGCAACCCCCGGGGTTCGAGGATCCCTACTTCCCCGATCATGTGTATCAACTCGGTAAGGCACTCTATGGCCTTAAACAAGCCCCACGTGCATGGTATGACCACCTTACCGAGTTGTTGCAAGATCGTGGATTTGAAGTTGGGAAAATCGACCCCACTCTTTTTACTAAGAAGGTCAAAGGGGAGTTGTTTGTGTGCCAACTATATGTTGATGATATTATCTTTGGTTCCCCTAACAAAGCTTTCAATGAGGAATTTGCCGCTCTCATGACCTCAAAGTTCAAGATGTCTTCGATGGGAGAGTTGAAGTTCTTTCGCGGGTTCGAAGTCAAGCAAAGAAGAGAAGTAACCTTCATCAACCAAGCCAAATATACTCAAGACATGCTCAAGAGATTCAAGCTAAGTGATGTCAAGCCGGCTTCCACTCCAACGCCCGTCAAATGCCAACTTGGCATAGATCCCAATGGTAAAGCGGTGGATCAAAAGGTATATCGCTCCATGATTGGCTCCTTGCTTTACCTTTGTGCATCTAGACCGGATATCATGTTGAGTGTGGGAATTTGTGCACGGTTTCAAGCCGCACCTAAGGAAAGCCACTTTGTGGCGGTCAAGCGAATCTTTCGATATTTGGCTCATACCCCAAACTTTGGCTTATGGTACCCAAGAGGACCAAACTTCAAGCTTGTAGGATATTCAGACTCCGATTGGGCGGGAGACAAAGTGGATAGGAAGTCCACTTCCGGAGGGTGCCAATTTCTTGGTTGCTCTTTGGTGAGTTGGTCTTCTAAGAAGCAAAGTTGTGTATCTCTCTCGTCCACCGAAACGGAGTATGTGGCGGCCGGTAGTTGTTGTGCACAACTTCTATGGATGAGGCAAACTTTAAAGGATTACGGTGTCATTTGTGACAAAGTGCCTCTTTGGTGTGACAATGAAAGTGCCATCAAGATTTCTCTCAACCTGGTGCAACACTTCAAGACGAAGCATATTGAGATTCGATATCACTTCATCCGGGATCATATTAGGCGAGGGGAGATCGAGCTCAACTATGTCAACACTCTTGATATACTTGCATATATCTTCACGAAGCCATTGGATGAAGCAAGATTTCGCGAGATAAGGCATGAGCTAAATATCATTGATTCAAGCAATGTGACTTGAACCCTTGCACACCCTACCATACTCAACGTGTTATCTTGTTTAGGTGTAGGCATGGACATAGGGGGAGTGTTGTTCTCTCAATGAACTCTCCCTCCCCCCATTATGCATAAATTGATCAACTCTTTCACATTCGCCATTCTTGATGGTACTTGTGCTTCAAAGACGAGTTTTGGTCATGGGCCCAAGGATAATTTTTCGCGGTGCCATACCACTTGACTCAAACATAGGTGGCTCCGGCCACCGCCCTCTCTTTGGAGAGGTTGTGTTGCGTGTTTAGTCCTTATTGTCTCTTGCCTCCCTTTCTTCGTGCCGAGCTTGCGTGTGTTGTCTCCTGGGTTAGCTCTTTGGTGTGTCCGTTCGCTTGAAGGTTGCATTGCAAAGGCCCTTTTCTTCTCTGTTTTTGAAACTTGCATTTTCCCGGGCCCATGGTACTACCGCGGCTTGCCACGGTACTACCACAGGAGCTGCGCACGGTAATACCGCACCCAGCACGGCAGTAATTTTTTATTGCTGCTGGAGGAGCGGTACTACCGCCCACGGTGCGGTACTTCCGCTCGGGCGGTACTACCGCGATGACACGCGGTACTACCGTGCAGTCGCAAGCGCGTGGGGGTTAAGAGCGGGCAGGGGGAGTTCCAACTCCCCTATACCCATTCAACTCTTTTTTCCCATGCCGTCTCTCTCTCTCCTGCCCAAGAACGGCGTCGGAGAACCTCGTCGGATCTCCGTCTCCGGCCGCTCTCCTCGCATTCCGTCCGGTGGGATCATTCCCCACCACATCCTCTTGCCATGGAACAAGGTTTCTCCCCAAATCCCTCTCTCTTTTGTTCGTTCTTTCGCTTCTAGGTTTTTGGGGAGATGCATGTTGTTCTTGAGATTTTAGGCCAAATCTATGCAAGAGTAGAATGTAGGAGAGTAGTGATGCATAGAGATGGTACTTGGTATGTTGCCCCTTGGTAGATTTGATCAACCGTAGTACCGCTCCGTTGTCACGGTTGTGCTCAGATCCGTTTGTGGTTTGGATCTGGCCTCGTGCGGTACTACCGCACCACTCGTGCGGTACTACCACTCGTATGGTACTACCGCTCCTCGGGAGCGGTACTACCGCGCGAGGCGCGACACTAAAATTGTACTTCCGCTCCAAGGCGCGGTACTAAAATTTTAGTTCCGTGCATACATGCGGTACTACCGTTGGTGTCAAATCTCTCACGTGGTAATTACGCAATGCTAGTTCTACTTGTTTCACCTGTTTTGCTGTGGTCTTTGCATTGATCCTTCTCGCTTCTCTTGCGTGGTTTTGTGTTTTTGTGTCATAGGTGGTGGCTCTGATGCCCATGCACGTCGTTCCAATCCCAGCCGTGACACGGGCTCCAAGCGTTTGCGCAACCAAGATGAAGCTCCAGAGGGCTCCAATGCCCCCCAACGCAGGACCAAGACCACCGCCACCAAGAACAAGGAACCCTCCATGGCCATGGATGAGATACCACTTGCGGAGTTTGTCACTCGAAGGAAGATCAACCCCTATGTGAATCCTCGTGCCAACTTCAGAGGGAATGATCTGTTCTGGACCAAGCAGCAGAATCTCATTTATCTGGATGTGATCAAGGCCAAGCAGAACATATATGTGGACGTGCACTGGATTGACATGAATCATATGAGGCAGGATAAGCATCGTGCCTATTTTGGTGAGGCTTTGGATCTGGTGGAGCAGTTTGGCATTGAGGACGTGATCTCTTTCCACCTGGACTTTGACCCTGAGATTGTGGCTCAGTTCCTTGCTTTGTTACACTTCCATCCTGTTGAGGAACGGACCATGACCTGGATGACCAACGGACAGCGGATGACTGCTACATGGAAGGACTTCATGGATTTGCTTCAGGTCCCTGATGAGGGGCTCAACACGCCCATTGGTGTACGCCCTCATGCAAATCCCGAGTCAGCCAACAAGAACAAGCTTCAGTCCTACTATGTTGAGAAGTTGCTTCCCAGTGGCAAGAAGACGTGGGTGCTGAACTCATTCCTTGACATCATGTATCGCATCTTCTGCAACTCCCTCTTTCCACGCATTGGTGACAAGGACAAGGTGCATGCCTATCTTGTGGATATGATGCTCATTTGTGAGGAGGCGCCCCATTCTCAGTCGCAACCACTTGATGTCTCACATATCATGTGGTGCAAGCTTCGGTTTGCGGTGTTCAACCGTAAGGTACCCATCTGTGGACCTTACCTGTTTCTGTTGATCTCGAAGACTTGGGAGAAGCTGTATCCCGATGATGAGTTTCTTGCCCCTGACTGGACTCGTCATGAGCCCATCAAGCTCCGTGTCAAGACCCAGTGGGCCAACACTACCACCCGTGCTGAGGCAGCGGCTGCTCAGATGGATGTGGATGAGGATGAGATTGAGGAGGAGGACGCTGATGAGGACAGCTCTGCTGGCTACTCGCCTTCATCTTCTGAGCCTTCTTGGGCTAAGAAGCTGAAGAACAAGATGAAGGCTTTATTCTGCATGCAGTCCAAGGGCCAGTACCGGTCTCATGTTGCTCAGAAGGAGAGTCGCCGTCGCAACAAGAGGATCTTGAGGATGTTTGGCGAGGAGGCATCCACCGGGTCAGAGAAGCACATCACTCCAGAGGAAGCTTGGATGGCCAAGCAGGGCTACAAGTGGACTGATTTTGAGGCGGAGCAGGAGGAGACCATTCCCACTGCCGAGACCGACGAGGAGCGCGACGAGTGATCGTCTCAGCCTGAGCTACCACATGTGTCGTAGGTGTCCTCTCTGCCTTTTTGGTGTCTCGATGCCAAAGGGGGAGAGAGTGTAGGATTTGCGCGTCGTGTGTCGTGTCGTCTTGTTGCTTTGCTTTCGTTTCGTTCCGTTTGAACCTCATTTGCTTTGGTTTGGTTTGTGCTTGTGAGACATTTCTATCATATGGTGTAAGACATATGCACTCTAGCGTACCTTCTTGAGCCTGTGCTATCTTGTGCCTCTTTACTTTATGCTCATAGTTATTATCTTGCTTAGTGTTAGCTTTATCATTACAAGATATGCCTTGACTATAAAATATAGGGGGAGTGTTGATCCTAGTATGTGTGCCATGCAGTCCAAAGCACTTCTCTATATAGCACACATCTAGGGGGAGTCCGTCTATATTTTATAGTTGTGGGGTTTGCCTATGTTCTTTTTATCTCCCTTTGTGCAAATCCCGTATTGTCATCAATCCACCAAAAAGGGGGAGATTGTAAGGGCATACTTATCCCTTAGTTGTTTTGGTGATTGATGACAATGCTTTTGCGGACTAATCATGTGCATTAAGTATTTCAGACATATCTTGACTAGGCACAAGACGATTTGGTGCCCCTCGAAGACTATTGAAGACAACATTTCTCTACGTTTCTTTTCGGTGGATTTGAGTCATAGGAAAGCCGTTCTATTAAGAGGGGGTCCGCTTTGGAAAGGTTTGGGTGGAATCATCACGTACACGTTACTCCTTTTGCACCCCCTTTCCTTTGGCTCTTTGGAGCATCCTCCGTCTCTCCGTGTCTTTGCAAAATGAAGGACTTCTAGTGTTGTTGTTCTGAGGCACGCGGTAGTACTACTCTTTAGAGCGGTAGTACCGCGGGGCCTTGCGGTAGTAACGGCCATCGGCGCGGTAGTACCGCAGGTACTCACGGTAGTACCGCTCCTTGGGAGCGGTAGTACCATGACCTCTGGCCAGGCTCAACCGCTCGAGCGGTTGTAGGGGCAGATGTAATTTTTTTACATCCGCGCCCTACGCGGTAGTACCGCCCCATGGGTGCGTTAGTACTGTGAGCCCTGGCCTGGCACAGCAACATGAGCGGAAGTAGGGGCGGATGTAATTTTTTACATCCGCGCCCTATGCGGTAATACCGCTCTAGGCATGCGGTACTACCGTGTTGGATTTTAGCACAGATCCCAACTCAGCGGAAGTTGCCACGGATGTATTTTTATATGCCCGTGCCTTCCCAAATTTGGACTATTCCTGCCTTGCGGTAGTACCGCAAGGGGGAGCGGTAGTACCGCGCCAGCGGTTCTACCGCCCTCTGCGTCATCGCATCAGGGCTACTTTGGAGTCTGCTGCATGGGCGGTAGTACCGCAATGTCTTGCGGTAGTACCGTGTGCCCTAGCGGTAGTACCGCGTCTCTGGTGCGGTAGTACCGTGCTTCGCAGGCTGAGTTGGTGGATAACGATTGCATTTGTTCTTCCACTATATAAAGGGAGTCTTCTTCTCCGAGTTGACTACCTCTTCCACCCCCAAACTCCATTGTTGCTCCCAGCTCCATTTTCGCCCGATCTCTCTCCCTAGCCAATCAAACTTGTTGATTCTTTAGGGATTGGTTGAGAAGGCCTTGATCTACACTTCCACCAAGAGAAATTTGATCCCCCCACTAATCCTTTGCGGATCTTGTTACTCTTGGGTGTTTGAGCACCCTAGACGGTTGAGGTCACCATGGAGCCACATTCCATTGTGGTGAAACTTCGTGGTGTTGTTGGGAGCCTCCAATTAAGTTGTGGAGATTGCCCCAACCTTGTTTGTAAAGGTCCGGTTGCCGCCTCCAAGGGCACGAATAGTGGAATCACGGCATCTCGCATTGTGTGAGGGCGTGAGGAGAATACGGTGGCCCTAGTGGCTTCTTGTGGAGCATTGTGCCTCCACACCGCTCCAACAGAGACATACTTCCCCTCAAAAGGAAGGAACTTCGGTAACACATCCTCGTCTTCATCGGCTCCACTCTTGGTTATCTCATGCCTTTACTTGTGCAAGCTTATTTGTGTTATATTCCTTGCTTGCTTGTGTGCTTGTTGTTGTTGCATCATATAGGTTGCTCACCTAGTTGCATATCTAGACAACCTACCTTGATGCAAAGTTTGAATTGGTAAAGAAAAGCTAAAATTGTTAGTTGCCTATTCAACCCCCCCCCCCCCCCCCCCTCTAGTCAACTATATCGATCATTTCACTTGTCATGTTGTCTTCATATGATCACCGTAGGGTTTGATAAAAATTTGAGAGTGTTACAGTAAAATTTGATGCACTTCAAGTACAAGTCGAACACTCTCCGGGGAAGTGTCAGCGTTTCGAAAGGAAACCGCTGCCTACCACACAGAACTCTATTTTTCTACACATTTCAACTTAAAAGAAAATCTATATTTAATACACAGCATAAATTTTAGACTAATCTGAGTTTAGTAAATATGATTTTTCAAGCATTTTCCTGACTTACTATATTTGTGACGGGCGCTTTAGTGTACCCACCACTGCTTACTTCTAGGAATTTTGGGAGAAATTGAGGCATGCCACCGAAATATTGTTGTGGCAGACAAACTTTTCGCCCGCCACTGGTGCATGACAAACCAGTGGCGGACTTGACTTTGTCGCTCGCCACTGCTGGTTTTATGATCCCACGGGTAAATTTGTAAAAAATTATGAGTGGCAGGTGGTTATTTTTGCCCGCCACTGCTATCCACACAGGAGTGGCTGACGACACTTTTTACCCCCACTGCTACTTTTTCAAAATAGCAGTGACGGTACCTATCCTCGCCCGGCTCTAATTTGAGCCCACCTAAATCTTTTTTCAGTAGTGGCTATTTGGTCAGCAAGGAGGAAGGCAATACATGAGGATACATTGGAAAGCACTATCTTGATATGGATTCAAATACATGATCTTCCACATGGGTACACACAAATTGCTGAAATCCTTGTAGGGCAAGTGGGAGAATTCGTTTTTGCAGCGCTATTTCCGAAGATTTTTTTTTGCGGGTGTGTTTCCCAAGATTTTGAGGGCAACTTCTTCAGGGTTAAGAGTCAAGATTGATGTCAAGAAACCTCTAAAGAAAGTTGCATCTATTGTTCATAATCCAAGTGTACAAGGAGCATGGTGTTGGCATATAATATAAGTTGATAATCCTTGTCTCTGTGAGTTGACCATCGAGCTTGAGTGGTTATAGCGTGTAGCCTGTAGTGAGGAATGATGGTGATTTACACACATAGCACGTGAAATATCAGAGAAGATGCATAATTTTGAGAGTGCCGAGATAATTTTTGAGCGAAGGACCACGAATGGTGAAGCTCATTCCTTAGCTACCTTGTATGGGACAGCTGGTCGGCTTATTTGGCTTAACCACCCACCTGAGATGGTTCAAATTCCTGTAGCCATAAGAAACATTTAAATGCATGGAACAGGATGAGTTGTCAAAAAAAAAAAAAAACTGACAAGTATGATATGGTAACCCAAAGGTCGAGTTCTTCCTGTAAGTTAGCCTCTGTTCTATTTACAGCTTTCCGACCATACTTGCAAACATTTACGGTGTGCTCTCAACATTTCGTTCTCCAAGCAAAGCTTCTGGGGGTGCCAAGAACTAGGGCCGACTACAATCTGGTAACATGTATTGACGAATGTTACCTCCACATCACTTGAGAATGCAGCTAGAAATAGATTTTGCATATGCTTGCTACAACCACCTGGATGCTCAAAAGAATGCTTTAGAAATTCTCAGACTGGTTAAGATAGAGTAGCATGCCCAGTTACCCACGTATGTATCATGTGGCTCCAAGCCAAAATTTACTGTGAACCATAACAATGGTGGCTTCTGTTCTCTCACTCTCCCCTTTTTATCTTTGCTTCTTTATTTGCATATTATTCCAAAGTAGGTAAGTGGATAAATATTTACTCATGCCAATTGATATTTGTAGCAGGCATCCTCGCACTATCTGGTTAATCGCATGTCTTCAGGCTTCATCCGGAGTATTTATCATTAGAGTGTCCCAGTTTATACCTAAAACTCTATAGCAAAAAAAATATGCTGAGAAAATACAAAAGCATGTTACGGCAACCAAATGGAAATTTCAGAATTTATACCAGGATTGTATGCTGAGTACTAGTTATTTAGTTCGCCAAATCTATACTTTTAGAAGAAAAGAAGGCATGTTATACTAAGGAATAATACGAACATAAGGTGCTTTTTAACCCCATATTCCAGTTCCAGATGGGCTTCGCTACAAGAATACAGGGTCATATTTTCCTAGTTCCTGAAACCATTCTATCATGAGATGGGGAAACAAGAAACAAACAGAGTACTTCAGATGATTTAAGGGCGGTAGAGAAAGGGGTTTATCGTCAGTACCTTCTCAAACCAAGGAGTACAAATTATTTCTGAACAGACTGCAGACCTACGAGATGAGTGCTGCAACTCTCCTGAGTCCTGACATGATACATGCTATTATAGAAACCACGGTTAGTAAATCAAAAGCACATATCGTTCACCTAGCAATAAAAAGAGGTCAACTTGGGTGTGGCGCCAAATAAAATGACCATTTGTTATTTTAGCAGTTACTATTAACATGAAAATGAGCCTGATATAATCTCAACTTCACCTGACAAGCTAGAAGGATATTCACTCCACACAAACTTCTCTCTGAATCAGCTTACAGACACATCCCGAAACAAAATTACTATGACTGCTAGGATCAAAATGTATACAAAAATAGTGGAATATCACTTGAAGAGTTGATAATAATGAAGCTTCTCCGTCCTTACAGCAATACAGTTATCAAGAGATATACTACCTCCGTCCCATATTAATTGACGCTCAAACGGATGTATCTAGATACATCCGTTTGAGCATCAATTAATATGGGACGGACGGAGTACATACTAATCTTGTAGGTCAACAGAAATGAAACATTTCTGGCAGTAGTTAATTTGCTTGGTTGCAATATGGATTCCAGACATGAAGAGGAACGGATTTTTCATTCCAGTCAGATGAACTCAACACCATAATCAATTCATGAGGTCAGTTACACCATGACAAGCTCAGTCGAAACCAAACTTGGGTTTTCCTGTTGCAGAGCGTACATCTTGTCGAACATTCCTTCCTTCCGATAAGCTTCCAACAAGATGGAGTATGTGATGGCATCTGGTTCACACTGCATATGCTTCATGTGCCTGAAGACCCTCTCCATTTCCATCAGATCCTCCGCTTTCGCACATGCCGCAAGAACAGAGTTGTGAAAAGATGTATTTGCCGGTACATCGAGCCTCTCAGCAAGCTTTACCATGCCTACCACCTTGTGGAAAAGGGCTGCATTGCTAAACCCGTTTATGAGACAACAGAAGGTCTTTGTATCCGGCTTCATCCCCTCTGAGCGCATCTGGTTAAATGTGTCCTCCATGTTCTTTGCATCGCCAGCCTCAGCAAATGCCTCGATCACGTTGTTGTAAGTGGCGGTCGTCCATGGAAATGCTAGCCTGCGCATGTATTCCATCACCGCAGACATCTTGTCATACATCCGCTTCTTCCCGTAAGCACCAATGAGAATGTTGAACGTCCGAGTCTCCGGCTCGATCCCATAGCCTCGGAATTTCTCATACCACTTCTCCATCAGCTCAACCTGGCCACTGTTCCCAAACAGGCTTAGGATAATGTTCATGGTCCAGACATCCGGTTTACAATTTGCACTTTCGAGCATCGCCGAGAGTAGCTTCTCCATATCGTCCAGCCTTCCTGCTCTGCAGTAGCCACTGAGAACAATGTTCTGCGTGACCGTGTTGGGTGTCACGGAGCGCTCAGCCATCTCTTTGTACATAGCATCAACGAGGTCGAACCTTGAGGCGTCCACGAAGGCCTTGATGAGGATACTATAGGTGTAGACATCAGGCTGGCACAGCGGGGCGGCTTTCATGTCTTCAAGAAGCTTGAGTGCCTCGTCTAGGAGGCCGTTCCGGCAGTAGGCTCCGATCAAGGCCGTGTAAAGCTCGGGTGTTGGCTGGCATCCTTGCTGCTGCATCTCGGTGAAAAGGTGTTGTGCTAGAGAAGGCTGGCCTGATCTCCCCAGCAACAGGAGGAGCTTCATGTAGGTGCCCTCTTTGGGATAGTAGAAAGTTTGCTCCTTGAGCATCTCGAAGACCTACACATATGTATTCATTTTTCCGAAATCAAATCAATTAGTAATTCCTAAAATGGTGCGATGCAAAGTAAAAGGGAAATTAAAAATTTATAAGGAAAATTTGATTGGCATAGCTGGTCGGTGACTCTATTACCTGAAGCGCCTCTCGCCAGTTCTTGGCGGCGATGCGGTCGGCGAGGGCCTCGGTGACGGTGCAGGCCCAGGCCTTGGCATCGGCGCGCGCGTCGAGCCTCTTCTGGACGTTCTTGATAGGGGTGCGAGCGCGGCCCCTCCTCCCGGACTGGGATTGGGACTCGGCCGCCGCCGGGAACTCGCCCGCCCTCCAGTGTCTCTGGCGCCCTCCCCCCTCCGGGTCTTCCCCCGCCTTCCAGTGCCTCTGGCGCCCTCTCCCCTCCGGGTCTTCCCCCTTGGACGGTGGAGGTGGGGGCGGGCGCTCCGTGGTCCGGGGTCTCCGGCGCTGCTGCGCGCCGGAGGAGGGGGAGGTGGTGGGGAATGGGAACTCGCCGGCCTTCCAGTGGCGGCGGCGAGTATTAGTGTCGGAGGTGTCAGCGGCGGCGGTGACCAGGCGGGGCCGGAAGGTGGCGTTGGCGGCGCCGGCTAGCGCCATGGAGGTGGAGTTGGCAGGCAATGCGGAGGCGAACGCGCTGAGAAGAGGTAAGATAGAGCTAGTGAAGATAATTCCAAAAGAGACTAGTGACAAAAAAAAATCGAATTCCTCATTTATTCTGAATCCAAACAGTCTAGTGGCAAATGAATCCTTTCTATTTTGTAGATAAAAAATCGTTTCTTTGAAAACAAACATTTTGTTTCTTAATCCTGAAAGACTAGTGACAGATAAACACCTTTCTTTCAAGTACTACCTTCATCGATTCTTAAGAAAGAAGTACTCCCTCTGTAAACTAATATAAAAGTGTTTAGATAACTAAAATAGTGATCTAAACATTCTTATATTAGTTTACGGAGGGAGTATTATCTTCATCCGGGTCTGTTAGTCCTCTCGCATTTTGGGTCAAATTTTGAACATAGATTTAACTAGCACAATGTGATTTATATGCAACAAAAATTATATCATTGGAAACTTCTTTCAAATAAGAATCTACCAGTAATTTTGTAGCATGTAATGTATATTTTGTTAATCAAATCTAAGGTCAAAGTTTAGCACAAAATACAAAAGGGACTAATTTTGGTCAAATTTTGAACATAGATTTAATTAGCACAATATGATTTATATGCAACAAAAATTATATCATTGGAAACTTCTTTCAAATAAGAATCTACCAATGTAATTTTGTAGCATATAACGCATATTTTGTTAATCAAATCCAAGGTCAAAGTTTAGTACAAAATACAAAAGAGACTAATAAATCATCTAAGGTCAAAGTTTAGCACAAAATAAGAATGTGACTAGTAACCCAGACGGAGGTAGTAATCATTTTATCTCTGAAACAATCACAGAATCATTTTAACTCCAGAAGGATAGCTATCCTTATTGGTCACAAACAAATGATCAAAGTCACACCTTTCAAGAATTCTTCCTTTACCTGATACATCACTCTATTCTAGGCTGAAAATTTCAGATTCAGACGCCAGAAACACACACTGACAGGTGACAACCACCCACGAAACATTTTTTTTTCTTTTTCTTTGATTTATACTCTTGGTGTGTACAATACGATAGTAGAGATAAGAGAAGTCTGTAGCTCATACCAGCAACCACACCAGCTGAGAGCCTTTCAGACCGTTTTACAAGCTAGTTCTGTACATCCTTGAGCCGTCATACACACCACTGTACATTCCATTCCATGTATCAACAAATGCAAAAATCCCCGCTCCGAGGGGTGAAAAATAAAAATCGATCAATCTGTTACGTATTCAGAAGAATTCTCCACCATGTTCTTCCGCGCGCTGGTATCTCTCTCTATCTTTATATCTCCAGAAGATGTTTAGGCTTTCCTTCATTCTTTACCTCATTTGGACGAAAATGGACGACTCTTTGGCCGAGGGGGCCTCTCCTCATGCTCAGGGGCATCACTCTTCTCGATGCTGTTCTTGCCCCTCAATGGCACGGTTTCAGTATTCTCAGAGATCCGGTTCTGCCGTGGTCTTCGTTCCTGCAAATCCAGTCACTTGCATGTTCAACTTTTGTGATTGTGCTTATGTAGGCAATAAGCATCAAATTCAAAACCAAGCTAAACAATCCTCTCTAAGCCAAATGGAGTCGGTAGAACAAGCATATAGGATAACCAAATAAGATGGCATCAATGGCAGCACATCAGTCCAGCACAAGTATATACTGTGCAATGACCGGAATGAAAATAGCAGGAAAATGCATGATTTCCAGGTAAACCAATAATCATATGTGAATGGTGTTCTTTTGTGAATCAAACCTCTTGAGGTATGGTTTCGCTAGAATCCAACATCCGGACGACCTGATCCATCCTTGGTCTCTTCTCAGCATTCAGATCGATACACCGCAGAGCTGTCAAAAGGGCACGTTTGAGTTCCTTTGTCGATGGTCTTCTCTCAAGGTGTGGATCCACCACTTCGTCAGACCGTCTGTTGGCGACCATCAATTTAAGCCAATCGACTAGGTTTACCTACAGGTAAATAGCAACAGCAGTGTGTTAGAAAGAGATGAAGGGCACTGAGTTGCCTGGTAACAGAAGAGATTGAAAAATGAGTAAAAAGAAGATATGAAGACAACAATTAGGGATCTCAAACATAACAGAAGAGATTTTGCAAGTATTACCTCACTTGGGGGGCGATCATAGTCAATTGGATCTCTACCTGTAATAACTTCCAATAAAAGAACCCCAAAGCTGTAGACATCACTCTTCTCATTCAAAAGCCCACTGTTAGCATACTCAGGCGCAACATAGCTGCATAACAAGAATATAATAGTTATTGAGTGAAACTAATTGTTAGCATCCACAACTTATCTCTCGAATTATAATGGACAAATTTTGGAGGAAATGAAAAGAGAAACTGACTCATATATACCATGGCATGAAAAACTTACCCAAAGGTACCCATAACTCGAGTAGCAATATGACTTTTACCAGCACCAAGCATCTTGGCCAAACCAAAGTCAGATATTTTGGCATTAAACTCATCGTCGATCAAGATATTGCTGGCCTTGATGTCACGATGCACAACCTTTGGTTCAAGTGCCTCATGTAAGTATGCAAGGCTGCAGGCAAATGTGGAGTCTGTATCAAATTGATGTTTCCAAGAGCGCCAAGGCTATAGGTAAAATTAAGAACAATATCTAATGACCGAACAGAACACCACCATGTTATTCAAAAAAAGAAGAGCACTAGTTACTTGCAACAACAAAAAGAAGCACTACTTAAAGCCATTGTGATACAGTACCGACAAGGACTGGCTAAAAATTTGTGTAGTCTCAACCTTCACTGTAATCATATTTCAGGGCTGATCCAAATCCAAACTTGTTTCTGTTCACAACAGTATATACAATAATTTCTAGCGGCTAACAACTTGGTACGATAGTTAAACCCAGATGCCATTACGACTGAAACATGTGCCGATGTACATCAATCAGAATGATCATTTGTTAGCTCTTGCACACTATCGCGTGATGAACATAATTTTGGAAGTACAGAGATCCTAAGAAAAGAATGAGTTTAGTGAAGGAGCTACTCACGCCTTTGCAGTCCCCAGAAGAACTTTCATGCGAGCTAACCAAGTGAGAGAGCTGTACTGGGACAATTCTCCGTGGAGCCAGCTTTCAAGATTCCCGTTGTTAACAAACTCGTATACAAGCATCCTGGTTATGCAAACACATCAAGCAATTCATGTTATGACTTTCTTGTTTATTTGATGCTAAAACAATGGAAACATAACAGGCCATGCTTTAGAGAAAAAATGGAAGAAGAAGAAGAAAAAATGGAGACATATTCTGACCTCTGGGTACCCTCAACACAATATCCCAAAAGCCGGACCAAATTCTTGTGGCGAACATTACCAATTGCCTCAACTTCCACTCTGAATTCCCGCTCAGCCTGCCCTCTGCACAAAGTCAAGCAATTCTTGTATAAGCAGAAAGGAGGTGACACAATAAACTTTCCAGCCAAAAAGTCAACACAATAAACCCATAGACAAACATTTCGTCACCGAAATATCGTTATAGGAAAACTCACAAATTGTTAAGGATTTTCTTGACAGCGACTGGGGTGCCATTTGATAATCTGCCACGATACACAACACCATATCCGCCCTCACCAATTACATTGTCCTTTGCAAAATGGTCGGTTGCAACATCTAGATCTCTGAGAGTGAACCAATGGCCCCATCCAAGGTAAGAAAACTCAGGTAGGCCGTCCAACGGCGCAGAATCGGCAGTAGCATGTACAGAAGGCTGTTCACAGACAGAAACAGATTGAATTCCATCACAGCCATCAGTGTGAACTAAGGAACCTGAAAGATTGTTCTCTTCTCTATGCCTCGAATTGTCCTCCTGCGCCGATTGAACGGCATCTTTATCCGTTGATTCAACAGGCCCATTCTCAATGGCGAGTAGAAGCCCATCATGTACAACATAATCATTTGGTGAAAATTGGTCAGCCACCCTGACTTCTGTGATGTCTTTGAATGCAGAAGGTATCTGGGTCATAGGAAGCTCCTTGAATGCCCTTCGTGACCGTCTGATCCAGGTTTGGATGGTAAGGCATATCACAAGGATAAGAAGAATACCCAGGAGGGATGCTCCAACAGCGATCCCAATCACAACCCAAAGTTTAAGCCCAAAGACGATTGTTTTCTCATGAAGTGATTCTGTGAGCGTGGAGTTTGATGACATGTTGTGATCATCAAGCACCTGCATTCAAAGGATAAGAAGATGTTAGTCACAGATGCAAAGAAACACTTGCCTATATTAACTTGATTGCTTGGTCTGTGGACACTTAATATCATCTGTTTCAAACTGTTTGCAGCGTTCCCACGGAGATAATAAACCTACCCTAATATAAAAGAAATGGTGGAACTGTTTGCTGATTTGGGAATTAATGAGAAAGCTACATTGCAACCACCAAGCTGAAGACCACGCAAAGGTGGCGTGTCCCGCGTGCATTTAGACGGGAGGCAAACGCAAATTAAGTTTGCACACGAATGTAGCTTCAAACTACATATTACTTATGCAGAAAGAACAACACAGTGACATGTGGCCAAGATCAAGCGAAGCGGACTGACGTGCCAACCACCATTCCCATACCTCCTAGAGCTTACTGGGTGTTGAGAATTAAGTATGTCCAATCCAAGAGCTACGGGCTTAAACAAGGAAAGCAGTATGAAGACACGAGGCCTTGAGACATCCTGATGCGTTTCACACTAGAGCAGAGAAATAAGTAGAAATTGAACATCAGGCCTACCCGCCCTTTGATTATGTATAGTACCACATATAGATGTAGCATCTCTCCACAGAAACAGAAAATTGGGCACGGCTCAGGGAACCGACAAAGCAGCTAGCTGCACGCAAGCTAAGCAAAGCTAGAACAGAAGGGGGGTAGATTACTACCTTGAGCTAGCATCCTAGATGCCAAAGTTGGCCAATCTTATAAATCTGAAGAGCAAGATGGAGAGAAGAATGAAATAAAAACTGTTTGTAGTCTGAAATCTGGACGGTGAAATCGAATCAGCGCGAGCATTGGGGGTAATGGCGGAGGGGGGAGGGGGGGAGGAGGAGTGAAAAGGGGAACTCGGGGATGAGTGAGATCCAGTAAGCCGAGACGCTCGCATTCCAAGAAGAGGGGATGAAGGGGAATTGGATGGATGGATAGGGTACCTGGGATCCAGCGCAGCAGCGGGAGGAGGAAGAGGACGAAGGATGGCAGCAATTGCGGTGTGGGGAGGGAATGTATGGGGAAGGAAGGAAGGGGATTTGGAGATGGAATTGGAAGGTGGTGGCGGCAGGAGAAGGGGAGTTGTCAGCGTGGTTGGTAGTGGACTGGCGAGGCGAGGTGAGAGAGAGAGAGGAGCAGTCCGTCAGTCGGTCGGGACGGACGGGAGTGACGCGGAAGAAAGCACCCCAGCCAAGCGAAGTCAGTGGTGAACGCAAAGTAAAGCACACGCACACGCTCCACCCTTCCTTCTTCACACCTCAAGGGAACGCCTCCTTCTAGTGCTAGTGCTCCAACCAACACACTGGAATTAATAATTTGTTTCTTTTTGCGGGGGGGGGGGGGGGGGGGGGGCTAATAATTTGTTAGTAAGAGACTCGAGATGAGATGGTAAGCAGCGAAGTTATAAAATATAATCTCTGTGACTAACCCGGTAACTTATGGGTGCATTTAGGTTTATTTTATTCAAAAAGAAGACACGATGCCCTAAGGCTAGCCATAGTGGGGTAACATAACCGGTAACATGCACTTGGGACTAGCAAACATGCTTATGTGGCACACAATTAAATAAGAGAGAGGGGGTTATAGTAACATAGGTAGATACCATATCATGTTAAATGCTATGCTACTTTGCGTCATGCATGGCAATAAATATGGTAATCGATGATACTACTTTATGATACTATGCACTATGAAGGTAGTATCATATACTAGTATCATATGCATGATACTAGTATATGTTACTCCCCACTATGAGTAGCCTAAGGCCAAGGTAATGTGTGACAGCATGCGCTAGGTGGTGGCAGTGGTACTGGATGTGGGCCAGGGGAGGGGTGGCGAGGGAGGCTGCGTAAGAG
The DNA here is from genome assembly GCF_002575655.3 of Aegilops tauschii subsp. strangulata. Taxonomy (NCBI): domain Eukaryota; kingdom Viridiplantae; phylum Streptophyta; class Magnoliopsida; order Poales; family Poaceae; genus Aegilops; species Aegilops tauschii. The sequence goes on along the minus strand of NC_053038.3, from coordinate 124,482,396 downwards.
CATCTGTAGCCGGACTTGACAAATCTGATCCCTTAAAGGCCCGTGGACAGTGACAGGTCATGTTTCAAATAATCCATTATACAACCGGATATCTTAAATTGGAAACCTCAAATCCATACTATTACATGCAATGTAAACCGGTCTTTAAGCGGAGCTCATCCGGCTCCGTCGTGCCTATTGACCCTTTTCTGAAAGTTAATCGAGATTTGACCTCAGTTTGTAAAAATTTCGAGATCTGACCTTTTTGCTACCGTCAGGTACCTTGGCGGTAGGAAACACCCATACCGCTAAACAGGCTGGCAGTAGCATGTACAACCCTACCGCCAAGATGCCCGGCGGTAGGTGCGACCATGCACTGTGTTCCTTAGGAAAAATTTCTGGTAAGCCGTGCAACCCTACCGCCAGGGACCTTGGCGGTAGGCTGTTATACCCTACCACCATGGACCCTGGCGGTAAGAAAATGGTGAGATCCCGAAATTTTTGCAAGGCAGGGTCAGATCTCGATCAAGTTTTGAAGAAGGGTCAAAACACGAAATTTAACTGCCGCCTACGCTCCCCGGAGTATTGGTCCGGTCACCGGCGAGGTAGAGTAGGAGATGGAACACGAGCCTACTCTTTCTCGTTGGAGCCTGGAACCCTGACAGTGCCGATGGACATCAAATTGACGATGGATCCGTCCTGGGACGAGCCGGCGACATCCACCACAACGTGGTCGTGGTGCCCAGATTGGTGCACCATACGGGCTGCCGGAGAATGCGAGTCCGCCTCACCGACGTCCACCGCCGCGAGGGCTGCCGCCTCCTCCCGCGCTCGCCATGCCCGAGAAGGCCGGAGATCGCCGGAAGGGAGCTTGGGTGGAGGAGGGGAGTGAAGTGGGTAGGGCTTGGTCTGGGGAGTGGAGGGGGATGAATATATGTGGGGTCAGATGTGCCAACATGTGTTAGGCCCGACTTGGCGGACGCACCCGAGCCTCCCCATTTTCGTCCCATATTTGGGCTGGATATGATGGGTGTCGATCAACCCAGGCATATGAGTGGGGGTTTGAGGCGCCCGACTGAGTTGGTTTTCTATGACTGGTCACTGAACTGGGCCGTCCATCTAAGCGTTTGAAGCGGGTTTGAGGTGCCCGGATGTAGATGCTTTAAGGTTTTACTACTGGGTATCTTTCCATTCGGCTTTTATCATGTTTATTACTATCTCCCTCTAAGTTTTTCTTTGAAATTCCTACCTCCCTCTAAGTTTATTAGTTCGCATCAATAATGAAGCCAGCCGGAAAAATCTAGAAGGTTATTGTTAATTTTAGGATTATTACTTCCTAGTGTACAATAAGTGTACAGTAATTTTAGGTTGTTTCTATCAAAACTTGCGGGTCAGTTGACCCCACAAAATTTAATATTATTTCTTTCTAGTGTACAATAAGTATAGGTTGTTTCTATCAAAAGTTGCGGGTCAGTTGACCCCACAACTTGTAGAATCATCACTAGTCTTTTTAAGTTAAAGTTTAACACATTAGCAATGCATGTCATCAAAAATTATATTACTGTATTCATATTTAAATATAAACTAATGATATTGTTTTTGTTACATATAATCTTTATTTTATTAGTTAAAATCATGGTCACAATATTACCCAGAATACAAGGGGGTCTGGTAAACAATGACGGGTAGTACTACTTAACTAACTGAATGTGATTATTCATGACATCAGATTAGAAAGTAAATAAACATCAGACAATTTTTCTACTCATCAACCGCCAAGGCAGTACGAATAACGTCATAAGTAACATAAATTACATTCAGGTTCGTAGACAACTACAAACACTGGAGCACGTCGATGTCATCGCCCTTTACTAGCCGAAGCCACCGGAGCTGGACAAACCTTATCTAGTAGACAGTCAGGAAGTCATCGTGGTAAGACCCCACATGACTAGTGCATCAGAACAGCAACCATCGCTGATGATGAGAAGCGTACATTGAAATAATCCAACATGTAGACACAAGAACATAGATGAATGAATATCGGATCCAACCTAATCCAATGAAGACAAACATCGACCAAATCCCACGAGATCCATCGAAAACACACCTTCAAACGCCCTCCGACGATGCTAGACGCATCATCGGGATGGAGGCAAGGTAAAAAGAACCTTATTCTATCTTCAGAAAGCCATCATCACCTCGCCTTTCTAAGTAGAACACGAACCCTAATCAAACTTAAAACACACACCCAAAAACACAACCCTCTTGGCGGCCAACCGATGAGGGGCAGAGGAAACCCTAACGACATGTGCCCTTGAGACATGTTAGAAAGTAAGGTTGATGTCACAAAGAGGTAAACACAAGTTAGGTGATAGTTACAAAAGTTTTACTTCTTTTTAGTTGAACAAAAAAATGGTACTCATATATAAGGAAGAACGGAAATTTTGGCAAAAAGAAGAAATTTCTTGCTGAGGTACATTTATATGTTAGCTAACTTGTGCATATACACCCTATAGCAAGTTCTATTTTTTTACGAGGTGAAAGAATTTTATTCCTTGGTAATAGGGTTAAAAATAAGAGGCAGAAGATCCTCTATACACAGCGGTCCACTATGTAGTCATACAGTAGTAGCATTCTTCTAATACGGCTATAAAAAGACAACCAATCTACGAGCCTATTTTGTTCATGCTTAACTTCAGCTACCAAATGCGCATAAGCTGACCGAGGGAGGCATTCCCCTGCCAATGCCGTATTTTGCTCTTTTTACAGACTTTATTTCTCTAATGGTGGTCATGTCATTTACAAGGAGGTGAGTAATAAAATAGGGGACAACATCCCATGAACCATGTGCTTGATATATTTTGGTTTCTAAGGGCATTTCCAACGGCAACCCACAAAAATCCTCCCGCATTCATCCGCAAACAGGGAGACTAGTCCATGGACACGGATGTGGGAGGTAGTCATCCAACGGTAGTTGCATATATTTCAAACCGCATTTTAATAAAGCAGAGAAATTCATGCAAACGCTCGGATTCATCAAAGTTTGGATAGAAAATAACATAAATTATCCACACATAGCATTCAAATTAAGTTTAGTACAATAAGGTCTCAAATTCGACTAGATCCCAGATGTCCAATAAGTTTTTCATGAACTGATCATGTCCTCCCACACATACTTCCCATTCAACTTCATCCAGCAGTATGTGCACATAAATGACCATTCCTCTGACCTGTGATACACCACAGCGGCGCGTATGGGCTACATATAAACGTTTCGGGTGTCTGGGCTTCCGCAAACCTCCCACATTTTTGTCTCCAATTTGCGCGAGAAATCGCGTCCGACCATCCCGCGGACCGATACAGATCAACGTTGGATGACTTTCGCGGACACCATGGTCCGGACGGTTGCGGGAGGTTTACTTGTACACCTTGAAGATGACCTAAGGACATATTTAGAGGCATTAACTTGAATTTGTATACGAGGACTGGGACTACATATCAGGTAACGCTTATACCTGTTGGACAAATATTTTCAACCTACGTGACGTGTGGAAAGTGGAAACACACTCATGTGTGATTGTGTGGTGATGTGCAGCTATGGACTGTGATGACGACAAAGTACCAACTACTGATTAAGCAAGGGACCAAATAGTTATACGAGACACGTAATTATCTCCATTGATTTAGATGACGTAGCATATCTCACGACACCGACACCTTTGATTTCATGACCATGACGATGTGATGCATCTCAAGTTTGTTCAACTTAAAATGTTATTTAATGCAATTTCGACATGTGCATACGGGTACCAAAATAATTTGTGCATACCTAATGAGAAACGAGTCTAAAATACAATGTGAAGCAAGTGTTTTTGTATGGACTTGTATCTCCTATTTTTCGCAAGACGGGTGGCGTCATCCGAAGGCGGGAAGATCGAGCCGGCGCCGTAGGAGGACGAGCGCGTCCTTCTGGTCACCCACATCGAGAGAGGTTTCTCGATGCCTCCGCATCCTTTCTTTCGAGCATTCCTCGATTATTTCGGTGCGCAACTCCACCATCTTCCCCCAAATGCCGTCATCTACTTTTCCGCTTTCATCTCCCTCTGCAAGAATTTCCTCGGTTGCCATCCCCATTGGGGCCTTTTCAAGCACATCTTCACTTGTCGGTTGATGACTGTCAAGAAGGATTAGCCGACTGGCGCCAAGACCAACGTCATCCAGTTGTGGCGGAGATCTGGGGATCCAGCTCAGGGGTGGGAGTGCCTTCTCGAAGATGAGCTTCCCCAACTCCATTAAGGGGTGGCAGGGGAATTGGTTCTACTGTAGACATCCCTGGGGCCAGCAACCAATCGGGCCTCCCGCCGTACTCGACGGAGAGGGTGAGGGCTCCCGAGTCCCTTTCTGTGATGAAGGAGGAGAAGACAAGGTCGGCATCTTAGCCAGCGCCTTCGTTGGGGTTGTGAACGCCGGCGTGAACGAAATGGATCTACTGGACACCTTCCTCACTCTGCGGATCCAACCGCTGTAGGAAAGGGCCCACCCCATGTGGTTGTATGAGGCAGTGGCGGAGACAGGACCCAGGCCGGGGGGCCTGGGCCCGGGGCGTCAGGAAAATTTCCTTCCTTGACTGAAGCATGATGTGCACTGTTTGACACTGTAGCTGTAATGTAGCAAGCCTGGGGCCCGGGGCTTGGCCCAAACGTGGCTCCGCCCCTGGTATGAGGGGCCGAGTGACCCCACTCGAGTGCACCCATAGGACCTCGACAAGAAGGATGTGGGGTCCAAGATTGAAAGTGCAACTAATCCCCGGGTGGTTTTGGTAATTCATAACAACATATAGCTCATTGAACTAATATCCATTCAAGTTTATTATTTCAGGAAGTTCAATGAATGGCATGGCATGTACTAGAGATGTGGACCCCTCAAAATGCCAAGGACACATAATGGCAAAAGCTCAAGACTCTTCATTTCTATTTTAGTGATCCAAGATCACATTGAGTCCATAGGAAAGCCAATACTATTAAAAGGGGATGATGTGTTGCTTAATGGCTTGCTTGCTCAAATGCTTAGTGATATTGCTCCAAAACCCTCAACACTTTCTCATTCCAAATATGTCAAAACCCTAAACTCCAACTCGGCCCCACCGATTCACTCTATCCGGCGCCACCGAGTTCATATGACATAACCACTGCCAGAAACCCTAACAGTTCAGTCACACCGATATGGATCTCGGTCTCACCGAGATGGCCTTGTCAATTCTCTGTTGCCTTTTGCAATTATTTTGGTCTCACCGAAATAGCGATCGGTCTCACCGAGATGACTTGACCAATTCTCTGTTGCCCTATTGCTTCACTTCGGTCTCACCGAGTTGATGCAATCGGCACCACCGAGATGAGGTTTGCCCTACGCCCTAGCACATCGGTCCCAATAGTTGTTCCAGTTGGTCCCACCGAGATTCCTAACGTTCACATTTTGAACTAAATCGGTCTCACCGAGTTCGTCTATTCAGTCTGACCAAGTTGGGTCAAATGTGTGTAATGGTTGGATTTTGTGTGGAGGCTATATATACCCCTCCACCCCCTTCTCCGTTGGTTAGAGAGCCATCAAAACGTTCCTCACTTCCAGCATACATTTTCTAAGAGAGAACCACCTACTCATGTGTTGAGATCAAGATATTCTAATCCTACCATAAGATTCTTGATCTCTAGCCTTGCCCAAGTTGCTTTCCACTCAAATCATCTTTCCACCATATCCAAATCTGTGAGAGAGAGAGAGTTGAGTGTTGGGGAGACTATCATTTGAAGCACAAGAGCAAGGATTTCATCATCAACACAACATCTATTACCTTTTGGAGAGTGGTGTCTCCTAGATTGGTTAGGTGTCGCTTGGGGGCCTCCATCAAGTTGTGGAGTTGAACCAAGAAGTTTGTAAGGGCAAGGGGATCGGCTACTTCATGAAGATCTACCCGAGTGAGGCAAGTCCTTCGTGGGCGATGGCCATGGTGGGATAGACAAGGTTGATTCTTCATGGACCATTCGTGGATGGAGTCCTTCGTGGACTCGCGCAACCGTTACCCTTTGTGGGTTGAAGTCTCCATCAATGTGAATGTACGATAACACCACCTATCGGAACCAAGCCAAAAATCTCCGTGTCTCCATTGCGTTTGCACTCTCTAAACCCTTCCCTTTTACCTTCAGATGCAATGTTTTACTTTCCGCTGCTACACTCTTAAAATTGCATGTGTAGGTTGATTGCTTGACTTGTGCTAGTTGCTAAAATATGCCCAAAACTAAAATTGGGAAAAAGTTAGATTTGTAGTTGGTCAAGCAGTCTAATCACCCCCCTTTAGACCTACTTTTGATCCTTCAAGTGATATCAGAGCTTTGGTCTCCATTTGCCTTGATTTCCATAGCTTTGGTGATCATAGCCTTGGTTTCACAACCTAAGAGAGTATGGCGTCTAGCGACGGAAATTACCACCGTAGAGGTCCTTACTTTGATGGTACAAATTTTGCTACTTGGAAGCATAAGATGAAAATGCATATTCTTGGTCATAACCCCGTCGTTTGGGGTGTTGTGCGTATTGGCTTGCAAGGTGATTTCTTCGAGGATGGAAAAGAACCGGATCGTGAAGCGACAGTGGAAGAAATGAAGATGTTGCAATACAATGCTCAAGCTTGTGATATCCTCTTCAATGGATTGTGCCCCAAGAATTCAACAAAATCAGCCGCCTTGAGAATGCGAAGGAAATTTGGGATACTTTGGTTGATATGCACGAAGGTACCAAGTCCGTAAAGGAATCCAAATTGGATGTGCTTCAAAGTCAACTTGACAAGTTCAAGATGAAGGATGGTGAAGGATTCGTCGAGATGTACTCTAGGCTTGCTCTCATCACAAATGAGATTGCCGGCTTAGGAAGCGAAGAGATGACCGACAAATTCATCATCAAGATCTTAAGAGCCTTGGATGAAAAATATGATACCGTGTGCACCTTGATCCAAATGATGCCCAACTACAAAGATCTCAAGCCCACGGGAGTCATTGGTAGAATTGTTGCTCATGAGATGTCACTCAAGGATAAAGAAGAGCTCCACAACAAGTCAAGCGGTGCTTACAAAGCTTCAAGTGATGCTCCTACAACATCAAGTGAGAAGCAAGTCTCCAGTGAAGAATTGAGCTTAATGGTGAAGAACTTCAACAAGTTCTACAAGAATAGAAGCAAAGAGAGAAGCTTCAAGTCAAGATCCTACAATGACAAAGATCTTCTAGTCGTGATCGTACTTGCTACAATTGTGGAAGACTCGGGCACTAGTACAATGAGTGTACGGCTCCCTACAAGAAAAGAGAAGATTCACCAAAAAGGAGGAGTAGAAGAGATGAATCATCTCCGAGAGAGAGAGAGAAGGAGTAGAGATGATCATTATGAACGAAGATCCTCTCGTAGAAGCAAGGATTCGGAAAGGAAGGACAAGTCATCAAAGAGCTACACAAGACAAAGACATCAAGCTCACATTGGTGAATGGGTATCCGGTTCCGACCCCGACAACTACTCCGAGAGAAGCTATCACTCCGACTCTGAAGGTACTAAAGATGAAGGTGTTGCCGGTCTTGCCCATGTGTCATCCAACTCCTACGAGATATTTTACTCACCAAATGAAGGAATTGGAAGATGCTTCACGGCTAAAGGCCCTAAGGTATCACACCCCGAGTATGTCGATTTCAATAGTGATGAAGATGATTTGCCAGGTGATGATGATTTACTTGTTGACAACACTAGTGATGAAAACTATGATGAACTTGCTAATAATCATGCTAATCAAGATGAAACGAATCACAATGATAAGAAGGAGATTGAGCGTCTAACTAAAGAACTAAACACTCTTAAGTTAGCTCATGAGACAACTCTAGAGGATCATAGAGAGCTCCTAAGGACTCATGAGAAGCTACGCTTCGAGAAGCTAAATTTAGAGCAAGAGCATGAGTTACTAAAAGCTATCAATGATGATCTTCGAAAGAAGAGTTCTTCTTATCTTGCCAAACGTCTCCTCTTGTCTACTTATATGCCACAAGTAAAATCTAGCAACAAGAACAGGAAATGTTCTTCCTCTAGTAGTTCTCTTGATTCCACTAATGATTCTCTTAGCCAAGTTACACTTGAGCAAGAAAATATCTTATTGAAGGGAGTTATAGAGAAAGGTGTTTACAAGAGCCTTTCCAGAAGTAAGCAATATGAGGAAATTGTACGCAAGCAAGGAAGGCACCGGAAGAATCAAGACGTTGGTTTTGAGTGAAAGTTCAATGCCAATGGAGTTGAGTGGGAAGAAGATCAGTACCCCAAGACGAAGTTTGTTCCTCAACAAGAGAAGTATGACCCCACTTCTTTCAAGGGAACACAAGCTCAAGATGATCTTCCACCACAAGACCACAAGCTAAAAGGAAAGGACAAGCTTCAAGAAGAGATTGATTCATTTGAAGAAGCTCCTAAGGCCATGGTCAAGTGGGTTCCCAAGACAACACTACAAAAAAAAGACACATCCGTGACATTTTGGGTCGAACGAAATTTCTTTGTCATACTTATGACATTTCTATGACGATAATTGTGACAAAACCTGGTATCATCATAGATGTGGTGGGGTCCTACTTCTATGACAAAAAATCATGACAGAAAATGCGCTTTTCGTCCTGGGCAGGCCGGAGACGCAGCTGCATGACATTCTTTGGGCCGTCCATGATGGAAAAAAACGTGGTAGAAGCGACGGCGAGGAAAATATCGGGGTGTTCCTGGTTACGGTGGGTGGTCGGGGCCGAGCGATGCGCGTTTCTCTCGTACACGCACGCGCGTGGGTGCGAGGCGTTGGGCTCTAACTGACCTCGAGCGAGGCGTTGGGCTCTAACTGAACCCGAGCGATTGCACTGCAGGCTACGCGTTACTGAACCCGAGCGATCGATCGATGGCTGTTAAATGAACCCGATCGAGCGATTCCTTCGCTACTGCTGCTAACTGAAGCCGATCGATGCTGCCTCTGGATGAGCAGTGAGCGTTGCTGGGGGGTTTGGATGAACAGTTCCCGGTGGGGGTGGATGAACAGGACCCCGTGGTGTTGCCTCTGGATGAACAGGACCCCGTGGAGGGCAGGATGAACAGGACCACCCCGTGGAGGGCAGGATGAACAGTAGACAGTGGAGGGCTGGATGAACAGTAGCCCGTGGAGGGGTGGTTGAACAGGAGCCCGTGGAGAGGGCTGGTTGAACAGTAGCGCGCGGTGGAGGCTGCATGAATAGGAGCCCGTGGATGAAGAGTCGCAGGTGGAGGCTGGAGGAGGTCGATGGTGGATGAACAGTAGCCCGTGGAGGCTGGAGGGGGTCGACGGTGGAGATGAACAGTATCCCGTGGAGTCCCATTTTGCGGTACGCCACACCCCTCCCGATGAACAGGATCCCCGTTTCGACCATAGCGCACCAACACAAGTCCGTTTCCTCCGTTTTGCGGTACGCCACACCCCTCCCAATCAACAGGACCCCCGTTTCGACCGTAGGAGGTCTGTTTCCTCCGTTTTGCGGTACGCCAGATCCCTCCCGATGAACAGGATCCCGTTAACGTGGCCGGTCGAACACAAGGCCGTTTCCTCCGTTCTGCGGTACGGCAGGCCTCGTTTCCATCGGCGGTTCCGTCCAAGCCCTCCCGATGAACACGATGACGCATTCCGTTCCGACCCAGCCGGTTGGCTCCCCATGAACACGACGACGCAGTTTCTCCGTTCCGACCCAGCCATGTACACGAGCCCTGGCCGTACGTATGCGCGAGTAGGCGTTCGAGACCCTGCCCGTATGTACGTACGTGGCCGTATTTTCTTTCTTGTACACTGGCCATTGTACGTACGTGTACATGCTACGTGCGCGCCTCTACTACGACACGTGCGCGCCTCTACATCGACCAGTATGTACGTACACGTTCGCGACCAGAATGACAACGCTACGTACGCTTCGACCAGGTGGGTCCCGACTGTCAGGCACTTCCTTGCCTGCGAAGATGTAGCTGGTGGGTCCTAGCAGTCAGAGGGAAATGTTTTTTTCATGAAATACGGTGGCCCATCTGGTGGGTCCCCGCTGTCAGGTGGAGGAATAATTATTTTGCGCGTAATAAGGAGGCACTTCCTTGCTGCGGCCGTGGACCCAGCTGTCAGCCTCTCCGCGTACAGTCCACGTCCGATGGAAGCCGTTCCTTGACCACGTTGACCACGCCGCGCCGAGAGCACCAGGGCGGTGGAAGACGGCGAGGCCTAGGAAGGGGACGATGCGGAGCCGGGGAAGACGCGGCAGTGGATTCCCACGCGTAGAGGAGTATGAGGGTTCACTGGTTCGCTGCGGTGTGAGGCTGCCGTCGCCGCAGAATAACAGGGGGTGTGGGTGAGTAGAGGGATGGCCTGGCCAGCGATGGGAGTAGTAGGGGGCGGTGAGGCCTCCGCCGCATCGCAGCCGGCCATGGGAGGCAGGAGCACGAGGCACGACCGGCGCTGGTTTGGGCGGCCGGAGCAAGAAGACCAGAGGTTGAAGAAGCACTACGGCCATTGGATGGACATCTTACGGTCACTGGAGCTAGAATCGTGCATATTGACTAAGTTGACAAAGCCCTCCGTCCCCATCAACTTAGTAGGCCCACAAGTCAGCCTGCCACTATACTGGGTCCCAGCTAGCAGGGGGAGTATTCATTTTTTTGTGCGTAATGAGGAGGCACTTCCTTGCGTGCGAAGATATAGCTGGTGGGTCCAAGCTGTCAGCGGCGGTAACTTTTTTTCACGAAATACAGAGGCCCTTTCGGTGGGTCCCAAATGTCAGGTAGAGGAATCATTATTTTGCGCGTAATAAGGAGGCATTTCCTTGCGTGCGGCCGTGGACCCAGCTGTCAGCCTCTCCACGTACAGTCGACTTCAGATGCATGTCGGTCGTTGACCACGTTAACTAGGCCGCGCAGAGAGCACCAGGGCGGTGGATGACGGCGAGGCCTAGGAAGGGAACGACACGGAGGCAGGGAAGACTCGGCAGTTGTTTTCCACACGGAGGGGAGTACGACTGTACGAGGGTTTACTGGTTCGTCTGCCGTCACCGGAGAATAACAGCAGGTGTGGGTGAGTAGAGGGATGGCTAGCCCAGCGATGGGAGTACGATGGGGCGGTGAGGCCTGCGCGGCGGCACAGTCGGCCGCGGGGAGGAGGAAGCAGGCAGTCCCGCCGGCGCTTGTTTGAGTGGCTGGAGCAGGAAGAGCAGAGATTGAAGAAGCACGACGGTCGTTGGATGGACATCCAACAGTCACTGCTTGTGCGTCAACCTTTTTTTAGGAAAGCCTCAAATCTACGGAAAATATTGTACAGCCCATCTGCCATTATTTCTAATAATTTACAGCCAATTTGCTAATTCTTAAGGTTTTTTTGGAGCCCATATTCTTTTTGTTAGCATTACAGCCCATATTGTGGCCACGGTTGAAAAATTATACGAAATTTTGCATATTTCGATGCGGTCCGAACTGTTTTTAATCCCGAAATTTCGAGTCACATTCAAACTGATTTTAAAAATAAATGTATGTCAATATAAAATCCAACAAATTGTCCACGCATAAAAATCAATGCAATTTAAAATCTCAAAATGAAAAAAAGAAATTTGAAACTAATTGCCATGTGTTTTAAAAATGTACAACCCATTTCTCATTACTGATAGGCCATTTTCTTGGCCAGCCGAATGAAGCTCTCCTCGTCTTGAAAGATTTGCAGCCCAACAGGCCTGGCAAAGCGACTTACTTGGCAAATCACAAAAAACCTGGGCTGTGGCCGTGGACCCAGCTGTCAGCCTCTCCACGTACAGTACTCTTCCGATGGAAGTCGGTCATTGACCACATTGACCACGCCGCGCCGAGATCACCAAGGCGGTGGACGACGGCGAGGCCTAGGAAGGGGACGACGCGGAGCCGGGGAAGACGCGGCAGTGGATGCCCACGCGGAGATGAGTACGAGGGTTCACTGGTTCGGCTGCGGTGTGAGACTGCCGTCGCCGCGGAATAACAGGGGGTGTGGGTGAGTGGAGGGATGGAATGGCCAGCGGTGGGAGTAGTATGGGGGCGGTAAGGCCTCCGCGGCAGCACAACTGGCCACGGGAGGCAGGAGCAGGCGGCACGACCGGCGCTGCTTTGGGCGGCTGGAGCAAGAAGACCAGAGGTTGAAGAAACACTAAGGCCGTTGGATGGACATCGTACGGTCACTGGAGCTAGAATCGTTCATATTGACTAAGTTGACAAAGCCCTCCGTCCCCGTCAACTTAGTAGGCCCACAAGTCAGCCTCCCATAGTGGTGGGTCCCAGCTGGCGGGGGGTATTCATTTTTTGTGCGCAATAAGGAGGCACTTCCTTGCGTGCGAAGATATAGTTGGTGGGTCCGACCTATCAGCAGAGGGAACGTTTTTTTCGCGAAATACAGAGGCCCTTCCGGCGGGTCCCAGATGTCAGGTGGAGGAATCATTATTTTGCGCGTAATAAGGAGGCATTTCCTTGTGTGCGGCCGTGGACGCAGCTGTCAGCCTCTCCACGTACAGTCCACTTCCGATGGATGTCGTTCGTTGACCACGTTGACCACGCCGCGCCGAGAGCACCAGTGTGGTGGAAGACGGCGAGGCCTACGAAGGGAACGGCACGGAGCCGGGGAAGACACGGCAGTGGCTGCCCACGCGGTGGAGAGTACGAGGGTTGACTGGTTCGGCTGCCGTTGCCGGGAAATAACAGGAGGTGTGGCTGAGTTGAGGGATAGACAGGCCAGGGATGCGAGTATATGATGGGGCCGTGAGGCCTGCCCGGCAGCACAGCTGGCCACAGGAGGCGGGAGCAGGCGGTTCCGACGGCGCTGGTTTGGGCGGCTGGGGTAGGAAGATCAGAGACTGAAGAAGCATGATTGCCGTTAGATTAACATCTAACGGTGTGACGCTGGTAAAGTCGATTGTTGACTAAGTTTCTTTTTTGATAAACTTTGTGTACGCATGAACTTAGTAGGACCGCAAGTCAGCCTCCAAATCTGTGGCAGACAACATGAGCCCATTTGCTATTTTTTTAATAATTTGCAGCCCATTTGCTAATTCTTATAAGTAATTTATTACAGCCCATTTTCTGCCCAGGACCACGGTCAAAAAGTTCAACCTTATTTTGCATATTTCGGTGGAGTCCGAACTTTTGTAATCCCGAAATGATAAACATTTTTTTAAGAACTTATTGATTTGCCAAAAAAAATCATTTTGTTTTTGTAAGCAAATAAGACGTGGGACAATTGAGTTGGTTTAAGGGAAAACCAGTGGTAAAAAAATCAGCGCTGGGAGGGAAAACAACAACAAAAATAAATATGTAAATATGAAAAGTGAATTTTATGTATTTTCAATATAATGATACGTGTATATGAACTAGTAAAACTATAGGTAGAGATTAGAAAACGGATATAGGACACGCGTTTCAAGAGGAAAATAGAACTGGGTTGTGTGTTTGTTTCAGTAAAAAAAACTGCCTGCGGATGTTGTAAGACAAAATATAACTAACGCTGGCGGGCCAGAGGCCAGTAGATACCTGCTGGATCTTTGTGCCCCGTTGTCGTCATGGGTTGGGCCTGTTAAAAACAAAACCAAGCCTGGGCAGTCTACAACCCAGTCGAAACTTGCTCGACCTAAAAAAATATACGTGCTCAATAAATGAGAGAATTCTGCAAGTACAGACTGATAACTGGGATGCAGCAGGGATATTGTTTTTTCATCGTGATAATAAGAGCATGCACTTGTTTCGAAAAATTTGGAGAACTGGGAATTCGAACGGCAGGTGCTTATGCTACCCATCAAATAAAAATCAGGTGCCTAAAAATTAGTTTCGAAACAAATGATTCAACTTTATATCCATGTCGACCCTCGGCATGATGGTTGGAAGCAAATGCCAAATTCATACCAAAAGATCGTTAACAACAATACCAACTTGCGGACGACAAGGTAGTACAAGTACCAATACCAAACTAACTTATAATCTTTTTACTCCTGGCCCTAGTGTTCGTCTGGTAGAAAATCTTGCAGAGGACTAGCTCCTGCTCCTTCTCTTGCTCCAGGTCCCTGAGGTGGTACTGGTGCATCACCCAGTTGGTCCTCTGCTAGTCGAAGTTCTTGTTGGTGTGCAGCACCAGAACCTTTTTGCTGCCCGTCTGCCGGCCGTTGACCATCACCGGCAAGGTATTGTCGGTGTTGTGCCACATCGCGTACATGCTGCACTCCGACTGTATCTTGCGACGCGTCCACGTGCCCCTTCTGAATGCCCTGGAATTGCGCTGGAAGAAATGCTTGCTTAGGCCACTCAGTGTGATACCTGCAGTATTGTCGAATACAGGTTTTAGTGTACGTAGTTGGCATTTTCATAACATCTTTGGCATGTTGCAGTCACTTGTTTCACTTTTTATTAACTGTCAAATTGTAATTGCTTCACCAGGTCTGCGTCTAAAAAGAAAAATAGAGCTATAAACAAAGTAATATGTTTGTGCAAGTAGACGGCCGATCGGTGTCTTACCTGGAAGTTTCTCAGGATGGGTGTAGCATATGTCGTGCTCGCTGTCGATGGTTGGTATGAACAAATCGATGAGAGGGTGAGATCTCGCGCTATCAGCACTCACTTTGGCCTCAAGGTGATCGATCAGCTCCTGATCCGTGGGATCGAACTTGACGCCAGCCGGCAGCACCGGCCAATCCTTCTTCGACTTGCATGGGTTAATTCCAGTTATATGGTACTCAACGTATGATCAATCGACTGTTTTAAGTGAATGATGAAAGATTTCGACAGATAAGTGGTACTCCAAATCTGAAGTCCAGAATACCCGAACACGCCGCCGGGATTCTTGTGTCACCTCACGCGCAGCGTGTTGTCACGTCAATTCAATGTGTGGACATGATGAATAATTTGACCGACGTATACTAGTACTGCTACTGTACTACTTACTAGTCGTATTTAGTGTCACAATTTAACCATATGTTTAACTAACAAGTACACACTTGAAGCCTAAGTGATATATATATATACACACACACACACACATATATATATATGTATATACTGCACAACATCTCCATCATCATTATCAGTACATCCTGCGCAGGTGAGTTAGGATGCACTTGATCCCAGAAAGGTATCTATCCTTCAAACCAGAGGAGTGCTTCAGACTAACAACAGTACATAATATCCAACAAAAGAGGGTCGTGCTACAGCAGCAGAATACATGGCTCAGTCTACATATCAGTACGAATCAAGTTGTGCATATTTGCTGTTGGCATGAACCACATCGCCGCATGTCGGGTTTGCAAAAACCATCCATCGCATGGAAGCTTGATGCCTTTCACACACTGAAGATTATCTGGTAACAAGCTGTGTCGACGAATCTCTGGATATGGTGATTCATGAAACCCATGGTATGATGTGTAAACACAGCCCCCCTACCGAATGGAAGTTGCATAGCACAGTAATCATCGCCGGTGATATGATCGATGATTGGTTGGATGATCGGATAATTGAGCCCGAGGAACATGGAGTGGTTGCCGAGGTTGTAAACCCGCCTCCAGTTGAATACGCCTGGCCCAACGGAGCTGGGATCTTTCTCAAACACGAAGAAGCCATAGCCATGAATGTCACGAACGCCCCAGGCATTGTACTGCATGTGGTTAGATGAAATGGTTTGGTCAATTTGGTACGTGCAAATGAGCATCAAATGACCACCGTCAGCTGAACGAGCGATAAACCACCACCCATCGGCTGGTATGATTCCAGGTCCTGGAATCATGAAGGCCGGCGCATTTGCGTCTGCTGCAACAATTCAAATTGGAGACCAAAAGAACAAAAATAAACAATCATGTTCAGAGCATGTGTGGAATTAAGATTATTATAACAGTGACACATATCATAGACAGAGAATTGCAATGTCGTGGTCATAATCATACCCCAAGTTAAAAAATAAGCCAATGGCTTTCATATTTTAGCAATATATCATGGTTCAAACATCATGTAACAATGAGAGGAAAACAGATATGACAGGGCCTACTCATATTCTACCATAGCACTTACTACAGTTATCATATCAACTCTAAGCAATAACATGCGTTGTTATAAAAATCCTGGAAATGAGAGTAACATATAGCAATCATGAGGTTATACTCATAATATCTATTCTAACAATCATTAGATACCAATTGTTCTCATATCAACTCTAACAATAACATGTGTGGTCATAAAAATCTAGGAAATGAGAGGAACATATAGCAATGATGTGGTTATAGACATACTATATATTCTAAATTTGTAACAATGAACAGGCAGTCGTATTCTTAAGGTAAAGATGAGATGAGATAGAATAATTACACGACGATAGATTCCACCAGTATAGGCAGCCAATCTGTGCGTCGACCACATAAACGATGCCATCGTGCACTATAGCATCAGACAGAAGTGTTGGGTAAAGAGGATCGACGATGAGCCATAACCATGTATGGCGACCGGATTCCAGATAGACTAATCCCATGTTGAACACGGCAATGAGCTTGTAATCCATGTAGTCTTCTGCTGGTGTGGGCACTTCACAGATTACAACCTTCAGCAAACAAAGGTCGAGCCAAAAGCTCGACGCGTCTCGTACGTAGTAGGCAGGAGTGTCCGGCGGGCCGCGAGGCTCGATGGCGGCGGTATCCAAAGATGAAAGGGTGATCTCTCGCTGGGTGTAGATATCCACGAGACACCACAGACTACCGGATTGGTTGATGAGGATGATCTAGTTGGCCTTCATGCCCGCCCAGTAGTGGCCGCGCATGAAGGACATGTGGACGGGTAGTGGTAGCATGTCGAGGGGCACCACGGCAACCTCCGTAGGATCGTCAAGTCGGTGTCTGGGCCACCTGCGAGGATCGGGCATCAGCAAGCAGGGTGTCTTGAAAAGAGCCGGCCGGTTGCAGACGAGTAGATGGTACAAAGACACCGAGCATGCGGCCAGACGGACGGTGCTGAGTAGGTCCATACGATTACAAATCTGCTCCAAGAGAACATTGGGGAGGGAATTCCAATCGCGGCTCTGCGTGTCAGTCGGTTCTGCCATTGGGGTTTTCGGTGCGGGCGGGCGAGCAGAGAGCGGGGGGGAATGGTGTGCGGCCGACGATGGGGAAGAGAGGAGGAAGAAAGAGAGGAGGAAGAAGAGTGGAAGACGGGGAAGAAAGTGCATTAAATCTCAATTCTACTACTACTACCAGGATATACCGTCCTTCGGAGTGTAAATAGTTACACCGATGACATATGTGTCTACCACAAGAGGGCCCATATGTCAGTTAATGGAGGACAGAAGCATGCTCTACTGGCAAACATGATGACAGTACTGGGTAAGGCTGATTTAGTAACACCAACACGCTAGTTCAGCTTATTAATTATGTGTCCCATCTGCTGCAGCGTGTATTGTCACTTCACTGCGAAGACTAGTTGAATAGTTCTCTCTGACCGAGATGGGGAATAATGGATCGCGAAGACTTCCTTTCTACATTATCCCTATGCCTCTACGCTCACTTCACTCATTTTGCTCCGTACGTAGTCACTTGTTAAAATCTCTAGAAAGACAAATACTCCGTATTTGGGAACAGAGGGAGAATTTTACTCCGTATTTGGGAACAGAGGGAGGATTTTACTCCGTATTTGGGAACAGAGGGAGTATCACCATATGGAGGGAACAGAGGAAGCTTGAAATATGAACATGTCAATGGGAGGGAGTAAGCCCCATGCATGCATGCAACATGCAACACTCACACGTACACATGGACGCACGCAACACTCACGCACCCATGCGGCACACAGCACAGGATGCAACACACACGCTCACGCTCAAGTGCTCAACCTACTCCCTACGTCCATGAAAGACTGTACATTTAGAGATTTACACATTGACCAGGGCATAATTAACGCCCAAAAGTAGCAGACTTATGTGTGCATGCGACCATTGAGAGAAGAAGATTAAATGAAGGTTGTTGCATGCTGTAATTAAGGATAGACATGTAGCCTATACCTAGAGCACAAGTTGGTGCATTAGTCAGTTGATATCGATTTAGATTGAAGGCTAAATGCATTGGAAGTGTAGATGTACTACACTCTTTGTTTTTTAGCTGATTTCTTTGCTCTGCCAACTGACAGGTGGGACCCAGAAACCAGGTGACAATTTAACCAGTCAACAAAGTGCCACGTCGACTATGTGGCCAGTCAGTAGGGTGCAATACGGTGCTCTACGATGAGCTAGTGATCGTATAATCACCGCAAAACTATATATAGTGACCGTAAAGAGCATATTGTTACATACGTTGACCGCCAGTGTATTTTTCTCATTTCAAATTAAGCCATATTAACCAGAAAGGACGCAGTATGGACCAGTACTAGTACTGCTTTGATGTGTCCCGTCAACTCGCCGAACGAGGAGAAGCTTGCTTACTGCGCCTCTCCCTCGCCCACGGGCGCGGTGGTTCGCAGGACGAGGAGAGGGTTTTGACTACAGCGCCCTCTCTCTCTCCCTCTCCCTCTCCCTCTCCCTCTCCCTCTCCCTCTCCCTCGCCCTCGCGGTGGACGTGTAGCAGTTCAATCGGTGTCAGATTGCCAGAAGCATAATGTGTACTGTAGTATCATCATTGTTGGACCTTCCGAAGAGGCGAAGAGCCAAGTGCAAGGTTCACACGAGTATGAACTGTTGAACCTCCCGAAGAGGCAAAGAGCCAAGCGCAAGGTTTTATAGGAGTTGTCGTCCTAGTAGGAGCGTACTACAACTATAGCGAACGATGCTACTGTATCATGCCGCCATGTCACGTATATCCAAAGCTGTGCCACCTTTTTTTCTCAAAGAGCATGTTGGAGCCCGTGCAACAACCACACAAGTTGCACGTACACATAACACATTTACTAGTAATAAATTCTAAAGGACAAATGCTAGTATGCCACACAAGTTCATCTCCAATTCATGTGGTAAATTTATGCACGACTAGTCTACATATATTCACAGCGCTACCGTTCACAATTTACCGTACTCCACTTACACGTTATAGATGGGCTACATGTCCTCCTCCAGGTTCCAGTCCCAGGTGTTCTTCATGGATGGCACGATCCATAGCGGCGGGCAACGGGAATCATTGTCGCAACTTTCTAGTCCGGTTCCACACGATGGAGACTCATCCAAGCTAAAGCGGCATAAATCAGGGATAGTGTGTCCCAGCATGTCGTTCATCCGGCGGTGTGCACTGAAGACACAACCATGCTTCATGAACGGCAGGCCTTCCGTGTCGTGCACGGAAGGTGGCATCCGCCTCACAATGGGGTAGCTGTCCCCAATGAAAGGCGAGTACTCTCCAAGAGTGTTCCTCGGCACCCACGTAGCATCACGGGGGTCGAACTCGGCGCCGTTCATCTGGTACACGCGGCATCTTAGATCTGGACACATGGTGACGTACATAGTCAAGGTCCATGCGTAATAATGTTGTGCTCAAATATGGCGGTCAGTAATACTGTGCAGCAAATAGTACTACTCCGGTATAGAGGAAGTAAAATAACCAGCTTATTATATATAGCCACTCTTGGCTACATGGATGAGATAGTAAGACATGGGCCCTGTTTGGATCCCTAAGTTAGAGTTAGTTTTAGTTAGTTGGGGCTCAAATAACCCAAAAGTATCCAAACATGATGGGTTAGTTGGATCTAACCCACCCCAAAAAACTAGCCCACACTAGAGGAGCTTATTTGGGTTAGTTCTCCTGGGTCCACTAGAAAAATTAGTAAAAAAAGTTACCCCTCCCATCCAAACAGGGTACAAAGTAGTTAAATGATTGAGAAAGAATATTTATTGTCAATTTAACCCTACCATCCAAACAGCTCTTTGGTTAGAGTTAGTTTCGGGTTACTTCAGGGTTAGAATCTAACTCTAACCTCTAACTGAGTTAGAGTATCCAAACAGGGCCATGGAAAAACAAAAATGGTGGCAGCTAGTGGGTTCAAGTCTTCAAGGGCCTAGCTAGCTATACGCGTCCTCCAAGGTAAAAATTACTCCTACTAGTACGTAAGTAGAGTACTACTACCTCCGTCCGGGTTTTTAAGTCCCCCCGACCGAAGCGCATGGACCAAGGCGTGATCTGTTGTAACTGCGCTGAGATATTCGAGCAGAGCAAGCGGCCAGTGAGCTTCGCATGCAATTACTCCATGCATGGGGACGCTTTGGTTTTCCCTCACACGCATGCATGCAAGCAGAAGTAGTACACTCTCACTCCCTTGATTACTCGCTCGCTCCCCCTTGCGTGCATGCAGCTTATCATTACTCCCTCTCTCTCCCTTGCATGCAACCGGGTGTTTTACTTTTTGCATGGCACTCGAGGCATTGGCCTTGTAAATATGGTACATGCGTTTGGTGCTAAGGGGACCTAAAAACCCGGACGAAGGTAGTAGTACAACAATGAAAGAGAAGGCGAGAGGGTTAAAAAATGGGATACCTGGGTAGATGGTGACGGTCCGATCGTGGTAGATTGTGTGACCATGTTGCACATCAATGGTACCATGGGTAACGACTGCTAAGATAGTTGATCCCAATATGCCAAAGTCAGCTACAAGGTTCCAGGTTAGACCGAATCGCGGATGCAAATGCACATCCAGGATCGGCGATCTTATTTCGATCATGGGATGACTGGTCCCTGCAAAATAATGGAGTACCGTTAGGGATGCAAATGATGGTTTGTGCATTCCGTTTGTAATCTCCCATACCGTAGGATGGCAACCAGATGAAACAAGTCCCCTGGCTTGTCACCGCGAAGATGCGGCCTAGATGGCGCACGGCATCTTCGAATGTGTAGGGGTACAAATCTGCCGCTGCCAACATGCGCCAGCCTCTGCCGTTACTGCCTCTTGCATTTATGGCAATCCTTATGTCGAACACCGCGATGAGATAGTAATCGTCGTAGCCGTGTCGCTTTGTCGGCGGGTCCGCAATTGCTATCTTCTTCAATCTCATGTAGGCATCATCATACATATTCAAGCCCAGCCAGTCCGGAAGGCCGATCCCAATGGTGGAGAAGGGGTCTACCGGAACGGCCGCACTGCTGTGGATGTTGTGCAAAATGATGGTGGTATCCGGCCGGAGGTATGCAAGCCAATATTCGTTGGCACCGACCCAGACCTATATATAAGACGGTGGGCAGCGGAGAAATTACGGGATGGAAATGGAATAACTAAGTACTACATGATCAAACTCCATTACTGACCTGCTCATCGGACAAAATCTGACTACCTCTCAACGTCGGCAACTCTATTGGAGTCAACGTGCAACCATGGCCAGGGAGCGGTGGACTGTACGAAGGATTGTCCCATAGAAGAACCTTCTCCTCGAGGACGCATGGAAGACCAACAAGCATGGCCTTTTCCCAAGCCATTTTAAGCGCCGTCTTGAAATAGTTGGTGCAGGAAGCACCGAGTCTTGCGGCGGTGAGGACGTTGGAGCGGCGTGCGATTTCTCCCAAAGGATCGTCATCCAAGGTCTCCCAGCCCTGACGAGGAGGAGAACCGCCTGGCGAATCCATGGGAGCAGCGACTGTCGGTGTCAAAACCGGCGGATCTCGGGTAGGGGTCCCGAACTGTGCGTCTAGGATCGATGGTAACAGGAGACGGGGGACACGATGTTTACCCAGGTTCGGGCCCTCTCTATGGAGGTAATACCCTACTTCCTGCTTGATTGATCTTGATGAATATGAGTATTACAAGAGTGGATCTACCACGAGATCGTAATGGCTAAACCCTAGAAGTCTAGCCTATGTTAATATGGTAATGAGTATATGTGTGTCCTTTCCGGACTAACCCCTCCGGTTTATATAGACACCGGGGGGACCTAGGGTTTACATGGAGTCGGTCACATAAGAAGGAATCTTCATAGTAGGTCGCCAAGCTTGCCTTCCACGCCAAGGAGAGTCCAATCCGGACACGGGTATGGTCTTCGATCTTCATGTCTTCACAACACATCAGTCCGGCCCATGGATAACAGGCCGGACGCCCAAGGACCCCTTAGTCTGGGACTCCCTCGGTAGCCCCTAAACCTGGCTTTCAATGACGAGGAGTCCAGCGCGCAGATTGTTTTTGGCATTGCAAGGCGGGTTCCCCTTTCTCCGAACTCCAAGATAGTCTTCGGATGCAATGATCGTATCCGGACCTGCTACGCACACCATACACAACTGCAGAGAGAATATAATATTTGCACGAATCTAATCTTATGACAGCTTCTTTTCAACACGACATCGCGTCTGTCCAGTCATAATTTCGAATCGTTTTTCTTCTGCCATCCCACATTTCGAGACGCGGTTGCTATTGGCACGTCTTGTTGAAACAGAGATCGTGTCCCCTTATTGCGGGATTCTCATCGATGCGGGCATGGGTAACTCAACCGTGCCGTTTATACAGCCCTTGGGAAAGGCAAATCCTAAGGCGAGTGAGGAGGCGTTTAATATTTGCGGCCTTTATAAGGGGATAAGGATTCCCCCTTCCTCTTCTCACGCTCTCTCTCCATCTCTGCCTTTCCGATCTCAAGCTCTAGCGCCCAAGTTCTCATCTCCTTTCCACTCAAGCAACCATGTCCAGATCCGGTGGTCAGGGCAAGTGGATGGTCTCCTCCGTCAAGGAGGAGGACATTACTGAGATCAGGGCGGCCGGATATTTGGCGAAGGAGATCGCCCATCGTCTGCTGGCCGAGGGACAAGTCGTCCCCATGCCGGAGCCCACAGAGAGGGTAGTATTCATCCTCCATTTCTTCCGCGGGCTAGGGTTTCCACTCCACCCCTTCGTCCGTGGGCTAATGTACTATTACGGGGTAGATTTCCGTGATCTGTCCCCGAATTCCTTCCTCAACATCTTGGTGTTTATCGTCGTGTGCGAGGCCTTCCTCCGCATCCACCCCCACTTCGGGCTGTGGCTCAAAGTTTTCAACGTGAAGCCGAAGGTGGTAGACGGCCAGCACGCGGAGTGCGGAGGAGCCATGGTGAGCAAGCTGCCCAATGTCTCCTGGCCGAAAGGTATTTTTGTGGAGACAGTGAAGGAGTGGCAGAGACAATGGTTCTACATCACAGAACCCCGCAGCACCACCTAGGCCGCGGCTGCCGAATTCCGCTCCGGTGCTCCCATGCGGCTCACCTCTTGGGTCGAGAAGAGTCCGGACTGGTACTCGTCTGATGAGCTGATAGCGTTGCAGACGCGCGTTCAGAGCATGATAGCCAAGGACGTCAAGCTCGTCGATGTGATCCAGGTGATGCTGGTTCGCCGGATTCTTCCATGCCAGCGCAGAGGACGGCCTCTGTGGGAGTTCAACCCGAAGAAGCATTGGACCCTGGTAAGGCTCTACGAGACCACCCATGAAGATGCTTGGAAGTTGCTCTTTAAGGGCAACGAGAAACCGCCGGCCACGGATTCAAACCGTGGTCACAACTGCAAACACCCTGCCAGCGAGGTATGTTACTTTTGACGTATCCCCAACTTAAATGTTTCAAGGATGATGGCTGAGATTTTAGTATTGCTCCCTCAGGACTGGGTGGAGAGGGTGAAGCGGATCCAGTGTCCGGCTCCGCTGCTCGAAGAACCGGTCATCCCACGCCTGGCGAAGATGCTGGTGCCGGCGCCATATAAGGCGCCGAGAAGAAGGCCAAGGGGGCCAAGAGTGGCCCCCGTCGCAAGGGCACTTCAGACATGACGTCCGAAGACGACGAGGCCCATTCCTCTATCCCTGAGGACAATGACGAGGAAGAGGAGGAGGAGGAGAAAAACAACCCTCCTCCCGAGGAGAAGAAGAAGGCGGCCTTGGCACATCCGGAGGCGAAAGCGCCCAAAAAGGGGAAGGGCGCCCCAGCAGTCAATACCGCATGGGACGTTGACAGTAGTCCGGAACGATGCCCCCGCACTAAGCCCCAGGCCGCATCGTAAGTGACATGGCTTATTTGTGCGCACATCCAGCCCTTTCTCTTTATTATTTTAACATGGTTAACTACACTATTGCAGTCCGACCCGTGACCTTATCCAGCGATCCTCATCTGGAGGTTCGTTGGCTCCATCAGAGATGGCGAGCATGTTGCCACCGCCTGCTTACTCCCCCGGGGCTAGGGACGACACCGAAGTGCTATCCCGGAGGACCGCACCGAAGGGAGGAGCCCAGGACGTTGTCCGGGAGGCGCCACAAGGCGGGACCTCCACTGCCAGACACATGGGGGAGCCAATCCCCATGGAGGCTGGCGAAGAGGGACGTATCCAGTTCGGCCCTCAGCCGAATATGATTCCGGAGACACATATGGCTCCGGAGTCGGGCGAGTAGCCCCCTTTGAAGGAGGGGGGGGGGTGCGCCGCCTCCACCGGTGGCTCCTGTCCATCCAGGAGTGCCGGATGACCTGATGGGGGCGCTACGAAGCGCCTCCATCGTGGACGAGCACCGTGTCCTTATGGGTGCGTTGATCGAGAAGGTTCAGTCCGCCAAGAGTGGACTGAATGAAGCCTGCAGCAGCCTGTTAACAGGTCTCGAGGTAAGAAAGAGAAAAACCCCGTATAGTCCGTAGCCCCTGAGACGTTGTCCGGTGTTCGGCGAGAAGAACCGGACAGGGGATCAATCCTTAATTATAAGAGGCTGACTGAATATGTATCGATAAGCAGGCGTCCCTGTTGGCCACGACCTTGCATGCTGCCGAGGTCTCCGAACTGAAGCTGAGGCTAGAGCGGACCGAGAACGAGCTCGGCGAGGTTAGAATTCGGCTCCAGGAGAAGCAAGGTGAGGAACGACCTGCTATATGTTCGGGAAAGGATAAGCGCTGTATATTGACAGCGGTATTGTGATACGTGCAGAAGCCGCGACCGAGGTCGAGGCCCTGAGGAAGGCCCTGGGCGAGGCCGAGGAGCAGGCTGTCCAGCAGCAAGCCGCCCGTAAGAAGCTAGGGGCCCGGGTCAAAGAAGTCCAACAGGAGCTCCAGGATGCGGTTAACAAATGTGAGACCTTGGAGAATGATGCCTCGGCTCAAGGGGCCGAGCTCACCAAGGCTCGTGAGAGCATGGAGACTGCTCGGAATGAGGCCCAAGCTGCCCTCCAGGAGATCCAGGAGGCCAAGAAGATCACAGCGGGTAAGGCTTTTAAGATGCAAAGCAAGTATGCGGAGAAGCAGTACCTTTTACTAACCCGGGTTCGGAGTTCCCCAGGGGCTTTTACTGATCTACCACGCAGTGTATCGGACGCCGTGGAGTTCTATCGAGCCAAAGGAGGGGGTTCCACAGAGAAGCTCTTCTGCTCGCAATATGCGATGTTAGAGCCTCCCGTGTCCTTCACCGATCAGCTGAAACAGGTGGTGGAGCTGCACAAGGTGGCCGAATTAGCCATGAAGGATTTGACAATCCGGCTATGGCCAGCCGAAGCTATGCCTGGCAGCTACTTCGGACTCGTGAGGCGGATGGTGAACGCATGTCCTCGGCTGGACATCATCAAGCGCTCCGCCTGTATTGAAGGTGCCCATATGGCCTTCGCTCGCTGCAAGATGTGGTGGGCGAAGATGAACGATGTTGAAGTTGCCAGCGGGCTGCCAGAGGGCAAGGAGCACCGCACACCCGAGCGATATTTCGCGGATGTCGTAGAGGGGTCTCGACTTGTAGCGGCGCAATGTTCGCAAGACATTGTATTTGAATAAATGTATTCATGTTGCCTTTGCCTTGTATTATGGGAACACAGCCGGTTTTTGTAAAGTAATTTTATTATGCTTTGAATTGTTTCCTCCTGTGCGGCCGTGTTGCGTGTAATCTAAGGGTTGGCCAGTCGTCGGCTTCTGCCCTCACGTAGATAGTATGGAGGTGTTCGGGATGGAATCTAAACAATCTTGATCCAATTACATGGTCCTTGAAGGAGTTGTTTAGCGCAACGAACAAGGCAATCAGACTTTACGGCTTGAACGTCCTCACTTAGCCATAGGAGTTTTATAATAAAGCATGGGCGCAGCCCCTGGTTTAAACCAGAGTACTGTCAGCATCTGATCGGGAAGTGTCGATCTCTCGCATAATGCGGAAAAAGTCTCCAACGATTTGTAACCCTCGAGTAGCTGACCGGCTCTCGCCATATCATGACAGTCAGTTTTTGGCTTTCTCTACTGAGGTGCTCATCTGGTCAAAGCCAGGGCACAATCGCAGTAGTTCTCCCTTTACTACCCTAGCCGATAGAGCGGAACGTAGGGTAGAAAGCACAGGAGCCGGGCAACCCAACTATTGACCAAAGACATGATTCGGAGCCAATGCATATAATGCTAAATTCGGGGTGCCGAACTTATATATAAGAAGTGTTCGGACTGTGCTGCCGTATTGTGGGGCGACAGGTAGCCCCTGGCGAATATGAAACGTAAAAGAGTGTCAATGCAGCAAATAAGCATATCGAAATAAAACGAAGTAAGAAGCGAAAACCACAAAAACTGTGCCACGAACCATTTTTATTGTAACTGGATGGATACGTCAAGGCGTATCTTGTATAGATGGTGCGAGAAGTATCCGACTATTTAACATGCCGGAATCAATAGGGCGCAGCATGCGGGTCCTGAGAAATAAGTATGAATACCGTCAAGAAGAACGTATAAAGGTTACCCTACACACATGTGCTGCTTGCCTCCATTGTATTCCAGTCCTTCTAAAGGACTTGCGATCAGGCCCGCGGAAAAAGGTGCCTGAAACAAAAAGAAGTAAAAGTATGTGTGTCCGGGATCGGTCTGGCCGAACTGTAGACCCCGGATTATCTCGTGCCTCCGTCGATGTCCATGGAATTTTGAGTGCGTAATTGTGTACGTGTGGTACGAATGCCACTACCTCATTGGGTCTGGGACGGAGGCCGAATTGCTAGTCGAGCTCTTGACGAGCCGTGCTGTCCTGTTGCAGTGTAGTCCGGACCCTCTTGATGGTGTCCAGGGGCTCGGCAGCTGGATTATAATGCTTCTTGAGAAGGCCGCTCTGTACTTCTGCTGCTAGGGCGGCGGTTTGCTCCTCTGTTTGGAGGGAGCGTTCCGTATTGCCATTGCCTATTATGATGCCGCGTGGACCGGCCATCTTGAGCTTGAGATAAGCATAGTGTGGCACTGCGTTAAATCTAGCAAACGCGGTTCGTCCGAGCAGTGCGTGGTAGCCGCTGCAGAAGGGGACGATATCGAAGATTAACTCTTCGCTTCGGAAGTTGTCCGGAGAACCGAAGACCACCTCCAGTGTGATTAAGCCCGTACAGCGGGCCTCTACGCCTGGTATGACTCCTTTAAAGGTAGTCTTTGTTGGTTTGATTCGTGAGGGATTAATGCCCATCTTCCGTACTGTATCCTCGTACAGCAGGTTGAGGCTGCTTCCACCATCCATCAAGACTCGTGGTAGGTGGAATCCGTCGATGATTGGGTCAAGGACCAGTGTGGCCGAACCGCCATGGCGGATACTAGTCGGATGATCTCGACGATCGAAGGTGATCGGAAATGACGACCACAGATTGAACTTTGGGGCGACTGGCTCTACCGCGTAGACGTCCCTGAGTGCCCGTTTGCGCTCCTTTCTGGGGATGTGCATGGCGTATATCATGTTTATCGTTTTGACTTTGGGGGGGGGGGGATTTCTTCTGCCCCCCGGTGTTCGGCTGCCGGCGCTCTTCATCCTCGTCCTCACTTTATGATCCCTTTTCTTTGTTTTCGGCATTTAACTTGCCAGCCTGCTTCAAGACCCAACAATCCCTGTTGGTATGATTGGCTTGCTTATCCGGGGTGCCGTGAATTTGGCATGGACGGTCGAGTATGCGGTCCAGGCTGGAAGGTCCTTCGTTGTTTCTTTTGTAGGGCTTCTTCCGTTGGCCGGACTTGGAGCCACTGAATCCGGCGTTGACTGTGGTGTCATCGGTGTTATCGCCATTGCTTTGGCGTTTGTGTCTATTGCGCCAGAGCTTGCCGGTGCTGTTGTTGGCCTCAGTGGGGCCTGCCTCCCTGGCTGTGTTTTTGCTACGAGCCAGCCAGCTGTCCTCACCCGCGCAAAAGCGGGTCATGAGTGCCGTAAGGGCTGCCATAGACTTCGGTTTTTCTTGGCCGAGGTGGCGTGCCAGCCATTCGTCACGGATGCTGTGTTTGAAGGCTGCTAGGGCCTCGGCATCTGGACAGTCAACGATCTGGTTCTTTTTGGTTAGGAACCTAGTCCAGAATTTTCTGGCTGATTCTCCAGGTTGTTGAATTATGTGGCTTAGGTCATCGGCATCTGGTGGCCGGCATAAGTTCCTTGGAAGTTATCAAGGAAAGCCTCTTCCAAGTCCTCCCAACTGCCGATGGAATTCTCAGACAGGCTATTTAACCAGTGCTTAGCTGGTCCTTTGAGCTTTAATGGGAGGTATTTGATGGCGTGGAGGTCATCTCCTCGGGCCATGTGGATATGGAGAATAAAATCTTCGATCCATACTGCGGGATCGGTTGTGCCGTCGTATGATTCGATATTGACGGGCTTGAACCCCTCGGGGAATTCGTGATCCAGTACTTCATCTGTGAAGCAGAGAGGGTGTGCGGCACCTCTGTATCAGGCCACATCGCGGCGTAGCTCTGATGGAGTCCGTCTGCGGCATTCGGCCCAGGCGTAGTTAGGTTTGTCATGCCCGAATAGGTAGCCGTCGTCGTGCCTCGAGGCACGTCCTCGCGACCCGTAGATTGATCTTGTATGTCCTGCTCTACTGTCCAGAGTTTGCCGGAGGTCGTATGTGTGACCCCGAACTCTTCCATCTCTATTTTTTTGGGGCGGTGGGGCTGGCTGCTGTTCGGCCTGAGTTGTCGCTTTATCCTGACCGCGAGGTGGCCGGTCGGCCGCCCTGTCTCGACCACGTGGTGGTCGTTCCGTATTACGCGAGGGAGATATGTGCTCCAGGGCCTCCTCATCGAATTGAGGTAACAGTCTGCGTTTCGGATAGCTCTTGGCTGGGCGCTTGAGGCCGTATTCTTCGGCTGTCAGGACATCAGTCCATCTGTCAACGAGCAGATCTTGTTCAGCTTGGGGCTGTTGCTGTTTCTTTTTCAGGCTCCTTGAAGTGGCTATGAGCTGAAGCTTAAAGCGCTCCTGCTCCATAGGATCCTCAGGCACGATGAAGTCTTTGTTGCTGAGGCTTATCTCCTCCTCGGAGGGTGGACGGTAACTATCGTCCTCCGAGTCATCTCCTATGGCCTGTTCATCAGGGATGTCTTGCCTGTTGCCGTGTTCCTCCTATTCGGGTGCAGCTCCGGCAGGGTCTTCATTGTTTTCGGCGTCGCCTGGAGTACTATTTTCTCTGGTGCCAGTGTTGCCGTCCTTTGAGCGACGAGGCTTAGAACAGTGCTTGGGGCGTCGGCGCTTGGACTGCGTCTCAGAGGTTTTATTCGCATCTGGCTCTTCGTTGTCGTCGCCAGATCCTTTGGGTGTATCAACCATGTACACGTCGTATGAAGAGGTAGCCGTCCAACGTCTGGTGAATGTCGGGTCTTGGCCTTGCTCCATATCGGCATCGTCGTCCATATCGTCGATGTCTTCGGAGCCATAGTCAAGCACGTCGGTTAAGTCATCGTCAGTGGCTATGAAGTGGGTGGCGGGTGGGAAGCAAAATTCCTCGTCATCCGTCTCTAGCTCGAACCGCACATAGTTCGGCTATGAGTCCTTCTCCAAGGACAAATTCTTTAAAGATTTTAGCACGTCACCCAAAGGCGAGTGCTGGAAAACGTCAGCGGCGCTGAACTCGAAGATCAATAACCAATCTAGCTCGGTGTCCGCAGGCGTACACAGTCCGGAACTTATAGCCGGAGACAAGTCCGAAGTTCCATTAAAGCGAATATTGCACGGCGTTGAGTCCATGTGCGTCTCCAACACCGCGGACTCTGCGGCCTCGGATGGCCAGATCTACTTCGGCTCTAAGCTCGTTGCAGCCGCAGGAACCATCTCCTCGGTGTGATACGATGACAGATTTAAGTCACATTCATCGGGGTGAGGGGGAGCGATCGCCGCGGGCTCAAATCCCTCGAAGATCAAGTCTCCACGGATATCCACGACGTAGTTGAAGCTTCCGAATCCGACCTGATGGCCAGGGGCGTAGCTGTCGATCTGCTCCAGATGGCCAAGCGAGTTGGCCCGCAGTATGAAGCCGCCGAATACGAAGATCTGTCCGGGGAGGAAGGTTTCTCCCTGGACAACGTCATTACTGACGATCGAAGGGGCCATCGAGCCCTTTTCCGACGGCACAGTGGAACTCTCAATGAAAGCACCAATGTCGGTGTCAAAACCGGCGGATCTCGGGTAGGGTGTCCTGAACTGTGCGTCTAGGATCGATGGTAACAAGAGACGGGGGGACACGATGTTTACCCAAGTTCGGACCCTCTCTATGGAGGTAATACCCTACTTCCTGCTTGATTGATCTTGATGAATATGAGTATTACAAGAGTGGATCTACCACGAGATCGTAATGGCTAAACCCTAGAAGTCTAGCCTATGTGAATATGGTAATGAGTATATGTGTGTCCTTTCCGGACTAACCCCTCCGGTTTATATAGACACCGGGGGGACCTAGGGTTTACATGGAGTCGGTCACATAAGAAGGAATCTTCATAGTAGGTCGCCAAGCTTGTCTACCACGCCAAGGAGAGTCCAATCCGGACACGAGTACGGTCTTCGATCTTCATGTCTTTACAACCCATCAGTCCGGCCCATGGATAACAGGCCGGACGCCTGAGGACCCCTTAGTCCAGGACTCCCTCAACGACAAGCTGCCTTCTCTTCGGGGGGAGGGAACTGGCGAGGAGGAGATAAGAGCGTAGTAACCGCAGGGCCTCGTCCCTTCCAACTGTAGATCGTTACTTCCAACTGTAGCGAAGGGGTGAGGCTATTATTTACTACTAGTACTAGCATTATGGGACGTTATGGGATTGCATTATACTGTAAATAATAGCACTAGTAAGAAAGTTTTGGCACTAGCTAGTAGTTTGGCATGGATTAAGAAATTTTGGGTATGTTTTTGCTATTTTTTGTACATGCCAA
Source organism: Aegilops tauschii subsp. strangulata (assembly GCF_002575655.3). Classification (NCBI taxonomy): domain Eukaryota; kingdom Viridiplantae; phylum Streptophyta; class Magnoliopsida; order Poales; family Poaceae; genus Aegilops; species Aegilops tauschii. Next base: position 124,451,343 of record NC_053038.3, on the reverse strand, counting down.
CTAGTGTCAAAAAATGTCTTACATTATGTGACGGAGGAGTACGTACTCGTACTGTAGCAGTACTAGTACTACTTTCTCAACTAGTAGTGCGAGGGTACTACTAGTTCTGCGTACTGTACTTCTAGTATAGTGCACCCGTTTTGAACTCTTGAATCTTAGGGCCAAGGAGCTGCAGTTGGAAGTGGAGGGTACTACTACTGTTCTCTAGAACCATCGCTGTACTATCAATGCAGGGAAAGTACACCTGCATAGTGGCCTAGTGGGTACTCTTGGTGCTCTATTCAGCCGCTCCTCTCACGTAGCTGGCCTACACTACAAAAAAAGACACATCCATGACATTTTGGGTCGAACGAATTTTTTTTCTGTCATACATATGACACTTCTATGACGATAATTGTGACAAAACCCGGTATCATCATAGATGTGGTGGGCTCCTACTTCTATGACAAAAAATCATGACAGAAAATGGGCTTTTCGTCCTGGGCAGGCCGGAGACGCAGCTGCATGACATTCTTTGGGCCGTCCATGACGGAAAAAACCGTGGTAGAAGCGAGGGCGAGGAAAATTTCGGGGAGTTCCCGGTTATGGTGGGAGGTCGGGGGCCGAGCGATGCGCGTTTCTCTCGTACACGTATGCGCGTGTGTGCGAGGCGTTGGCTCTAACTGTACCGGAGCGAGGCGTTGGGCTCTAACTGAACCCGAGCGATTGCACTGCAGGCTACGCGTTACTGAACCCGAGCGATCGATCGATGGCTGTTAACTGAACCCGATCGAGCGATTCCTTCGCTACTGCTGCTAACTGAAGCCGATCGATGCTGCCTCTGGGATGAACAGTGAGCGTTGCGGGGGGGTTTGATGAACAGTGAGCGGTGGCATTGCTCCTGGATGAACAGGACCCCGTGGTGTGGTGGAGGGCTGGATGAACAGTAGACGGTGGAGGGGTGCCCATGGAGGGGTGGTTGAACAGGACCCCGTGGTGTGGAGGGCTAGATGAACAGTAGACGGTGGAGGGGTGCCCGTGGAGGGGTGATTGAACAGTAGCCGGTGGAGTAGCGCGCGGTGGAGGCTGGATGAACAGGAGCCCGTGGAGGCTGGAGGAGGTCGACGGTAGCCCGTGGAGGCAGGAGGAGGTCGACGGTGGAGATGAACAGTATCCCGTGGAGTCCCGTTTTGCGGTACGCCACACCCCTCCCGATGAACAGGACCCCCGTTTCGACCGTAGGAGGTCCGTTTTGTCCGTTTTGCGGTACGCCACACCCCTCCCGATGAACAGGACCCCCGTTTCGACCATAGGAGGTTCGTTTCCTCCGTTTTGCGGTACGCCACACCCCTCCTGATCAACAGGACCCCCGTTTCGACCGTAGGAGGTCCGTTTCCTCCGTTCTGCGGTATGCCAGGCCTCGTTTCCATCGTCTGTTCCGTCCAAGCCCTCCCGATGAACACGACCACGCATTCCGTTCTGACCCAGCCGGTTGGCTCCCACGCGTTCCGTTGCCTCCCGATGAACACGACGCATTCCATTGCCTCCCCATGAACACGACGCATTCCGTTGCCTCCCCATGAACACGACGCATTCCGTTGCCTCCCCATGAACACGACGACGACACTGTTTCTCCGTTCCGACCCAGCCATGTACACGAGCCCTGGCCGTACGTATGCGCGAGTAGGCATTCGAAACCCCGCCCGTATGTACACATACGTGGCCGTATTTTATTTCTTGCACCCTGGCCGCTGTACGTACGTGTACATGCTACGTGCGCGCCTCTACTACGACACGTACGCGCCTCTACTACGACACGTGCGCGCCTCTACATCCACTAGTATATATGTACGTACACGTTCGCGACCAGAATGACAACGCTACGTACGCTTCGACCAGGTGGGTCCCGACTGTCAGGCACTTCCTTGCCTGCGAAGATGTAGCTGGTGGGTCCCACAGTCAGGGGTGCGAATCGTTTTTTTGCCCGGACACACTTCCTTGCGTGCGAAGATGTAGCTGGTGGGTCCCAGCAGTCAGGGGGAAACATTTTTTCGCGAAATACAGTGGCCCGTCTGGTGGGTCCCAGCTGTCAGGTGGAGGAATCATTATTTTCCGCGTAATAAGGAGGCACTTCCTTGCTGTGGCCGTGGACCCAGCTGTCAGCCTCTCCACGTACAGTCCACGTCCGATGGAAGTCGTTCCTTGACCACGTTGACCACGCCGCGCCGAGAGCACCAGGGCGGTGGACGACGGCGAGGCCTAGGAAGGGAACGACGCGGAGGCAGGGAAGACTCGGCAGTTGTTTCCCACGCGGAGGGGAGTACGACTGTACGAGGGTTTACTGGTTCGTCTGCCGTCGCCGGAGAATAACAGCAGGTGTGGGTGAGTAGAGGGATGGCTAGGCCAGCGATGGGAGTACGGTGGGGCGGTGAGGCCTGCGCGGCAGCAGAGCCGGCCGTGGGGAGGAGGGAGCAGGCAGTCCCGCCGGCGCTTCTTTGAGCGGCTGGAGCAGGAAGAGCAGAGATTGAAGAAGCACGACGGCCGTTGGATGGCCATCCAACAGTCACTGCTTGTGCGTCAACCTTTTTTTTAGGAAAGCCTCAAATCTGTGGAAAACAGCATACAACCCATCTGCCATTATTTCTAATAATTTACAACCCATTTGCTAATTGTTAAGGTTTTTTTGGAGCCCATATTCTTTTTGTTAGCATTACAGCCCATATTGTGGCCACGGTTAAAAAATTATACGAAATTTTGCATATTTCGGTGCGGTCCGAACTGTTTTTAATCCTGAAATTTTGACTCACATTCAAACTGATTTTAAAAATAAATGTATATCAATATAAAATCCAACAAATTCTCCACGCATAAAAATTAATGTAATTTAAAATCTTGAAATGAAAAAAAAGATATTTGAAACTAATTGCCGGTTTGATGTGTTTTAAAAATGTACAGCCCATTTCTCATTACTGATGGGCCATTTTCTCGGCCAGCCGAATGAAAGCTCTCCTCGTCTTGAAAGATTTGCAGCCCAACAGGCCTGACAAAGCGACTTACTTGGCAAATCACAAAAAACTGGGTTGTGGCCGTGGACCCAGCTGTCAGCCTCTCCACGTACAGTACTCTTTCGATGGAAGTCGTTCCTTGACCACGTTGACCACGCCGCGCGGAGAGCACCACGGCGGTGGACGACGGCGAGGCCTAGGAAGGGGACGACGCGGAGCCGGGGAAGACGCAGTAGTGGAAGCCCGCACGAAGAGGAGTACGAGGGTTCACTGGTTTAGCTGCGGTGTGAGGCTGCCGTCGCCGCAGGGCCTGGCCAGCGGTGGGAATAGTAGGGGGCGGTGAGGCCTCCGCGGCAGCACAGCTGGCCACGGGAGGCAGGAGCATGCAGCATGACCGGCGCTGCTTTGGGCGGCTGGAGCAAGAAGACCAGAGGTTGAAGAAGCACTACGGCCGTTGGATGGACATCGTACGGTCACTAGAGCTAGAATCGTTCATATTGACTAAAGTTGACAAAGGCCCCCGTCCCAGTCAACTTAGTAGGCCCACAAGTCAGTCTACCACCATGGTGGGTCCCAGCTAGCAGGGGGTATTCATTTTTTTGTGCGTAATAAGGAGGCACTTCCTTGCGTGCGAAGATATAGCTGGTGGGTCCGAGCTGTCAGCGGCGGTAACTTTTTTTCACGAAATACAGAGGCCCTTTCGGTGGGTCCCTGATGTCAGGTGGATGATTCATTATTTTGCGCGTAATAAGGAGGCATTTCGTTGCGTGCGGCCATGGACCCAGCTGTCGGCCTCTCCACGTACAGTCCACTTCAGATGCATGTTAGTCGTTGACCACGTTGACCAGGCCGCGCCGAGAGCACCAGGGCGGTGGACGACGGCGAGGCCTAGGAAGGGAACGACACGGAGGCAGGGAAGACTCGGCAGTTGTTTCCCACGCAGAGGGGAGTACGACTGTACGAGGGTTTACTGGTTCGTCTGCCGTCGCCGGAGAATAACAGCAGGTGTGGGTGAGTAGAGGGATGGCTAGGCCAGCGATGGGAGTACGGTGGGGCGGTGAGGCCTGTGCGGCAGCAGAGCTGGCCGTGGGGAGGAGGGAGCAGGCAGTCCCGCCGGCGCTTCTTTGAGCGGCTGGAGCAGGAAGAGCAGAGATTGAAGAAGCACGACGGCCGTTGGATGGCCATCCAACAGTCACTGCTTGTGCGTCAACCTTTTTTTTAGGAAAGCCTCAAATCTGTGGAAAACAGCATACAACCCATTTGCCATTATTTCTAATAATTTACAGCCCATTTGCTAATTATTAAGTTTTTTTGGAGCCCATATTCTTTTTGTTAGCATTACAGCCCGTATTGTGGCCACGGTTAAAAAATACGAAATTTTGCATATTTCGGTGCGGTCCGAACTGTTTTTAATCCCGAAATTTTGACTCACATTCAAACTGATTCTAAAAATATATGTATATCAATATAAAATCCAACAAATTCTCCGCGCATAAAAATTAATGTAATTTAAAATCTCAAAATGAAAAAAAGATATTTGAAACTAATTGCCGGTTTGATGTGTTTTAAAAGTGTACAACCCATTTTTCATTACTGATGGGCCATTTTCTCGGCCAGCCGAATGAAAGCTCTCCTCGTCTTGAAAGATTTGCAGCCCAACAGGCCTGACAAAGCGACTTACTTGGCAAATCACAAAAAAACTGGGCTGTGGCCGTGGACCCAGCTGTCAGCCTCTCCACGTATAGTACTCTTCTGATGGAAGTCGTTCCTTGACCATGTTGACCACGCCGCGCGGAGAGCACCACTGCGGTGGATGACGGCGAGGCCTAGGAAGGGGACGACGCGGAGCCGGGGAAGTCGCAGCAGCGGAAGCCCGCGCGGAGAGGAGTACGAGGGTTCACTGGTTCGGCTGCGGTGTGAGGCTGCCGTCGCTGCAGGGCCTGGCCAGCGGTGGGAATAGTAGGGGGCGGTGAGGCCTGCGGCAGCACAACCGGCCACGGGAGGCAGGAGCATGCGGCACGACCGGGGCTGCTTTGGGCGGCTGGAGCAAGAAGACCAGAGGTTGAAGAAGCACTACGGCCGTTGGATGGACATCGTACGGTCACTGGAGCTAGAATCGTTCATATCGACTAAAGTTGACAAAGGCCCCCGTCCCAGTCAACTTAGTAGGCCCACAAGTCAGCCTCCCACCATGGTGGGTCCCAGCTAGCAAGGGGAGTATTCATTTTTTTGTGCGTAATAAGGAGGCACTTCCTTACGTGCGAAGATATAGCTGGTGGGTCCGAGCTGTCAGCGGCGGTAACGTTTTTTTTGCGAAATACAAAGGCCCTTTCGGTGGGTCCCTGATGTCAGGTGGAGGAATCATTATTTTGCGCGTAATAAGGAGGCATTTCCTGGCGTGCGGCCGTGGACCCAGCTATCGGCCTCTCCACGTACAGTCCACTTCAGATGCATGTCGGTCGTTGACCACGTTGACCAGGCCGCGCCGAGAGCACCAGGGCGGTGGACGATGGCGAGGCCTAGGAAGGGAACGACACGGAGGCAGGGAAGACTCGGCAGTTGTTTCCCACGCAGAGGGGAGTACGACTGTACGAGGGTTTACTGGTTCTTCTGCCGTTGCCGGAGAATAACAACAGGTGTGGGTGAGTAGAGGGATGGCTAGGCCAGCGATGGGAGTATGGTGGGGCGGTGAGGCCTGCGCGGCAGCAGAGCCGGCCACGGGGAGGAGGGAGCAGGCCTAGACGGGGCAGCCCAAAACCACGTCCAACACTTGCCAAAACTTCGTCCCTCGTTTTTTCTGTGTTTCGCACACTCGACATTGTGTGGGCATTTTGACTGTGCATCATATGAAGATGTGCTATGCATGAATGTTGATCAGCATGATGTTAACTGGCTGGTATTTCCATTTTCGACCATGAATAAAACTTCCAACATGATGTTAACCCTGTTTGAAAAGGCCGTGTTAATATAAATGCTCTGCCTCTGGAAGTTGCAGTTTCTTATCTGAAACTGAACTTGCAGTTTCTTATCTGAAACTGAAACTTGCAGTTTCTTCTCTGAGAATCACATTGTCTACACTTTTATACTCCTATGAAACTACATTTTTTTAAGTGCTAAAAATAGATCTTTAGAATTCATAAAATACTTCATATGCTCAATACTGCAAATCTGAAATTCAAAAGACATTCATATCTGAAAGTACTCTCAAAATACACAACACAAAACACAATTCACAACCTGCAAATACTGACAGCCCTAAGCTCCTCCTGACAATTCACAACCTGCCCGACTATTGGGCTGGGGGGGGGGCAGCCCCCTCCTATTCCTCGGCGGCAGACAACCGCCCCATGAGACGATGTGAATGGCGAGGGAGACGATGGCGGGGAAGCATCGTCGGGCCAACTGCTTTTCTCCACTTGCAGTTGGGTTCAGTCGACGAAGACTCCACCGGCTCGCTCTGGCAGGACACCCTCACAAACGGCACCCTGTAGATGCTCGATCCTTCAATCTCTGGTGGATGCTCCATCTGGGATCGATACTCCCACCACCGCTCCGTCACGGTCGGATTCGGTGAATCTGTTTGCTCCATGGCCCAGAGGAGCAGCTCTATGTACTCCGGCGTGACTCCCTCCGGGAGTATCGCTGCCTTTTCGCTCTGTTGTAGATATTTGGCCATGGATGTCGCCGTCGCCGCTAGTTGGTCCTTGTTGTCAAACCAAGACTGTATCTCTAACATCCTAGCTAGCTTCACAGGGTCGCCGTCTACGATCCTCACATATCGGTTGTACTCCTCCATCGATCTACTTCTCCACAGCACCTTCACTCACCGGCGGTGGTTTTTGAATGGAAGAGGAGAGGAGCAGCGCTGGTTTTGGATTAGAACGGGAGAGGAGCGACGCTGGTTTTGGACTGGAACATGAGAGGAGGGGCGGCGGTTTTGAAATGGAAGAGGAGAGGAGCGGCGCTGCATTTAGATTGGAACATGAGAGGAGTGGCGGTGGTTTAAGAGGAGAAGAGCGGAAGAGCGGCGCTGGTCTTGGAAGTATTTTTTTGTTGTTTTGCGTATTTTGGGTCAAAGTTTGACCACGTACTGTATTTGACAAGCAAAATGTGAATGCATGTCACCAAAAATTGTATCGTTTGGTTCGTATCTGAATGTACTTTCAAATTATATTATTTTTGCAAGGTATAACATATATTTTATGTGCGAAAATCATGGTCAATTATGACCCAGAATAAAAGGGAGACTAGTTAATGTGGGGTCGCTTTCTTAATTGAAGGGTAAATTGATTTTGATTTTGATCCAGTCACAGCGCGCCGACCCTCTCGTCCTATCCTAAATCGCTGCCGCACACTCCTCTCCCTCTTCTCCATTGCAAAACCACCTCCTCTCCTCTCCATCATCTCCATTCCAAAACCACCGTCTCGCCTCTCCCTCTTCTGATCTTCTCCATTGCAAAACCACCTCCTCTCCTCTCCATCATCTCCATTCCAAAACCACCGTCTCGCTTCTCCCTCTTCTGATCTTCTCCATTGCAAAACCACCTCCTCTCCTCTCCATCATCTCCATTCCAAAACCACCGTCTCGCCTCTCCCTCTTCTCTATTGCAAGACCACCGTCTCTCCTCCCATCTTCCAAAGCTAGCACCGGACCACTCAGAAGGACATCTATGGAGAGGATGCAGCAGTGAACCAGGCAGATCGCCGGCGGCGACCAGGCAAAGTTAGCCAGGTTGAAGGAGATCCTTAGTTGGTTTGACAATGAGTGGGAGATTTCGAGGACGGTGCGGGCCATGTGGCAATGTATGCGAAAGAGCGAGACGGCGGAGATGAGGGCGGCGATGTACATGTACTCCTCGGCGGCAGTCACGCCGCAGTCCTCCGAGTTCATCGAGTATCTCCTCTGGGCGATGGAGCAGACAGATTCGCCCGAGGCGACAGTCAGGCAGAGGTGGTGGGCGTACAGGTCGAAGTTCGAGCACCGAGAGGATAACGAATCGATCGAGTATGGTGTGCCATTCGTGAGGGTGCAGAGCCAGCCGGAGCCACATGAGTATTCGTTCTCCCACCGCAAGAGGAGGCCGGATGGCGCGACGTCGCTTCCCTGCCGTTCTCCACGGTTCCCTCGACGCTCGCCTCGTTTCAACGGCGGCGGTAGGGTTTAAGGTAAGCTTCACACTAACCTAATCTTCCACCTGCTCATGCTTACAATCAGTGTGACAGCTAATGAAAATCATGCTTACAATCAGTCTCCGAGTATACGCCAATCACCCTAAAATAGCTCTGGACCTTTGGGTCAAAGTTGTGACACAGTGTACAAATAAAGAAAAATAGATTGGTGCTTCTTTCAGAAAAGAGTACTCCCTAGAAAACTGCCAATATAAGCTACTAGTATTTGGTTAGATGATTTGCTGCCGAGAAAGATCCGTCCATAGAGAGCGCCACACATCCCACTGGTGGTGGTGGATGCCAATGCGTGCATGCAGCATGGTTGGTGTCGCTAATTTTTACTTGGCACACCTCGCACTCTGCATATATGCCGGTTCCATACATACATTTGTGCAGTTCCACCAAAATGCAGCTGAATAACCCTGTTTGCACAGATAATGAAAAAGCGTGATTACATTATAGTGGCACTAGTTGATGAAACACACAACATAAACAGAAGAAAATATTGCGATAGTATGATAGTATGCCATGCTGCGAGGGCGAGATGGGCCCTGCGACGCCTCATACTGGACATCATCCCAAGTCTCCCAGATACACCTTCTGCCAGTGATGAACATCAGTGTACATCGGTAGTACAAGGAGGCGCCTTGAGACATTCAAATCTCTATTTTTGTACATATCAACTAAAATTAAGCACCCCAGTTTGCAGAAACGCTTAAACATTAACAATGGGACTAGTTGATGAAACATACATTAACAAAGAGAAGCACTTTCTTTATCTACATTGGAAATGAAATGATAGAGATGACACTCGCTCTATTTTAACTATATTATTACTTCATTTTATCAGTGACACTAGGGTCGAGCAGGTGGCAAACGAGGTGTACCGTGCGTCGCAAGGATGGAGGCCGGGGGTGCTTAGACTGGGATGCTGAAGCTGGCTCTTTCAGTCACCAACATGGATGATTCAATTCATGGGACCTTTTGGTGCAGTTCACCTAAAATGAAGCAATGTCCGGTGAGCTAGCAGCTTCTTCTTCAATTTATTTTAAGAAAAGGGCTCCAGCCCCGGTTCCATTTCCATCAGAAAACGAAACCCACAGAGCTTCTTCTTCATTAGTTGCAATAAAATTGAGCAACATCAAGGTTGGTTGTGAAGCTCCTGGAATGCTCAACTATAATTTGGATATCATTTGTGCAGTTCAACTAAGATCGAGCGTGAAATGTATATCTCTGTTTGCACAAAAAACGTGGAAAGGAGGGTGACTAACAAGTGATGAAACATGCATCAAATGAAAAGAAGCATGTTCCTTATCTGAATGGCAATCCTACAAGGACAGTAGCAATTTCTAAAGCACTGGCATTGCTAGATATTAGTGTGGGCATTAGGATTAACTATGACAACCGTTAAATACGACATTACTTTGGGCACGGGAGAGTAGGCGGACCAGGACAGTTGCATTTCTAACGAAAAGAACCAACTTATCTTAATGGGAAATTTTAGCAGGACATGTAAAGAAGTGCCATTGATTCATATAACTGGAGGCATTACATTGAAAACAACATTGGTTTAATGTGTCCTTACTTTTAACAGTGCGACTGCTACATTTTACCAGTGGCATTACATAAGAGGGGCTCGGGGCAACAAACATCAGAACAAGATATCTGAGTTGGTCCCATTTTTGTTCGGTATAGCCACCTTATACTGTGTGAGGCTAGCAAATCTAGTGCTGGACTTACTCTGTTGACTTGTCTCCCAGTCCCCACTTTCTTTCCTTTTCAACCAATAGATCGGGTTATATTGAGTTTGTACTGCGTTTCCCTTTGCCTTCTTCGCCTTCCACCTAAGCTGCGCAGGAAAGTATTAGACCTAGAGACCAGTTGGATAGCCAGTCTCTGCTACTTTTCGCCCCCATTATTTCCTCTTTCGACCAAGTCCTAGATTCAGGTAACAAATCCTCCCCCACCCCCACCCCCTTTCTTCCTTGTTTGAACCAAGTAGTACTAGATTCGAGTGCATGAACTACTTTTACCTCTTAAACGTAAAAAAATTAGGTGGTTTTCGAACAGCCGATCGATCCTATCTACGAGGGCCCCTGAGAAATAGTAAAAGATACAAATGCAGCGACGTCAGGAGCTCGGGAAGTAGAGCAAGGCCGGTTTCGAAGGAAGTTATACCCGATGGTCGCCGGGATGTCGCTAGGTGGGCGGCGAGAGGCCGGATCTGCCCACACTACGGCAGCGAGGAAGAAGGGGTCGGAGGCCCTTCCTCGCCAGCGGTGCTTGGGAGAGAACGGCAAGGCAGGCTGATCGGGACGCGCCCAGCAGTTGGTACGAGCCGTCGCCGAGGACGACCGCGTGAACGTTGCACCTTCTCACCTTCCCCGGCGGAGAGGATCCGGCTGGATCTGTGACCAGCGGTGAGCAGAGAGAGAGAGAGAGTGTGTGGCCACCGCTGTCGTGTTTAGATCTGGAGAGGCCGAGACAGTGTGAAGAGAGCAACACTAGCAAGCAAGCGCGGAGGCTCCCGCCTATATAGTGTAGTAGTACTAGTTTTCTTTTGTCTACCGGAGCCGACTTGACCTTGTCAATGACTGTCGAGAAGTCTTCATGCACATGGCCCGAAGGCGCAGTTGTCGTCATTTTGATCTGAAGCGCCGGATTATAACATATAACACGAAAAAATGCCACATGACAAGAAATCATAACCTCACTGCCCAAAGGAGACAACATGAATCCCGACGGACAAACTAGACGAGGAACAAAGCTCAAATTAAAGATAAACTCATAGAAAAGGGGTCCGTCAATAGATGTCCTAATTAACATAGCCGGCTTGACCTAGATGGTAGCCGAGTAGTCACTGTTCGTGCATGTGCCCCCAATGACTAGCCCAACTCAGTTGTCGCTGTTTAACCCTCGCAGTGATCCGAAGCACATGACACCTAATTTTGCGAGATGACAAGAAACCTTTTTTAGATTTCTCACCACAACTACAGCCATGTACAACACAGCCTGCACGATATGTAGACGATAGCTAATCCAGGCGTGTCTGCTGGAGTCTGGTCACATGCATGGACGAACTGATCTTCCGTGTCTTGCAGGGATCGTCCAGGCACCAACGTACTACAACACTTCTCTAGTACTATCGCTCGTCTCCCTCTTCTATTAAGTCACCCGACTTGCGGGGCCGGGGAGTGTGCCTATGGTCGGTTCTCAATTGCTGTCCCACATGTGTGTGCAAACGCAATATGACACGCGTTCCATTCGGAGAGCAGCGTGCCAGACCGACCGACCATCTGGGGTGCGACGCGAACGCGACGGGCGTGTTGTATACTCCGTACATGTGTACCGCCATTTTCTAGACGCTTTGCTCCATGGCGCGGGCGCAATCCATGGATACAAAATTAGTATACTGTATACTATTTAAAAGTCGAGGGCGGGGCTTTTCCTGCGCGGTAGGTGGCGGGGCAGTTCCGCCTAGTCGGTTCGACAGAGATGCGAGAAGACGAGGGAGACCCCTACCCTAGGGTGCCCTAGGTAGCTGTCGCACACATCATTGTTTTCTCTTTTCTTTATGCTCTTGCGCCCTAGAGTGAAATGATGGTTGCTTCGTCCGTCCAGCCTAATGCGGGAAAGGTGGGGCTTTGTGATTTGACCCCTCATCGCTCATTTTCTACTACTGCGGTGCTACGACCGGGGTGCCTCCAATTCCAACCGCTGCTCCGAACTGTAATTTGGTGCACCTCACGTGGAACAAGACGGTGGATGAGCCACATGTCGGCCAAAGGGGTCCTGTTAAGTGTGTCGCCATTTCGTGTGCGGACTGACCCTGCTTGAGTTGCTACGCCAACACGACAGGAGTAGCCTACCACTTGGTTTTGCTCTTGGTGAATCCCGACTATATTGATCTAAAAAGATACATGCTGAACTACCCTCTCCGTCTCGGTTTTTTTATTTTTAGGCGTCTCGGTTTATAGGGCCTGCACGTAGTTCTAGGTCATCCATTTGACTAACTAAATATGAGTTACTATGTCACAAAAAGTATATCATTGGATTCTTAAGCGGATGTAGTTGTATTTAAAAGTCGAGGGCGGGGCTTTTCCTGCGCGGTAGGCGGGGCAGTTCCGCCTAGTCGGTTCGACAGAGACGCGAGAAGACAAGGGAGTAGGCTGCTACAAACGTAGGGCTGTGTGATTTGACAGCGAGTTACTGCTGGACAGGTGGGGCCCCGTGATTTGACTTGCCATCATCATTTTAACTGCAGCGCTACGACCGGCGTGAGTCTCCCGATTCCTGACCACCTCCATACAGGTGCCTCTCCCAATGCTCCACCATGTAGTAGAGGCTGACTCTTGCATGAGAGCCCACTTCTCCACTTTTTCCTTGCCTCTCTTTCCTCCACATATGTAAAAATGCCATGTAAAGCGCACTATTGTACTTACTTTTACTTGCTCCTACAGGTGCTTAAGCTTGCCACATAGGCATAAAGTCTGATGTGGCAAGTTAATCAAGAAGAGAGAGACTAGTTTGGTGACCCAAGGAAGAAACGGTGCTAAGCGCGTGTACCTAGGTGAAAAGGCAATTTTGAGTCTATAGCTAATTAAATGAAGCAAACTTAGCAACACCATTTCATTGGAAGAGGTCACTCCTTGGCAAATGCAATAAATACTAGTACTCCCTGTGTCCCATAATATAAGAACGTTTTTGGCACTACACTAGTGTAAAAAACGTTCTTATATTATGGGACGGAGGGAGTACGAAGAAAGAGATAGAGAGGAGTAAAAAAATTTACACTTATAGCCAACCTTATAGCCAACCTTGTTGTAGTATGAGTGACTAAGTGATGACTATGTATGACATGCCAACATCAGATAGCCTAACGCACCGTGTTAAATCTCCAAGGGCGCGACCGCGCGAGCGACGCGACGGTCGTGGCAGGCGCGACCATGATATGGGCTGTTGGTAGCCCTTGGATCTGAGATCAAATGGTCGCATGCTAAGTTGCTGAAAATTTGCAGAATAACCCTCCAGGATAGGATATTCACCCATAGGTCTAGAATCACGCCATGCAACCGTTCGATCTCAGATCCAAGGGCTCTCGGAAGCCCGTATCATGGGAGAATGGAAAGCCACTACCCTACCGTTCGCACGCTGGCAGTTCGCTCCTACTCGTCCCCGCACGTCCTTCAATACTACGGTGGTTCGCTCCTAGTCATCTCGTCCATTCACATTACGGCAGTTCCACTAATCCTAACCCTCCTCCCAAGTCCATGGCGTCCCAAATCTCCACGATCGGCGGTGAGTACAAGGTTAGAACCATCACCGGCGATGAGTTCGACGTCATCTACACCTGTTCTTCCGCGTCGGTGAAAGGATGCCTTTCTCGCTTCAGACGCATGTTCGAAGACTCAGATGATGAGTGGGTCGCTGGGCTAGATGTTGAGTACACCACAGTCCTGGGACGAGAGAAGGATCTAAAGGACGAAGAGAGGAAGAAGCCCGCCGTGATCCAGGTTTGCGTGCATGACTTATGCTTGGTCTACCACATATGCCATGCCGACGTTGAGTGCCAGGATTTTAAGGACTTCCTTGAGAGCAACCTAGTCAAATTCGTTACTGTAGACTTTGGTAACGACAAAGAAGTCCTGCGTCGGATAGGCCTCGTTGTAGGCAACACCTTCGACCTCCAGAAGAATCAGCTGGTGTCCTCTCGTCAGCCTTCAATGCTAACCCTGGCAGGAGCCATGGTTCATCCTTCGTAAGGTAAACTGCAGAAACCTCCATACACGTTTCATCGTCATGCATGGCAGCGGAATGTACTAGATATAGACCACATCCACTACACTGCAATGGATGGCTACCTTTGCTTTAATATCTACAAGGGTTGGATGAAGAGCAACAGCCAAGTGTGCGGTTCAAGCAAAGAAGTATCGGCCAAGAGGAAGAGGGACAAGGATGAAGTCGAGGATGTGGACAAGGACTCCGAGTAAGGTGGCAGTGTCGTTGCTCATGGTGGTTCTAATGCAGTGTCTACCGGAATAGTTGCAAAGTTTAATTTCAGGTGTGCTTAATTTAATTTGAGGGGTGTGTTGTGCTGAGCCCCCAGCAGAACTATGTTATGTTTCTTCTCGTTACTTTGACTCTTCAGTACGTACATACTAGTATTTCTTACATTTCATCTTTTAGTTGGTATAGTACTACCACTCGTTTCTTCACATTATATACGTACAATATATATGGCCAACATCATATAGCCAGCAGTTTAGTTGTCAAAGAATTTCAGGGTGCTTAGTTTGTCAAAGAATTCCAGGATGCTTAGAGGGTGCTTGGATCCAAGGGACTTATTTTAGTCGGACTAAAAATAGTCTCTTTAAGAGGCTAAAGTTCCAAGCACCCCTGACTAAAGAGGGGCTAAAACTAGTCTTGAGACTAATTTTTTTAGTCAGGGGTACCCCTACTAAAATGTGGATTAGTCCTCTCTCTACTCATTTAACTCCTCTCCTTTAACACAGGCGAGTTCTGGATTGGAGGGTTTGGAGGATAATAAATGCTCATTAACTTGATTTTAGCCTTTTTAGTATTTGGATCCAAGCATGGGTGAGACTAGCATGTTTTAGTCCCACTACTTTTAGTCATGGGACTAAAACGTATCCAAGCACCCTCTTAGTTTTATTTGAGGGGTGGGTTGTGCTGGACACCATTATTGTGACTAGCCTTTTTAATAGTACTATATGCATAATTTGGCGACGAACGCTCTCTATATGTACCACCTTTTTTTTAATTTCAAGTTTTGCTCCATGGCGCAATCCATCGATACTACTGCTGTACAAAAGTATACATTTTTTTAAAGGCTAGAGGGTGGGGCAGTCTAGCTTGGTCGGTTTCAGGAGAGGCGAGGGCCTTTGTGATTTGACGGCTCATTACTGCTGGAAGGCGAGGCCTTGTGATTTGACTGCTCGTATAAATGCGTCGACGACCTAATCGAGGAGGAGCAAAGAACCATGCGGTATACTCAAGTTTTCCACTAGAGTAGTACTGCGACGGAGGAGCACGAAACACGGCAGCCCAGTGCCATATGGCGATAAAAAATGATCTAATTTGCTAGTCATCTCATTGTTAGCATTGTTCTATTCATTCCCTAAAAAAAACATTGTTCTATTCATGCCTCGCAGAGAACGTGACACGTGCGGCGAAACACCCGAAGCAAAAGATGAAACACAGGAGCAAAAGAAGAAGGAAGATTATCACCCCAAATGATCTAATTCACCGCGGAGTCGTAACTGCTTCTTCATCGCCTCCACGACCTCCATCTCCCTGCGCGTCTCCTCCGCCATCTTCTTCATTCTGTGCATGACGCGGGATTTCTCGACGCGAGCCTTCATCATCTGTTCCGCGGACGCATTACGTACCTTGACAGCAGCCGGGTGCTCGATGCGGAGCTTCGCCAACTCCTCCTTCTGTTCCATGACGAGGGCCTGCAGCATCTTCATCGAGGAACTACTATTCTCATGCAGCTTCTTCCAGCCGGCGTTCTTCTCCTTCAATAGGTCGATCTCGTGGCAGAGCTTCGCCTTGTCCTCCTGAAGTCGCAGGATTTCGCCGGTCGCCCTCTTCTCCGAGGCAATGCTCTTCTTCAGCAGCATCACCAAGCCGGCGGTCAACTCCCCCTACTGATTGAGCTCAGCGGGCATGTCGTCGAGGCTCTCCTTCAGCAACTCCATCAAGCCTTGGATGAACACCTTCTACTTATTGAGCTGATCGGGCATGCCGTCGAGGGATAACGACTCCAGCTCCGCCGGCTCGGCATGTTCGCTCCGCGGCTAGGGCACTCCTGGGAGCCCTCGCCTGCCCGTGAGAGATCTTTCGAGGTCTCTGCGTGGCGGCGAGCCCTCTTTTTTTTCCGCAGCCTTTGCCGCTCCCTTGTTACGAGTAGTTCTCGACCTAGAGCTCTGCTCACCGGCCATGGCAATGACGGACGAAGAAGAAGCACTTATGAGGAGGAAAGGTAGAGTAATTTTTGGTTAGGTAGTTCCCCTTTTTATAACTTAAGTACTAGCACTAGTACTAATACCTGCATAGTGGGAACACGTTCAGGTTTGGTACGTACTAGTAGGTGTGAGCAGGCTTTCGAATGTGATGGGAACAAGGTAAAGATTAATTGATGGTTTTGGTTTCGAGGCCCGAAACGGCTCCCGATGAGTTTAGCGGAACATAAATTTCAAGTACTACACTGCTCAAATGCATAAATATTATGGTACTGTCAAAAATTGGCACAAAATATGAAGGAGACCAATGGAAGTACTACTAGCAACCCACGATTTAACTACTCGCATGCGCGCAGTGGATTAATAATGTCTTTCTTCCGCCCTCACGTCCACTCAATTTGCATGCGCTGTATTAATTGACCATCAATGAAGTGAACGACTTTACACGCGTCAAATTATCACATGGGGTGGATCTTGGTACAAAATTGCGTCCGCCCGTGTACCCGCGTGTGCGTGCGAGGGAATGATTGCGTGCGTGGCGTGCGTGCACATCTTCGCTTCGTGCATGTACCGCCAGTATGGCTTAGGGAGGACGAGTACATTCTTCTGGAACCAGCAGCACGTCACTGTGATCAATCCACGCAAGGAGGTCGCGACAACGCGTCCACATGTGCCACGTGGCTTCATGAACTGTAAGAGAGACACTGTGTAGCGTGCCATTGGTATTCTAATTTACGTGTTTTGCACATACTCGAAGTACTAGTAAGGTACACGTGCATTGCACGCATCAGATTTTGCAACCAAATTATGAATAAATACCACACTATAGCATGTAAGCTCTGAGTCATATATGCCTGATGTAGCCCTTCGTTTAATTCTTATAGTTCATCTCATTCAAAATCAATTAGTTTTTATAAAAAAGCTAAGAACGCGGGAATAGGAAAAACATGGGATTATAGTGGAATGTCGTCTTGAATCCTACAGGATTGTACGAGTGTTTGATTGTGCATAGAAAAAACGCAGAATTCTTTCAAAGAGGTTTGAGTGGATGGGATGTTTCCTATGAAATCTAGTGCAAATGAATCATATGGAAAAATTCCTATGGTTTACAATCCTACAAATCAAACAACCAAGATAGGAAAAATTCCTAATGATTAGAATCCTCCAAAATTCCTTTGAAAATCCTTTGAATCAAAGAAGCCCTTAATCTATTTTATGATTCATGGAATTGTGCGTTGTAAAGCATAAAGTAAAAACAAATAATGGCAATTCAACTAGAAAAAAAGTTTGGGTAGTTATGATATGGAAGATTCTAGAACAAAAGAGAACCACTGTTGTTTTGAGGTTTGTGCATTATGCTTAAGTTCAACCATGGAGTCTGCTAGATTGTACATGTGGTAAAATCCGGTGGGGGGCTAGAAGATGGTGCGAGGGGCCGAGTGGAGGGAGACTATGAAGGAATGCACAAGTGCGAGATCGATATTTAGAGAGAGGGGGCGAACACGTGTGCTGTTGCGCGCAGTGGCGGAGCCATGAAAAATAAATGAGCTAGGGGGCAAGCATTGCTAATCCTTTACGAGGAGGGTCAATTCATGAACTTAAACCATTTTTAGCAGCAATTGTCTAATGATCACATTCATATTAGCCTTGATATATAGTGATGTTAGGGGGGGGGAGGGGGGCAGGGCCCTTACTGCCCCCTGTCTTCGCCATTGTGCACGCGTCTGAGAGATGAAGCGGAAGGCATGGGTGCTGAGAGGGGACGTTGGATATATAATTAATGTGGGTGTATTAGCTATATATGTTAATCCTATATAGAGAGGTATAGATTGATCGATGTGGATGTGGGAAAGAGGGTGAGACCTCACTGGATATATCGATTGATCGGTTTGTGTGGAAAACTATGAAAGACCTAGCTATATACACACATACATAGAGGAACATCGATCGTTGCGCATGCACGCATGAGAGATAAAGAATGCCCGATATGATGGAGAGGGGGATGTGTGTGGGTGTGTGCCTTCATGGGAGACCGACCTGAAGAAAAAGATTGTATGCGTGCGATGGATAATGCCGACTGGTAGTGTGTGTGCATGCATGCACGAGAGAAAGTTAGTGGTACAATTATAAAGAGAAGACTACTGTGTGGGTTAGGTGAGGTCATAATCAATGTAAAGTTGAATTCAAATATTTGAATAAGAGATCCTCATGTTTGAAACCCATGCATGCATGAATATAATGGAGATCTGCGCGGTGTGGTTTGGAAACGAGCATGTTGTAATGTATACACATTGAACAAGGTCAGACTGATTTGAATTTGAGATACCGATGGCAGACATCATTTGGCCACGTCGCATCCGTGCATGGACACACTATTCAGATGATGGGCGGCTTTCGCATCACATATCTATATCTATACCCCTATATATATGTATGTATATATATATATTATATTTTATATTTTTTTATATTGTGTGCGGGTAACTTTAACTTTGAAAGATGGTCGTTGGATGAGGCGAATCCGATGGTCCAAAGATGGCAAATTTGAGCACTACTGGCCATTGGATATCATCTAGATTCCACCAGATTTTGCCACATGTATAATCTAGAAGACTCCATGGTTGAACTTAAGCATAATGCACAAACATCAAAACACAAGCACTTCTTATTTGTTCTAGAATCTTCCGTATCAGAATTGCCCAAATGTTTTTCTACATGATTTGCCATTATTTGTTTTTACTTTATGTCTTACGACGCACAATTCCATGAATCTTAAAATAGATTAGCTTTCTTATAAAAACTAGATGATTTTGAATGAAATGAACTATAAGAATTAAACGAACATCTACATCATGCATATATGACTCAAAGCTTGCATGCTATAATGCGGTATTTATTCATAATTTGGTTGCCAAATCTCATGCGTGCAATGCACGTGTACCTTACTCTAGTCTAAATGGTGTTTGTGTGTGTGTTGTGCGTGTTGAGGTGAAAATTGTCTTTTTTGGGTACACGTTAAGCTTGTTCTTCCGAAATTTCAAGCCGCGCCTTGTTATGCCGAAAATTCAAGCTAGCGTCTCTGTCTATCGTGCTGCGAAACTCCCGCCTCTTCAACCCGCGCCTTGTTAGCCCGAAATATTTAAGATATATCTTTGTCTCGTTGTGCTCCGACAACTCCCTCCATCTCAACCCGCCCCTTGCTATTCCGAAATTACAACGCGCGCGAAAACTCCCACCTCCTGTGAAATCCCGACACGCGAAATGCCCGTGGTACCCCTGAACCGAAAGAACAGCCTCAAATCGGTGGGGGTACTTTCGCAACTTACCCCACATTTCGGACAAGCGCGTCTCTAAGCCATGGTTCCCCACTGCCATCCCATCCGCCCACCCATTCGTACACCGAGGCCGCGAAAACCCGCGACGAAACCCCACACCCTGCTCCGTCCGCCACCCAGCCGGAGCCTCTTCCCCGACGACGTCGTCCACAGCAACACCTCGACGTCCCTCATCCACCGTACCGGATGAGGATCCATCGTCGATCTCATTGTCCCGCCGGTTCAGCCACCCCGTCCTCCACCTCCAAGGAGTTGCCCCGACGTTCCCCTCGTCTTTCGCGCCACCTCCATTCCCACACCGCCGTCTTCACCTGCACCACCGGAAGAGCATCATCATCACCGTTTCCTCGGATGAAGCTGCGGCCTAATCGGCGCCACCAAAGAGGTTGCACACTAATCGCCGCATTTTCTTCTTGATTCGATCTCACGGTGCTGCCGGCGCTCGGTCCCGAGCCGACACGGCGTGGCTCCATCAACGGCAGCGTCGCCGGCCACTTCCTCCACGGCGTCGCTCCCTCGCGGCGACGTCCACATCAGTAGGAGCTGCTGCTGCTTTAGCTCTCGCTCGCGCTGCTGCTCTGCTCTTGCTCTCAGTCCCCTGCCTGGTCTGCTCTTGCTATTGCTCTTGCTCGCGCTGCTGCTCTCGTTCTTGCTCTTGCTTGCGATGCTGCTCCGATTTAGCTACACTTCAGTCAACTGAATCGACTTTTGGGTCAGTCAATTTTCAGGGGGTGGGGGGGGGCTCGCCAGGGTGAAGGAAGAACCAGCCGCAGCGGGGAGGGGGGCTCACCGGAGAGGTACCCCACTATCTATCTTAGGGTTCAGGATGGGGGCGGTGGTCGCCGGTGGTGGCGGGGCGGTGGCGTGGGGATCGCCGGAGAAAAAGCTCGGCATGGGGGGCCTAGAGGGATGGCCGGGGCGGCGGCGGACCGGCGGTGGGGAGTGTTTTCGGGGCGGGCGGGGCGGCGCATCGCCGGCCGCGGGCGGCGGGTGGCTGCTGTTTGGCCGGTGGTGGCTGGCGGCTCAGGGGGGTGGAGGTTGAAGATGAACCGCAGGCCCTTGATTTCGTATCCAACGGATGCAAAATCGACTGACCAGAGATGAAAAAGTCAGTCGACCGACGTGTAGCCTCACCTTGCTAGTGCGTTCAGTTTCGACAGCAAAATTCAGTTTCGACAGCAAAATTCAGTTTCGACAGTTAAGTTCAGTTTCGACAGTTAAGTTCAGTTTCGGCAGTTAAATTCCATTTCGATAGTTAAGTTCAGAGATGAGCGGCTGATGTATTTTACATCTAGCACTTTGTGGTTATGTATTTTATGTCATGTATTGGAGATGCTATTAGAATTCCACTCAGGTTAACGTTGTTTGTTGTCTCTCTTGTCCTGCTTCAGCCTCGGAGTCGTACAACTCACTGGAGCTGCTCCAACGACGAAACCCTCCATCACAGCGGAGCAGTACCTCGGGCTCCATCTCCAGACGCCTAAGATCTTCTTCCCCTCCTCCGACAACAAAGTCAGCCGGTGCATCCTCACCGGCCAACCCAATCACGCTGAGATCGACATGGCTTCGCCAAAGAGGTTGTACACTTGTTGCATCTCTTTTTTACTCTACATGTTATATATATTGTCCACTGAGCACTCGTAGTAATGGGAAATACGATTATTTTATCCTACTATATGACAAGCAGTGAGGTACCAGGCAACTTAGCTATCCGTGATGGACCCTCTTGAACGCCATCATTATTTATCTCTGCGCGTTTGAGCTGTGCATTTGTCGATGGGCCTGGGAGTTGAGCTAGTAGGGCAGTGGCCTGGGTCCAAAGTAATAGAAGTAGCACAAAAACATTTTTTAGTGTAGGATTTTCCTTGCTCAAGCCTGCCTACTAGAATCGCCAGTGCTTGAAAGGAAAAGTGAATGAAAAACATCGGAATTGGAAAGTTTCCTATGGTACTACTTTTCATGAATTTGGTGCAAAGGAATGGAGCAAAGGAAAACTGTAGGATTTGTTCCTTTAGTGTCTCCTTGAAAGAAAAACCGTAGGAATTCTAATTTCCACTTCTCCTCCTTTTCATATTCCTATTCATCAAGCACAAGACTAAGAGATAGTAGCATAATAGCATTATAACCGTACATTTTCTTGTGGTTTGACTTAATCTCACCATGCTTTTTTGCATCCTGTGATCTTCCAATTGTTGTGAATCAAACACCCAGATTGGCAGAAATCCTGTGTTTTTAAATTCTCTGTTTTGCACGTGCATTCCTATCCCATTCCTGTGTATTTCCTATCCCTGCATTGTTAGAATCCTCAAATTCAAACAAGCCCTTACTCAATTACTTCCGTTACAGATATGTGTCAAAGAAAACCTTGTGTGGTTTGTACTGCTCTTGCAGCGATGTGTTCCACCCCAGCTTAGCTGCTCCAACGACAGAAGGGTTCACCACAGCAAGGATCCGCTCTCCAGACTGTCTTTCGCCGCCTCAGATCTTCTTCCCCGCCGCCGGCAGCCACGGCAACTGCATTCCCATCATCAACTGAGCAGATGACCTTGAGGACTACACGGGTCCGCAAGAGAGGTCGCACTCTTCCGTGTCTGCTTACGTTATGTGTTGCTTAATATGATGACATGCTACATTATCGTCGTGTTCACCTATTAGACTCCGAGTCAGGTCCAAACTAATGCTGAAACTTGAGTTTTTAAATGGTTGTGGGGTACATATTGGGGCAGCAATCAGTACTATCTGTCTACTATCTGGTTAATCTCCGGTGTCTACTATGAGTTTCATGTTGGGTGCAAACAAACATTAAAGGAGCCATTATTTGTATTTTTTAACTAAAGCTATTATCTGCCTGCTATCATTGGTTTTGGGTCTATCCACAGTTTGCTACCATCACTCTGGATTTGTGCATGCACTCCTTACATAATCTCACTATGTTTTATTCCTATGCATGCCAGTTATTGTACACAATGGAACTGATCATGTACAGCAAAAGAGACGAGCCTTGCGTGGCAATAAAATTTCATGCAGACGTCGTTCCATGGTGGGCGCAAAGGCAGCCCCCCCTCCACCCATTTTGGATCGTAATCAAGAGGAAGATAACTGTTCTGAGGGGGATTCAGAAGGAGAAGACAACTCCTATTTACCCCATGAGGTCTTCGCTCTAACTTGGCATGCTGATGTTGGTAATATCATGCATATGGTGCCTTGCATTGCTTACTGTATACATTAAAGATGTCATCTGCTTAGTTTAGACATGCTTTGTGTCAATGCCATCTGTTTAGTTTCTTTATCGTATATGTGAATCATGCAATGCCATCTTGTCTAGCCAGATATCATATATGTGAATTTTGCAATGCCACCCTGGTTAGCCAGTCATCTTATATGTGAATTATATCATGCCATCATTTTTTTATTACGTGTTAAATTTGTCAACAATTTTAGTACATTCAATTACTCTTCCTGTGCATCAGCCATTCGGCACGGTCATGGAAAAATCTGGAGTGGAAACAAGGTCTTCAGAGCAGACAATGCTATCTGACGAAGTGCATGTCTTGCTGGTTACTGATAGCTCCTCAGAGGAGGATTCAGAGACAGATGACCAGTCATATTTCCCCCCCGAGGTGCATGCCCTAACTTGGCAGGGTTATGTTGCTCATATCGTGTGTATGGTATCTTGCATTGCTATGTCATTTGCTTAGTTTAGACATGCTTTGTGTGAATGCCACCTGTTTAGTGTCTAATTACCATATATGTGAATTATGCAATGCCATCTTGTTGCAAGACATTATATATGTGAATTATGCAATGTTATCTTGTTGCAAGGCATTATGTATGTGAATTATGCAATGCCATGCTATTTAGGCAAGCGTCATATATGTGAATTATATCATGCCGTCCTTTTTTTGTATTTCCCATTGCTTTTGTCGACAATGTTTGTATATTCAACTGCTATTCCTGTGCATCAGCCATTTGAATTGGTGATGGAGAAATCTCGAGTGAAAACAAGGTCTTCAGAGCAGACAATGCTACCTGCTGAAGCAGATATCTTGCTGGTTACAGATAGCTCTTTAGAGGAGGATTCAGAGGCAGATGACCAGTCCTATTATCCCCCTGAGGTGTATGCTCAAACTTGGCAGGGTTATATTACTCATATAATGCATATGTTGTATTGCAATGCTTAGTTTTTACATCATATACACAATATTGAATGCCATCTCCTTAGTTGACACATCATATATGCGATTGCCCTCTGCTCACTTCCTTAGTATATAAATCATATATTTGAATTATGTCATGCCATGATGTTTACATAGACAACATGTATCTGAATTATGGCATGCCAACCCATTTTCTAAAGACATAATATAGTTATATCATCTCATCCTGTTTACATAGTCATCATATTTTAAATTATGTCATTCTATCCGTGAATTATATCATGCCATCATGTTTCCATCGACGTCATGTTTGTGATTTATGGCATGCCAACCACTTTAATAGACACATCGTATAGTTATATCATGTCATCCTGTTTACATAGTCATCATATTTTGAAGTATGTCATTCTATCCTGTTTAGTTAGCCATCATACATGTGAAATTGTGTCATGCTATCCTGTTTAATTAGCCATCATATATGTGAAATTATGTCCTGCTATTCTATTTGCTTAGACAACATAAATGTGAATTATTTCATGCCCTGTTTTCTTTCCTACTATCCATTGCACCTGTCTATCTTACGATGTCTGTACATTCAATTACTTTTCTCGTTTATCGGCCATTTCAATTGGAGGGAGTGATGGCAGTATCTGTGGGAGTAAAAACACGGTCTTCAGAAAAGATCGTGCTACCTGTCGATGCAGATAGAACCACGGTTGTACTTTCCCAAGAACCAGCCCCACCACACATAACCCACACTCATGCAGATTGTACCCCTACCCAGTTGGACAGAGAACCAGCTACACCCCTTCTAACCCCAACCCCAGCAGATAGACACCCAGTTCCCGTTGACACAACACCGTCTCCACCACAGAGCACCCAAACACGAGCATTTAGTAAGGCAACTGCAGTGCCCAAATCACGAGGACCACCACTCCGAACCCGAAGTTAATGCTTAAAGCAGAAGAAGAATTGTTCTCAGGTCAGGTTCCGTAGCTATGGTTCATACTACTTTGCTCTTGCATCACTTTATTTACTGATACCAACTTATTTCAAATTTGAAGGATGCAACTGAAACTCCAATGGCGCAACAGGTATGTTTTAAACCTGTTTCTTCAACGTGTTTGGTTGTTTGCTGTTGTAACTTGCTCTATGTTGATTTCAGTTTCAATTGAATAAACAGTTATGTTCTCATGCCATGCACATTACAAGTGTTGTTATTGCTGTGTAGTTTCCCACACTTATATTCTGTCTATGCTGCTTTGTCTTAAATAGATATGTTTCAAACTGTATCTATCTTGATTTGGCAACATAAACTAGAACGATATAGACCATACAGTGACCATACTACATAGATATATGTTTGCTTCATGCTGTTATCCTGTCCACCTTACTACTGAACTGGTTTACCAAAATGAGTTTCATATACTACATTGTAAACCTGAGATGTGTTTGTTTGTTTCTCTTTTAGAACGCGGATAAAATATTGGAGAAGAGTACCCTGTTATGCAATGGTAAAGGAAGTAATGCAGATAAGGTTCAAGATAGTGAGACATCCCTGTTGGTCTCCAAGAAAGCTGATAAAAACTATATTGAAGACACTGAGACAACCCCAAAGTCCTGTCTTGATGTAGTGTTTGAGTTACTGGCTACCACTGCTGGCACCAGCTCTTCGAACTCGTTGCCTGAATCAGTTCGGCTTCTTGAGTCTCAACTTCAAGTTGAAAGACATCGATCCGATGTTATGAGACAGGAAGCCGAAGGACTGAGGAAGTCCCTGCAGAATTCAGATGCATACTTTCTGGTGCAACAGCAAGCGCTGGAGGACTTAAGCGCCAAACAAGAGAAAGTTAATAAGCTTGCTAAGCATCTTGCCAGCATTATGAGTACCCAGGATATTGTTTCTTGAGATCTTCTGAAGTGGTTTCAGTTCTGGACTTGTTTTGCTGCGGCGTTTATATGCTGCTGTGTTCCCTATATTTGCACTGTTGGCGAACTTTGATGCCCAGTGAATGTAATATGTGTAATAGCCGTGATAGCCTAGTGTAAGTTGCTTGCTTATTTATTTCCTTGTTGTCTTGTTTATTTGTTTGCTTGTAGGCCACAATAACCTATTTTTTAAAACTAGGCCACAATAACCATGGGCTAATATTTACTGTAGTGACACTGGGCCTCCTATGGGCCGTAGAAACAGTGGGCCTTCTACGGGCCGTAGAAACAGTGGGCCTTCTATGGGCCGTAGAAACAGTGGGCCTTCTACGGGCCGTAGAAACAGCGGGCCTTCTACGGGCCGTAGAAACAATGGGCCTTCTACGGGCCATATCATCAATGGGCCTTATACAGGCCGTATGATCGATTGGCCAAACATGGGCCAAACAGACCGCATTCTGGCCATAAATGGGCTAGAGTTGGAATCGTCCGTTCATGGGCCGACCATAACGGGCCATCGTTAATAGGCCGTATTTGATGATGCTATGAAAACGGCCCAACGTATTAACGGATCACAAACGGGCCGACTGTAACCACGGGCTGAATTTGGCCCACAAGCAAAAAATGACATTAAAGGGCCGTAAGTAAACGAATGCTAGAAAATAGCCCAAGAATAAATGGGCTCTGAGAAGGCTGAAAGATAACATGGGCTGGAAACGGCCCAACGGAATAACGGGCCATTAATGGGTATAAAGTGATACACTGTTCTTTACGGGCCAGTTTCACCACGGGCCGTTAATGGGTGTAAAGTGATACACTGTTCATTACGGGCCAGTTTCACCACGGGCCGTTAATAGGCCAAGAGTTACATAGGGCCTCATATGGGCCGAAAGACATCATGGGCCATACATGGGCCAGAAGTGAAAACAGTTTGGAATCATATTGGATGGCCCAGATGACGCTACTGGGCCTAATTCAAATAGGGCGTAACGGGCCTTGGGTTAGCGGGCTGTAAATGGGCTATATGCGAACAGGCCGTTAACAGGCTTTCCATGGGCCGGACCTCCACCTTTTGACCAAGTCAAACGGGCCGGCCTTTTCAGAGGAATGGGCCTCTGTTGGGCCGTGCCACGTGTCGACGTATCATAGACACCTTCTGTCCAATGAGTGGATGACATCTGTCCCAGCGATGAGCCGACACGTGTTTCCTCCAGCCAATGATGATTTTACACGTGGAAAATCCCCATTGGTCGGGGCTGTTAACGGGTTATCGGATCCAAAACCCGACCCGATAGCTTAACGGCGTTCCGTTACGGTGGATGCCACGTGTCGGTCACCCTTGACGAAAGCACTTCTGTGACGCGCGATTTATCGTCATGGAAGTGGACACTTCCGTGATGATAATTTTGGTAATGTCATGGAACACTTCTACGACAGCACAGGTATGACTATCTTGATTCTGTCATAAATTTGTCATGGATGTACATGCATGACAAGAAACGTGACCTACTGTGACAAACACGTATCATCACAGAAGTGTATTTTTTTGTAGTGCTACTCAACCGCTCCTCTCACGCACACACTAGCAGCCTGTTTATCAGCGACGATTACTGTGGGGGCAGAGCATTTGAGTTATTTGATACAGCGAGACTAGGCTTTTCGCTTCCATTTGTGGAGGTGTAATGGATCTCGTCGAACTTTGTTAGTAGTTCCTTCTTTATGAATGAGATGAAGCAAAGCTTTTGCCTCCGTTTAAAAAAACACGTCAAGAGGAATTTCTTTTATAGTAGAGCCGATAATGGAGTGAAGTCCATGCGTGCAACACCACAAGCTATAGAGTAGTAGTAGAGCACTTTACGTACAAAGCCATATTGCACAGTTCCCAATGCCCCGCCAGGCTTTTCGGGCTCCTCGGGCTTAATTGGGAGGCGCTAGTTTAAATATGCTACTAGCTGATGAGGAAGCTGCAAGCGAGGTGCGGCTAGGGCGAGCATGCAAGCCAGGAGATGCTGGGAGGGAAAACCCATTCACGTGGCTAGGCTATCCAGTGCACCCAGATTGTGGTGCCGCACGTTCGTTTGACTTCAAAACTCAAACTACCCGTGTAAAATATTGGCTCGCAGCAAAGTTACTATTAAAAAAAAGGCCGCTGTGCGTTCGACCGGGATCGAACCCACAAACGAGGTATACACTCCCGCGACCACTAGTAGTACTCGTTGGAGTACAACGCAACCTAGAATCGCCTTTTGTCGCTAGTAGTACATTGTTCCTTACAAGAAACCCCTAATAATGCAAGAAACCACTAATAATGCCAAGAAACTATTACCACTTGCATACGTGGCAGACTTAAGATAAGGCTACCTTATCAACCATTGTACATGCTCTTACCAACCAGCCCTACCAAGAAATGACTACTCTACAAAGTGCCGTTATAGGCACGTTTCAACCCATGGCCCTGTTTCGATACATTTGTTGTCAATCTAACCCTGCCATCCAAACACCACTTTGGTTAGAGTTAGTTCAGGGTTAGAATCTAACCTCTGACTTAGAGTATCCATACAGGGCCCATGTCGCCCATTAAGTCAACGCCTTCTATTCGACCAGGCGTTATGACTTGTGGGACCTACTTGTCAGTCTGCACAAAAATCCCCGAGTGACCTCCTACCTCCGGCCCGTCCACCTAGTCATCCTCGGCCATGGGACGCAGCTACCGCCGCCGCCAGAAGGCGAGGTCAAAACCGCCGGCGGTGGAGAGCCCATCTTGCGGCAGTCCGGATACCAGCTCCGTCCGGCGCTCGCGGCCGCTAGCTAGCCAAGATAGCTCCGTCTAGCTGCTTGTCTGCAAGGTTTGCTAGCTAGATTGGCACGGCGGCGCGGCGTCTTGCTCGTGCGCGCCGCGCTAAGGCCAGCCATCTGGCTCGAGCGAAGGCTAGCGCGGCGGCTTGCTCGCTCGTAAGTCATGCTCGGGCCAGCCTGCCAACCCATGCGGAGGCCAGCGCGGCGTACGGCCCGTCCGGCGGAGCGGCGGCCAACTCGCTCATCACCGGCGCCACCGACGAACACGCATCAGTACTGTTTGAAGTAAAGTTCAGGAAAAATAATGATTTGAGGGGGAATAACAGGATAGAAGGTCAGATATGGGTCCCTCGTGTTAACGGTCAAACAAAATGTGTTGGTTTAAGCTGCCTCGTTAGCACGGACGTGTGGGCCAACCCTATCATAAATGGGTTTAAGCTAACCTAATCGGTAGGTAGTAGTTTTTGGTGTGGATTAAGAAATTTTGGGTATGTTTTTGCTATTTTTTGTACAATAGATTCTTCCTAGGGTTGGTTGAAAGTGGTAGTTTTTTGTTAAATACTCTATATATTGTAAGTAGGAGTGAAAGTTAAGCTTTGGAACCCAATAAGCAAGGCTAGTTACATAGTGCATATGTGTACATGATTGAAAGTAAATATCAACCATGAGTGACTAATATCTTGATGGAGAACTCGAAACTATGGAATACTAGGGAAAACAATTTGCATGGTTTGAAATACTAGCGATGTTCATGTGCATTGCAATGAATCATAAGTAGAATAATATTTATTCACAAACTTGATACAAAACACTCTAATTTTGATATACATATATCACTAGAGATATATTATGTTTCAATTAGAATATATTCCTTGGGCTGTTTTGGTGCGGTCGGGGAGGGATGTGGTTGGTTTTAAGATACTAATTATGGGTTTTTCTGCAAATTGGTAGACAAGTGGGATGTTGTGAGAAAAGGCAACAACTTACCTCACAGTCGTTAGATGTAGATCTAATGGTCACAAACGACGGATGGCAGACACACCATCATCACCCACTTAGTCTTCTGTAGGAGTACTAGCAAGATCCGTGCATTGCACGGAACATCAAGATGCATTTTTTATAAAAACACTCGTTGTGATTGACCCATGCGGGAGTAATCCCATGTGTAAAAACTAATGATATCTCGAGAAATAGGAGATAAGGTGAAGAGGAGTGGGGCGTGGTGGTGATTGGTGGTCGGACTGAGCGGAGGCATGGGGATTGACGACGCCGGCAGCGGCCACCGGGCCAGTTTGTTCCAGAGGCTTCCTTTCTTAATTGCTCAACAATGAGGCTGTTGGAGATAAGGATGAATGAGGGAAGGCCTTGTCTGCAAATGTGGAGAGGCGTGCGGGTATCTTTTAGTTTAATTTCCATCAGTCAGATATAGATCGGACGGTCTATATTGCAAGATGGCACGCGTACCATTATCACCAACTCGGTTTTTTTATAAGAGAAGAAATATAAGTATGGAGATACAAACATATTATCGATACTTGTTTCCGTAAACTAGCATCTACATTCTATTCAACGCCTCAGCATGTGAGGCCTTAGCACAATGACTTCTCGACTGTGTAAAACAAAGGTTTCCCCATCGCCGATAAGGAGGGGGTGACGGCGGCGCGCTTTTTGGCTTGCTCTAGTCCTAGTAGTCATACTAGGTGGTCTAAGCACGTGTAGATTTATTCTTTTGCACGTCTCGTGTTCGCCGTACTGCCATGACTGTTGATGAATAGACGGTAAGTTATTCACGGGGAAACCCTTGTTGAGCGTGTTTGCGAGAGAGAGAGACAGTGTGCGTGTGTGATATGTCTAGAGACTGAGGCAATGATAACAGTATGTGGAGGATAGAGAGAGACATGTACATAGGGCTTTGTGTTGTGTAACGTGGAGACACATATACATAATTAGAGAGTGAGTGTGCGAGATACACATGCGGACATGGGGAGAGATGAGGATCCAGATTAATGGGTGTTTGTGCGTGTCTGTGTGTGTTTGTGTGTGAGAGGGAGTGTGTGTATGTGGAGTAGAGAGACCACTAATGATGTAAACCCAGTATAAGGGAAGGGGGAATGGTGTGACACGTGTAGTAGCGGGATAGCATGGGTGCGGGCGGGGGGAGCAGACTTTTGGAAGAGACATCGATTGTGTGTAGGAGAGGGGTGTGAGAGCGAGCGAGAGAGAGAGCTAGCGACGGAGAGAGAGAGAGAGAGAGAGAGAGAGAGAGAGAGAGAGAGGAAGAGACGGGGCGTTTGTGTCCATAATGGTGTATAGATAGGGAGACAATGTTGATGTTGTTTGAAATTGGCCTATGTACGGAGACGCAAGGGAAGCGAGTCATCGTGTGTGTGATAGGGACTTCATGAGAGATCTAGAATAGATGGTGTAGAGAACAATGTGCGAGATCGAGAACGATGATACATTAGGGAGCTATGGAAAGAGTCACGACATATATGTATACAGGGAAGAGCTGGGGCGGGTCCGCATGTGGGAGAGATAGAAAGAGGAGAGTGGTGCACAAGGAGACAAAGTGTGCTTGTTTTGCGGTGGGGGTGGTGTGTGAGGTGAGTGTGCGAGAACCACATAACTAGGGAGATAGACGTTTGGGGGCAACGTTTCGTGTGTATGGGAAAGATACACTCTACATAGTGCATGTGCTTGGGAAAGAGAGATGCCGGGAGACCTAGCAAAGTGATAGAGACCTATATTGGGGTCCGGACTTTAGAAGAGAGAGGGGTGTTAATGTGCTCATGTGTTGGTGTTTGGGGGAGAGAACGACTTCTCTTTGTGTGTGTGTGGGGGGGGGCGACGAGGGGGGGGGTACCTTCAGATAAAGAGTGAGGTGTCTATATTTGAGGGACTTTAGCGTAATTGAAATATACATGGTCAATAGTGTGTGCACTCAAGGTTGATCAATTTGTTTCACAGTTTGGACTATGAGATAACGATACTTTTGAACATGCGTGATATACTTGATGTACCAGAATTAAAAACCTGAGATTGGAATTTTGGAATTCGACTCCATCATTAGCTTTTGTAATTCATTTAAACGGAGGTACATTTTTAAGCCGGGATTTCGTGATTTCAAATTCATATATCAAACCTAGAGACATACACATACGGGCATGTTCAAACTTTATAATCATCCACTTTATTCATACACATACACATTTTTTGCTTTTGTCATCATATTTAGGATAAACACATTTGGAATTTCATTTGAATTGGACCATATGTTGGTATTTGCTTGTAGTAGCTCAATGATCCATATTTGAATTGAATGGACAATCTAAGTTTCGAGTTGGAGACATTGATTTTCAAAACTTGCACTTTTTTTGCGTGCAAAACAAACAAATTCCCAGCCATGATATCATAGTCGGCCGTACAAGAGCAGAATATAATTTCATGTGCCAAAAGCTTTCAAACTTCCCGCTCACATCGAAATATCTCGTGCCCGAAAGTTTAGCCCTGCGATATTCCTGTTTTACCCCTGCCACATGAACGGAAAAGGGCTGCTTTGGTAACTCCATTGTGTTCCCCTCTTTGCCCCCAACATTCTTCCCCAGAGCCCCTCCCCTTCACCTCCCCGACCCCCCCAACCACGGCAAGCTGCCGAATCTAGTCCTCCGTCGCAGCGGTGGACCTCACACCCCGACGGATCTACCTTCCGCACCTTGGAACCCCCAACTGCCAACTCATCACTTCACCGGAGCCGCTTCAGCGACTGGCTTGTACACCGCTCCAGATCTCCTTGACCGCCATCATGGTCCACCGCACCGGATCTTCTTAACCGGCGCCCTTGTCCACCACAGTGTAGGCCCTTCACTGACTCCCTCGTCCGTCCCTTCGCTGGCCCTTCATACAAGCCCTCGTCCGCCGCAACAGATCCGCCTCACCGAAAGCACTGTACAACGCGCCCACCGAAGCCTTCGTCCACTGCACCGGACCCGCTCCACGGACGCCATATTCAACTCCACTGGCCCTGCTTTACCGACGCCGCAGCCTCATCAGGTTATTTCGATCGGTACTCCTTCGGTTTTTCTCTTTATCGTGGAACTGTTCACTTACCACAGATGAGGTTTCTTGTATGTCGACAGGCGCCGCAACCGTAGCACCGGAGCCGCTTCAGCGACGGCGATAGCCGGCCCAAACTCAACCGCAACACGAGCACCATCGACAATCCTTAGCTATCAAGTATGCCAACGATACCCATACGCCGCCGAGAATCAGGTACTATTATCCAACGGCCGGCGCCTACGTTCACTTTCTTAGCATAAGCACAGGACCTTTGAATTTCTTCAGGGCATCATTCAGTTTTTCATGAGACGTGTTATTCTGCTTGCACCTGTAGGGCCATACTTCTGGTAGTGAACATGTTACATGTGCTAAATTACATACCAGTGCGCATATAGTTAATATCCTTTAGTTTTGTCCTAAATATTACTGTCCTTCCTAGATATCACTGCCTACTATTTTACTTCTTGCATGCTATATTTATGATAATGGTGTTGTTCTGATGCCACCTGTTGGTTCCATCAGACTGCTTCATGTTCTCTATGCTTAATTACACATCAGCAAACTAGCATGTGGTTCCGCTAGTTTTTGTTCGTTTTACCCTACATTTTCTGATGCTAGCTATTACATCACTGCTACGAGCCTCTGTTCATTACTTTTTTGTGTGTTCTTGATCTTCCCAAGTTGCATGACTAATTTGATGCTTCTATTAATTATGGAGCTGCCAACCCCATCAAGCCAAATATTTGTTCTTTTGGGGCTGGCACCTCGAACAAGCATAAAAATAGAGGGAAGCAGATATATTGTCGTGTATGCACACAACCTTCTTTCATTAGTTTAGATGAACCATTGATGATCAATTCAAACCAGTGCATGTGATTAAAATTAATTTTACCTAAATAGAGGGTGCAGAATAAACTACAACAAGTAGATTTGCAACCACGGGATGCTGACGATATCTTCAAAGAACATTGCAACAGCAGCGAGGCTTCACAGCAACATATGGTAAGCCAATGTGTTTTAGTACATGTGAAATGTAATGCGTGTGGGCTGCTTTCTTGGCTTGTGCCCTCAACCTGTAATCCTGCAGAATAACAAATAGTTCAGTTGTCTGCTTTGCTGTATTGCTTGATTCGAATGCTTGTTTGTTAC
The DNA here is from genome assembly GCF_002575655.3 of Aegilops tauschii subsp. strangulata. Taxonomy (NCBI): domain Eukaryota; kingdom Viridiplantae; phylum Streptophyta; class Magnoliopsida; order Poales; family Poaceae; genus Aegilops; species Aegilops tauschii. The sequence continues at coordinate 124,417,783 of NC_053038.3, read as the reverse complement.
TTGTTACGCTATACCTGAGTTGGCTAATATGTCAGCAGTGCCTGCTGTACTATCGTAAAGAAATGCATGCCTAGTTCATTTGAGTCCTTAAGTTTTCCTCTGAACTTCATCACAAGACTGTCTTCATAGTTTATATGAGGCCACACTGTTAAGTGCTTTCTCAGATTATTTCAACTGCTTAGATGCCTTGGCAACTTGAACATAGCGGTGGTACACTCCCTTTCAACTAGGGATGTCAACTGGGTCCCGTTTAATCCCGATTAAAGTCCACTAGTGGTATGATAGTTCAAAAGAGTTTTTGTTTTTTGAGGAAAATGAACCATGGAGCTAGCAAAAACTAACTAGATGGGACTGGCGGATGTCGTTTATTTGCCACTTACATCCCTAGTTTCATCTTACCATTTTAATTTCTTTTCGGCTGATGCTGCTTCGAACCATTTAAATATAGCTTGCCATGCTCGGCAATAATTCGTATGTCGTTTACCATGTAAGCTTACTACCTGGATCATGCGATAACTATCTCTTACTTATGTCCAGCGGAAACCTTTCAGGATGCCGTTCACACTAGGACACAATGTACAACCCCAGAATCTATTTGTGGAAGCAGTGCGCCATCCATGTTACCAGATGGTAGCAGTTCAGAGGCAACACCGCCGAAGAGTAGTCTGAGCACATATATTATAGTTCTTGAGGCTCTACTAGAGGCAGAAAGAGATGGTGTGGCTGCCATGAATGAGGTAATCTCGATCTTGAAGCTGGAAATTATGCAATTAGCTGCATGCATTATGCAAGCAACCCAAGAATTGGAGGAAGTAAGAATGTTGCATTTGAAGACGGAGGAGGTCCTGCTGCTTCTACTATCTGAAGCCCAGGGTAATCCCAGTTCTTCTTTAGATAGCAGTTGAAATTTTCATTAGATTATTGTACTTGCATGTTGTGTCATGTCTCTGAATGGATTATGTTGTAAGACCCCCTATGTTGTACATGTGTTGTAATGATCCAAATTTTTTAGGCGAGGTAATCCTCAGTACTTGTTGATTGACATAAGGTGAACTGTTTTTCGTGTGAGCATATTGTATTGGATGAAATGACTGTTTGACTCAAAGTGTATCCAACCTACTGAATTCGAAGATCACGACATTTCTAAATCATAATCATATATAAAGGTGGAATAAATCTTTGTTGTGGTTTCGAATAAATAAATAACAAAACGTAGAATTATCTGTGGATATTCGTAATTGAATAAAAATTGGATTTGCATTTAGTTGCCAGGGCCCAGGGCAAACGTGAATGCTAATTCTCCCAAGTTTTGAACGAAGCGGCTAAACACCCACTATCATTTGTGGGCTGCCCGAAGCAAGTTTTTGCGAGATAGAAATTACTGTCTACCCCTGACACTTGACATCCTTATCGACCGGATTTACACTGCTGTCGATAGGGGTAGACTAGTAACTTCAATCAGACATGACACAACGGCCTCTAAGCCCATTCAGACACGGTGGGCGCCAAACGTGGGCGGCAAAACACATTTGATTCAAGCTCGTCCGAAAGACATGTGTTTCTCCCTCCATTTCCCCATTCATCCACGATGGGCGGCAAAACAAACTCTCCTCGTCCGAAATCGATGTAGGCTAATATTTTAAATAGGGGCAGATGTGTAACTTCCTTCAGATGTGACACAACCTCCCTACCTGTCAGCCCCGTTCATACACCATGGACGCCAACCGTGGGCGGCAAAACACCCTCTCCTCGCCCGAAATCGTTACCGGCAAATATTTGGGAGATGTGAGATTACCGTCCTATCCCCAACCGACGTGATGTCCGAAATTTTAAACGGGGGATAAGTTCATAACTTTGCCACATTTCAGACAAGCGCGTCCCAAAGTTTGAGATCCCTCCCTCCCCCTCCATTTCCCCATTCATACACCGTTGGCGCCACGACAACCTCCCCACTGCGGCCAGCCTCCTCCGTCCGCCACCCCATCCTCCACCTTGCCGGAGCTGCTACCCCTACCCCGTCGTCCACTGCAAGAGATGGACGTCTCTCATCCACGGTGCCGGACCAGGATCCTTTCATCGCGTCATCTCGCTTCATCGGCGCTGTCGTCCACTTTGCCGTTGCCGCTCCTACGACCGCCTCGTCCACGGCAACAGGATTTATCCCCCAACCCGGCTGTCTGCCATCTAAAGTCTTCTTCCTCTCCGCTGACAGCCATCGCACCCACAGCACCCTCAACATATCAACAGGGGCCTACACGGCGTCGCAAGAGAGGTCGTACTCTTCCATATGTGCTTAAGTTATTGATCTCACCCAGAAAATAGATCTTAAATTGTTTACTGTACTTTTCTTGTCCGTACCAAATCGTAGTGGCTAGTTGAATGCAAACATTGGTTGCGAAGTAGCTTTGTCCGGTTTGCACCTTCAGATCCGCCATGTCACGGTCACTATACTCATAAAGCTTATGGTTTCCCCCCTTTATATTCACTACCATCATCGTAGGTGCTTCACTGCTTCGTGTCATGCTAGCACTGCTCCTCAAGACCTGAACCCATCAAGCGAAACAACATGCCACTCATAATTCCAAAGCTTACGTGTTGAAATACGAATCTGATATGATGCTCATATTACTAAAACAGAGAACGTTTAATTGGTCACCTAATGTTCCTGTATTCGTTTCGAAAAGCATGTGCGCCACCCACTGGTCCAGCTAGTTCCACTTTCCTGATTCTACTCTTGATGCTTAGGGTTTTCCCCTTTTATCTACTCTACTATGATCTGCGTAGGTACTTTTTGTCATACTAGCATTACTCCACCCTTCAAGGTAAACAACACAACACTAAAAACTCCAAAGCTTGGTTGTTCAAATATGATTGTGATATGATACTGATATTAGTTAACAGACACATTTAATTGGTTCGCTAAAGGTCCCACTTGAGTTTCCAAATGCATGTCGCGTCATATAGAGAGACAGCAGAATTGCATTTCTTGTCACTTGTTGACTATACTTTCTTGTCCATACCAAATCTTAGTTGTTATTTCAAAGCAAATATCGGTTGCTAACTACCCTTTGCGCAGTTTGCAGCTTCAGATCTGCCATCCCACTACCACGGTCAACACTATACTCATCATGCTTACGGTTTCCCCATTTTATGATGACCACGATCAGCCTACATGGTTCGTGTCATAATAGCACTGCTCCACCCATCGAGCTAAACAAACTTGGTTGTACAAATTCAAATATGATATTATGCTGATATTAGTAAAACTAAGAGATGTTTAATTGGTTAGCTAAATGTTCCTACTTTAGTTTCGAAATGCATGTGAGCCACATATGGAGAGACCGGAAGGAATAGTATTTCTCTGTGCACTCTGGTTCATCATGGGTGGCCAACCGACATTGTATAGAAAGACTTGTAATATCTTCAATCTGCTTGCTCTTCTGCTCTTCTTTAAGATGATCCTCTTCTCTTGCGGTCGACTGGTCAGGTCGAGTTATTCTCCCTTAGTATATTTTGAATCTGTCAGGTCAGGTCGACTTGTTCTTCTTTACTATATGTTGAAGCTGTCATCTGCGAAGTATCATCACTTCTGGAGCTCTCATATTTTGAGTAGTAGGCCACATTATATTAATGCACACACCAAATTACAGCATGCATGGCACCTCTTAGAAGAATTGCAGAGATAGCACAAAGGGGTTTACAGGGAGGAAGTATTAGATTAGAATCACTTCTGCATTACAAAGATAATCTCACTTGTTTTTATGTTTTCATGCATGTCATCTATTGAACATTATCAAAATGAAGATGAGAATGGGCGCACGAGAGGAATATTGCGAAACAATCCACTGGCTATCAAACTTGGCATGGTGGAGGATGGCCTATCTTATTCACCCATCAAGGTGCATGCTCTAACTTGGCAAGGTTGTATTGGTCGCACATATTTTGCATCTGACCTCTTGCATTACTTCTACTTTGTTACACCATCTGCTTAGTTTAAGCATCATATATGAGTATATGCCATACCTATCCATTTTCTGTACCTATTCCATGTGTCGTCATACTATGTTTTTCCAGTCAAATGTTGTCCTTTCGTAATAGATGTCCAAAAGGAAGAGGGTGATTGCAGATCCTCAAGGAGTACAAACTAGGTATTTGGAAAAGGTAGTGATACCTGTTAAATCAGATAGATCAGCAGCCATAGAAAACACAGGCCCAACTATAACAGACTTTACCCCTACTCCAGTGGCCAAACCCCTATTAGAACTGCTGACAGCCCAGCGTCAGGTACTGTCTATGATATCAATTCAAAGTTTGAACTCCTAAATTTCTGCATGTGCCTTACCTTCTCTCTTGTATGAAAACTAATTTCAGATGAATCTCCTTGCTCAAAGGATCATAGGATCTCATGACAATACTGGGCTCTGCATTGCTCTTGTCAGTACCTCTTGCCCTTTGTCAGCATACTTACACTCATTGCTGTTTGATTATGTAGCATCATTGTAAATGTTCGCTTCTTTATCCTCCCTTTGCTTGAAATTATAAGATCTATATTTACTCTTAGATAAATGTAGAATTAACACAATGGTTATGAAGTTTTGGATTGCTCATGTAAGTACCTGTTGTCATGTACTCCCTATGTATCGAATTAATTGTTGATCAATTGGATGTATTTAGAACTTAATAGTGCTAGATACATCCATTTGAGCGACAACTAATAACAGACGGTGGTGGTATTACTGTACATGCATCGCGAGATAGTTGATTGTATAGCATTACTCTGCATCTTATCTGCCCTGCCCTCCACTTTCTCCAAATTATCATATCTACATTTACTCTTACCAAAATGTTGAATAAAGCCAATGCCACTTCACACGTTGATGTCTGCATTCCTCTTGTCAGTACCTTTTGCCTTGTAACGCGTACTTAATTAATTGCTATTTGATTATTGTAACACCCACGATGCGGTTATATCTCCCACGTGTCGAGGCACGACTTAGAGGCATAACCGCATGGTGGTTTTGTCGCAAGAAGGGTCATCTTCACACAATCCCATGTAATGAACAAGAATGGGATAAAGAGTTGGCTTACAATCGCCACTTCACACAATACATAAATAAAATCATACATCATTCAAGATACACACATAGACCGACTACGGTCAAAACCAAATACAAAGAAGACAACCCCAAATGCTAGATCCCCAATCGTCCCAACTGGGCTCCACTACTGATCAACCGGAAACGAAACAACACAACGAACAAGAGCTTCATCGAGCTCCCACTTGAGCTCGGTTGCGTCATCTGCACTGGTCTCGTCGGCACCTGCAACTGTTTTGGAAGTATCTGTGAGTCACGAGGACTCAGCAATCTCACACCCGCGAGATCAAGACTATTTAAGCTTATGGGTAGGAAAGGGTAAGGTGGCGAGGTTGCAGCAGCGACTAAGCATATATGGTGGCTAACATACGCAAATAAGAGCGAGAAGAGAAGCAACGGAACGGTCGTGAAGCTAGCAATGATCAAGAAGTGATCCTGAACTCCTACTTACGTCAAACATAACCCAAAAGCCGTGTTCACTTCCCGGACTCCGCCGAAAAGAGACCATCACGGCTACACACGCGGTTGATGCGTTTTAATTAAGTCGAGTGTCAAGTTCTCTACAGCCGGATATTAACAAATTCCCATCTGCCACATAACCGCGGGCACGGCTCTCGAAAGTTTATACCCTGCAGGGGTGTCCCAACTTAGCCCATTATAAGCTCTCACGGTCAACGAAGGATATTCCTTCTCCCGGGAAGACCCGATCAGTCTCGGAATCCCGGTTACAAGACATTTCGACGATGGTAAAACAAAACCAGCAAAGCCGCCCGATGTGTCGACAATCCCGATAGGAGTCGCACGTACCTCGTTCTCAGGACACACCGGATGAACACTACGTACAACTAAAACCAGCCCTCAAGTTTCCCCGAGGTGGCGCTGCAAGTGGCTCTAGTTTGGACCAACACTCCGAGGAGCACTAGCCCCCCCCCCCGGGGGGGGGGGGTAAAATAAGATGACCCTCGGGATGCGCGACTCCCAAGGGAAAAAGGCTAGGTGAGGCAAATGTAAAACCAAGGTTGGGCCTTGCTGGAAGATTTTTACTCAAAGCGAACTGTCAAGGGGGTCCCATAAATCACCCAACCGCGTTAGGAACGCAAAATCAAGGAACATAACACCGGTATGACGGAACTAGGGCGGCAAGAGTGGAACAAAACACCAGGCATAAGGCCGAGCCTTCCACCCTTTACCAACTATATAGATGCATTAATTAAATAAGAGATATTGTGATATTCCCAAAATATCCATGTTCCAACATGGAACAAACTTCATCTTCACCTGCAACTAGCAATGCTATAAGAGGGGCTGAGCAAAAGCGGTAACATAGCCAAACAACGGTTTGCTAGGAAGGGTGACAAAGGTTAGAGGTTCATGGCAATTTGGGAGGCTTGATAAGCAAGTGGTAGGTAGCGCGACATAGCAATAGAGCGAACAGCTAGCAAGCAAAGATAGAAGTGATTTCGAGGGTATGGTCATCTTGCCTGAGATCCCACAAGGAAGAAGAACGAGTCCATGAAGAAGACAAACAGACGGAGTCGAACGAATCCTCACAACTCCGGAATGAAACCGAAGCTAACGAGGGAAGCAACCCGGAAAGAAACAAACAACATAGTAAACAACCACCACATACACATGGCATGATGCACAGTCAAGTATGATGCATGTCCGGTTTAAATGAGGCATGGCATGGGAAAATGCAACAAACAATACTACAAATTAAGTGGAGCTCAATATGCAACGAGTTGCATATTGACGAAACACCACATCAATTATTTAGTTCTCTCCCGTTTATGTACCCAACAATATTAAATGTTGATTAACATGGCAAGAGGTGAAGCATAAATAAACTAACTATCTAGGCAATTTAAATGAGGTCGGAACAACAAACAACAATTCCGGAAAATCCCCATATGTCATTTAGCAATTTAATACAAACACAATTTTAAACATTTAAAAGTTGTTATCATGATGCGGATGACAATGTAAGTTCTAAGCAATTTTATGAAAATGTTGACATGAGCATGATACGAGGCATTTGTCACCATGGCGGAAGGAAAAGGGTGCCACGGCGGTGAAACGGAAATGGTGCCACGGCAACATCCCGGTTCCGGTAGCTCACGGAGATACCGGTGCAAAAGGAAGCATGGCGTGAGCGTGTCATGCAAGATGGTGGGGTGATCCCGGCAACCGGGTCCCCATGCGATAGTGGAATGGAAATGAGTGACAAATCGGACACGGTGCAAACACGAACATCTCATACAACACACATGCATTCGTTCACGGTGTCGTCTCGGGGTTATACCTTCGAAGCATGCATTCGGGCGGAACGCGTTCGTCGAAGGAAGTAGTTGTACACGTTTCGTAGATGAACTTGGCGTAACCGTGCGGTAGTCAAACTTGGCGACGGTAGTCGTACACGGTTCGTAGATGTCCGATGTCGTGTGTAGAGGTACTTGGCGTCCGGTGCGGTACTTGGCGAATCCAGGACGTACAGGTACAGTGGAACTTGACGAATCCTAGGGTCGTCGGGGTACTTGGCCGCTCTAGTCGGGGTGGCAAAGCATCGTTGAACTTGCGTTTGGGACAGCAACGAGGGACTCGGCGAAAGTCTGCAGGCAGATGCGGCCGTCTGTGGTCGTGCGATGGACTAGAGGCAGCTCTGGACAGCGGGGAAGGAGCAGCCGATGCAGGGGAGGAGCGGGCTTGGGGCGGTCTTGCTGTGGTCAGGACGACGCAACTCGCCGGTGACGAGGAAGAAGCAGGGGCGAGCTCGCCAGGCGACGAGCGGGGCTTGACAGCGAGGCGGCCATGGCTGGCGCTGAGGTGGATGAGGCCATGGCGCGCTGGAGGCGCGGTCAATGCGAGACAGGCGAACGGGGATGGAACGAGCTGCTCGTCCCCTGGCTCGGGCTCGAGTGCCTGGGGAAGACGAACGCGGAGCGACTCGGGGCTCCGGCGAGTGGCGCGGCCTGCCGGGGTCCTGGACGGCGACGCGCAGGAGGTCCGACGGCGCGCGAGAAGAGCAGCGGCAGCAGGGCGCAGTTACGGCGGTGTGGCAGAGGAGCAGCGGGTCAGGAGAGGAGGACGACGGGGTTTGGAGGAGGACGAGTGAGGGGAGCTCCTGTCCCTGGCGATGTGTGTGGGTGGCGGCGGTAGTGGGAGGACGAGAGGGAGCGAGCGAGAGGAGGGGATCGGTCTCCTGGCGGCTAGGGTTAGAGGGGTCGGCTGGGCCTTGGGCCGAATGGAGGAGCTGGCTGGGCTTCAGGCTCTCTTCTCTCTCTCACTCTAAAGAAAAAAAAAGAGGTAAGAAAGAAAATAAAAGGGAGTTTAGGGGAAGAAGTTGGCCGCGCGGATAATTTTCTCGGACTCACAAAAATGAGCTTGATCCAAGAAAAATAGAAAGTGAGCATGGGCGTCAAGTTGACTTCAAGCTCATTTGAATTATTTTCAAATGAGTGTAGGAAGGAAGTGGGTATTTGGTAGATCCAAAAATGTTGAGAATTTTGGAAGAGCCTCGATAAATGAGATAAGAATTGTTGGCAAAGTTTGAGGCAAGGAATTTAGGTAGAAAAATGCATGGAACTTAAAATGTAAGTGTGTTATGGTTTATTCTTAAAGGATGGAATATTTATCATAGCTCCCTAATAATATTGGGAGGGTAATTGTTATAAAGAGAAATCACCATGTGCGTTTCCCTCGATTTAAATGGATCGAAGATCCATGCAATTTATTTAGTTGAGTTTTTAAAAGGGGTGCAAGATGACATGATGCAATGCAAGAGATGACATGATGAATGCAACAAAGCAATTGAAACACACGGCGAAACTCGAAATACATGGAAGGCATCTGAAGCATCGGTCTCGGGGCGTTACAACACTCCACCACTACAAGAGGATCTCGTCCCGAGATCTAGGATGGCACCGGAGAGAAGCGGGAGAGGAAGAGAAGATGTCGTGGAATTGTCACGGCAGATGTCCTTGAGCTAGGACTTAGTCGTGGAGCCATCGCAACTAGGAAGCTTGAAGGGGTTATGCGGGCCAGGGAACACGAGGGTTTATACTGGTTCGGCCCCTTACGGTGAAGGTAAAAACCTACGTCCAGTTCGAGGTGTTATTGATTAGGGTTACGATCGCCAGGGAGCTAAACAGCTATGCCCGGCTCTCGTTGAGATTATTGTCGCCCTTAAACCGCTGCCGGGTCGTCCCTTTATATAGGGAGGCTGACGCCCAGCAGCCCTTAGAGTCCCGGCCGGCTCATAAGAGTGTCCGGCTCGGACTCTAAACAATACTTGCCTTACACTACAAGTTCTATTATAACAATAAATATTGTACTACGAGCTTTAAGCCATCGCCGGGTCTCAGCCCATCTCTGGCCCATTATCTTGAAACTTAGCTCTGGGCTTCTGGCAATGACCCTTAGTGTAACCCGGCCCTCCTGGCGGGTGACTCCCAGGTCTATATCCTCAACATTAGGCCCCAGATTGACTTGAGCCGGCTCGTGTCAATCTTCAGCTCTGCAGACAGAAAAAATCTCCGGCTTACCATTCATGTGAAGGTCATAACCCGGAGTGACGTCATCCTCTGGACTCCGGATAATCCGCCGTGACGTCATCCTCCATTAAGTCCGTTTTTTACTCCGCCAGATCCGCAACGGTTCTTTGCTTTTATTGTCCTTCCGAGAATCGAGGCGCCGTGAGGGGGAGATAACCACGCCGTGGCCTCCTTGAATCCCGCGCCCACTTATGACTCGGCCTTATAAATAGGCCGGCCCAGCACTTCCTTCTCACACTCTCCCTCTTCCTCCTCGCGCCATCGCTCCTCTGCTCGAGCTCCGCCACTGCCGCCGCCGTCGCGCCCCTGGTCTTCATCAACCCGGCCGCTGCATCACCCTGATTCGGACCAGACTCACGGCGGCGACCTCCGCTCCTTCCAACTCCGGTGAGTCTCCTTTGCCTTGCTAGAATAGATCTGTGGTAGGGTTCTTTCAGTTCTTCGTGTTCATCACCATTGCCCACAGACTCGGTAGTTCTTGTTGCCACTGTAGTTAGTTGATCTTTAACCTCGCGTAGAACTACTGCGGTAGAGGTTTGAGACCCATTTCATCTATAAGAAACCCTCTTTTTACTGCATAAGAACTGTGTTCAACCTCAAGAACTTCTTCTGCCTCTGTTTTTTAGGTCTAGAAAATTTTCACCTCGCCCGACCATTTTGATCCGAAAAAGTTACTGCAATATGTGAAATCCATTTTACCACACTTAGTAAAAACTGCAACCCTTGAATCTTGGCGGCTTATGCTTCCGACTTAAAGAAAACACGCGCCGTAGAATGTTCCGGTTTAAAGAGAACCATGCTCCGTAGAATCCTCCGACTTAACTGCAGTAAGCCGTAGATGACCAACTTATCCTGAAAACTCCGACGGCTTAGATAACTCACCGTATCAATATATATCATTAGTTCCCTTCATAAGCCGTCACTGTAGTTTGAATGATAAACTCCGGCTTATAATTAACCCGGACACTTTCCTCTTTATCATAGATCACCAACCGTCACCATGCCTCCCAAGGCTCCCATCACTTGCAACTGGATGAAATCCAGCATCACCGAAGAGACCCTGGCCAACTTTGTTAAGTCCGGATATCTGCCCAAGAAGGAAGTGATGTCCTACCGTGCCCCTGACCCGTCCGAAGAAAGACCACAGCCGAGGGACGGGGAGGTAGTGATCTTTGCAGACCATATGAGCCGGGGCTTCGCACCGCCCGGCTCAAAATTCTTCCGGGACGTGCTCAACTTCTTTGACCTTCGGCCTCAGGATATAGGACCCAATTCCGTATCCAACATCTGCAACTTCCAAGTTTTTTGTGAAGTATATCTTGGAGAAGAGCCGAGTCTGCTGCTCTTCAGAGAGCTGTTTTATTTGAACCGCCAAACCGAGTGCGCAAACGGTCCAAGTCTAGAGTTAGGCGGCATCTCCATCCAACGGCGCAGGGACTGTCTATTCCCTTACGCAGAACCACCAAGTCACCCCAAGGACTGGAATATGACTTGGTTCAACTGCCAAGACACATCCCCGGCTGATGAGAGCCCGCTGCCCGGCTTTCGCCCAACGCGCCTGGAACCGACTCATCCGCTATCCGACAAGCTGTCTGCCGCGGAACGCCAGCCTCTGCTTCCAACGATCAATAAGATCAAGGCCCTGCTAGGCAACGGTCTGAACGGAATAGACCTGGTCCGGGTCTGGATCTCTTGGCGGGTGATCCCATTGAGCCGCCGCCCCGGCTTAATGTGTGAGTACACCGGGCGAAAGGATGACCCGCAGAGGCACAGTCGCAACGACCTTCCAGAAGACGTTGCCGAAGAAGAGACCAAGGCTCTTTTAAACGAGAGCCTGGCAGACTGTGGAAAAACCGGGCTAGCCCCGTTCTGCAAGACCAATCCAGCCCCAGCGGTAAGCCGCTGACTTTAACCTTTCCATTTTGTTTTACCTGTCCTTTTACTAAGAGCTCATTACTGTATTTCTCAGGCTGATGACAAATTCTGGCGGGTCAAGTACGACCATGAGGCGGCCAAGAAGGCGAGGAAGGCAAAGAAAGCCGCCAAGAAAACCGCCCCTCGCAAAAAGGGGAGCAGACCCACTGCTTCGGAGTTGCTGCAGCTAAGCGACAGCTCCGAGTCAGAGGTAACCCTTAACCCTTTTAAACTCTTGTCATATTTGTCGTTTACTGCTGTCCGTCTTATCAATATTTTACTTACTGACAGGACGACACCGGCGCCAGTAACCCGGTGATTGAAGAGGTAACATCACTTTCCTCCGACTCGGAGCCTTTGCCGCAGCTGAAAGTCCGAAGAGTAACCCGGAAAGTAAGCTTTTCTCATCCATTAGCTCATCAAGACCCTCAATTTCTTTTGAAGCAACAGGTTCACGAAAGCCGGCGTCTCACCCGGGCCCGCAAGGACACCGACCTCTCCGCCGGGTTACCCGTCGCGACAAGGAAGCGCCGCACTGAGGTTTTTTCTCACCTGTACCCTTTTCATCCGTTGGCGGGTGTCATCCGCCAGCCACTCAACTCTTCTGACTCCAATTACCAGGAGACCTCCCCCTCTTCGGGTGACTCCATGCAGTCAAATCTGCCGGCCTTCAAGACTGCACCCGGGTAATAACAATCTCCTTACATTATCTGTCTGTACTTACTTTTTGTATATCTAACACTTCTGTCTTTTCAGTGCCCAGGCAAAGCTCACCAAAAGAACAAAGAAGACCAGGTCAGCCGGAGTGCCGGACTTGCCTGAGCCGGAGACGACGGCTCAAGATCCACCAGCCGCCCCCGAGGCCACCATTCCCATGGATACGGCGCCTGAAGCCCCTGCCCCGACCACCAAGACAACGACCGAAGCGTCAGCTAATCCGGAGGCCTCCGGCTCAACCCCACCGGCTAACGACCCGGACGTGGTAATTACCCGGACGGAGTATGTTGAGCCGGGGAGGCCGACCGCACTGGCCCAATGCTCCGCGAAGGGGGAGCTGCTGCGACCCCACCGGGCGAATCTGGATCTCTCGGGCTACACCAATTTAAGCATTGGAGAGCTTGTCTCAGGCTACATCAGCCAAGTTCACAAGAGCCGAGACGCCGAGATCGCCATGGTCAACCAGATCCAACAGAAGTCTGAGGTAACCTTCTGCTGTTTTCTTACTTTCTGCGTAGTGATCCTTGTCATTCTAGCCCCCAAGTCTAGGACTTATACTTGAATATGTTGTAGACTTAGATTCCGGCTTACTGAACTGAGCCGGCCGTGCATAGATAGATACGTTCAATATGCATTAGCCCCCAAGTGCCAAGTGTCTTTGCTTGGAAAGCGCTTGGGACTTTATAGAATGACTGTTAATAACCCAGAAATATATGCAGGCTACTGGCAAGAAATTTGAGTCGGACCTTGAGGGTCTCAAGAGCCGGTTAAAAACTCAAGAGATGGAGACCCGGAAGGCGAATGCCAAGTTTGTCTCCAGCATCGCTGCTCAGGAGAAATTGAAGACTGAATTCAACGCTGAGCGGAAGGCCTGGGCTGAGGAGAAAGCTGCACTGGTGACCCGGGCAGAACAGGCGGAGAAGGCCCTCACTGAGAAGACCGCTGAGCTCTCCGGTCTAAAGCGCCAAGTGTCCCAAATGGTAGCTGCCATCTTCGGTAAGTCGCCTCACCGGCTTTCATTCACGTTAGAATGTTTACATCTCCTAACTTATCCTTATCACCGGGTCATCTGATGTTGTTAAACAGGTTCCAGAAGCGCCAACTTGAACCAGAGCGTGGTCACCAAGTCAAAGGCCGTGTACACCCTGGTGGAACAGCTCTACACTGGGTCACAGCGGGCCTTAGCTGTGGTGGCCCTATCGAATGAAGTGCCGACTCATCTGGCCGAAGTCCTGCGCCGGCTCGCAGTTCTGCCGCAGCGGATCCAGGAGCTACGACGAGCATCCACGAGATCCGGAGCAATCGCCGCGCTGAGCCGGGCCAAAGCATTCTTGCCGGAGCTAGACCCGGCAGACATCGCCCTGGGTTACCCCAGCCTGAAAGAAGACGGCTCAGCGTTCGACCAGAAGGACTTCGCGGCGTGTGTGAAGGCTGTGCGCCCGGTGGCCACCATCATCGGGAACGACACCGATTTAACCAAGTATCAGCCGGGATACAACGCGGAGAATCAGAGGATTCCAACCCCTCGCTATGAAGCTATCAATCTGATTCCTCCGGCTCGCCAGCACACCTTCGCCCCGGAGATTAACCCGGCCGGGTTAATCAACGAAGAAGCTCAGTTCGAAGCTCTCCGCGGCATCGACTGGAAGTCGTCAACCTTCGAGGTCTTGGGATCAACCGGAGCAGAAGACGAGCCGGGGACTTCAACCCAGCAGGCATCGTAAAGTAGCTGGCGGTTCACCAAACACGCTCCAACCTTGAGACTTGAGGAATTTTGTAATAAACTAGGTGCAACATTTGATCTCTGCCGTGCCATCGTGCACGTAATGAATGCTGGAAACTCTTGAAATTATCCTTTGTGTTCCTCCGGGTCGTAATTATCCCTTTGTCCTTCTCAACCTTAAAAAGTTCCTTTAAGTATCTGCATAGAAAGGCAAATCCCAAGTCGCAAGGCGGCTTACCGCCCTGAGAATCAGGTGTCTGAGATGGATAACCCGGAATTCAAACCAAAAAGACTGGTCCTTAACTATATTCTGAACATAGTCGTGATAACACACTCAACAGCTTGTAAGCATACTTCCGGGTTAAATAACCCGGGTAGCTCGGTTAGTATCTGAACTCGAATTTACTTGTCTTGATGATATCCATGATGCTCAACTAACAAGATAAACCAAAATTAAGCCGGCAAGTGAAACCCGGCCATGCACACGTTGTCATAACCAAAGTAGATTTTGCGATAAATCGGAACTTAGGGGCTTCTAGTTCGAATACGACCAGAGACCCGGCCCGAAAGGGGTTTAAGCCAAGATTCGGATACGATCATATAGCCCCAATGGGTGTGGCGATGCCAATCAAGAGGGTACCGACAGCTATGTTCTCTTGGGTTCGAATACGACCCATGTTTGAACAGGAAGCCCCCAAGTGATTCTGAAAATTGTTTAACGACGCTGATTCGAATACGATCCACGTCGGTTCTCAGAGGGGTTACACTATGATTCAAATATGACCAAAGGCAACCTCCCAATGAGCTCGGCACTTTGCCAACCAAATGGGTATCGACAGCTATATTCTCTTTGGTTCGAATACGACCCATGTTTGAACAGGAAGCCCCCAAGTGATCTTACTGCTTACGGCTAGACTCGAATGTGATCATAAGCCGGATCCTCCTTTCAAATTAGCATGACACGTATATTTGGAGGAGAAAAAAGGACAGAGGTCCTGCTTTATTGCTAATCATAATATATACATGGCTGAGATAAATATATACACCACACGAGCCGGTAGCTCAAGTGTAGTAAGGCCGAAGCTGAGCTATGTTCCACGGCCGACGGGTCTCCTCCTCAGATTTACGCGAGTCTTTATGCTCCCGGATATCAATGAGGTAATATGACCCGTTGTGCAAGTTCTTACTGACCACAAAAGGCCCTTCCCAAGGTGGGGATAACTTGTGTGCATCTGTTTGATCCTGGATGAGCCGGAGCACCAGGTCGCCTTCCTGAAAGACCCGGGACTTGACCCGGCGGCTATGATAACGGCGCAGGTCTTGTTGGTAAATTGCTGAACGGGCTGCTGCCACATCACGCTGTTCGTCCAACAAGTCCAGAGCATCTTGGCGCGCCTGTTCATTATCCGTCTCAACATAAGCCGCCACACGAGGTGAATCATGACAGATGTCGCTGGGGAGAACTGCTTCTGCTCCATAAACCATGAAGAAAGGCGTGAAGCCTGTAGACCTGTTAGGAGTAGTGTTAATGCTCCATAAGACGGAGGGCAACTCCTCCACCCAACAACCCGGCGTCCGTTGCAAAGGGACCAAGAGCCGGGGTTTGATGCCCTTCAGAATCTCCTGGTTAGCTCTCTCAGCTTGACCATTGGATTGGGGGTGTGCCACTGAAGAAACATCAAGCCGGATATGCTCTCTTTGACAAAACTCCTCCATAGCACCTTTGGACAGATTAGTGCCATTGTCTGTTATGATGCTGTGTGGAAAGCCGAAGCGGAAGATCACCTTTTTCATAAATTGAACCGCCGTGGCTGCATCACACTTGCTAACTGGCTCAGCTTCCACCCACTTCGTGAATTTGTCCACTGCCACCAAAAGGTGGGTCTTCTTATCCTTGGACCGTTTAAAAGGCCCGACCATATCAAGCCCCCAGACCGCAAAGGGCCAAGTGATCGGGATCATCCTCAATTCCTGAGCCGGCACATGAGCCCGTCGGGAGAACCTTTGGCAGCCATCACATTTACTGACCAAGTCCTCTGCATCAGCGTGAGCCGTCAGCCAATAAAAACCATGACGGAAAGCCTTGGCCACAAGAGATTTTGAACCGGCATGATGGCCACAATCCCCTTCATGGATCTCGCGCAAGATCTCTTGACCTTCCTCAGGGGAGACACAACGCTGGAATGCCCCTGAAACACTGCGATGATGCAACTCGCCATCGATAACAATCATTGACTTAACCCGCCGGGTTATTTGCCTGGCCAGAATTTCATCCTCAGGCAACTCTCCCCGGGTTATATAAGCCAGATATGGCATTGTCCAGTCTGGTATGACATGAAGAGCTGCCACCAGTTGCGCCTCCGGGTCAGGAATAGCCAAGCCCTCCTCTGTAGGCAACTTGACCGAAGGGTTGTACAGGACATCCAGGAAAGTGTTAGGCGGCACCGGTTTTCGCTGAGAGCCTAGCCGGCTTAACGCGTCAGCCGCCTCGTTCCGCCTGCGATCAATATGCTCCACTTGGTATCCCTGGAAGTGCCCGGCAATGGCATCAACCTCGCGGCGATAAGCCGCCATTAGAGGATCCTTAGAATCCCAGGTGCCGGATACTTGTTGAGCCACCAAGTACGAGTCACCAAAGCACCTCACCCGGCTTAAGTTCATCTCCTTAGCCACCCGAAGACCGTGGAGCAAAGCCTCGTACTCAGCCGCATTGTTAGTGCAAGGAAACATCAACCGTAGCACATAATGGAATTTGTCACCTTTGGGGGAAGCCAAGACAACACCAGCTCCCGAGCCCTCCAGCTGCCTGGACCCATCAAAGTGAATAGTCCAATAAGTGTTATCCGGCTTTTGCTCAGGTACTTGCAACTCTGTCCAATCATTGATGAAATCTATCAAGGCCTGAGACTTAACAGCAGTGCGTGGCACATATTTAAGGTCATGAGGTCCAAGTTCTATAGCCCACTTAGCAATTCTCCCTGTAGCCTCTCTGTTCTGGATAATATCACCGAGAGGGGCGGAACTGACCATAGTGATGGGATGGCCCTGAAAATAATGCTTAAGCTTCCGGCTCGCCATAAACACCCCATATACGAGCTTCTGCCAATGCGGATACCGCTGCTTGGACTCAATGAGCACCTCACTGACATAATAAACCGGCCGCTGAACCGGATGCTCCTTACCCGCCTCCTTGCGCTCCACCACAATAGCCACGCTGACGGCTCGTGCGTTTGCCGCCACATACAGTAGCAAGGGCTCCTTATCAACCGGAGCAGCAAGGACGGGGGGCTCCGCCAGTTGCTTTTTCAAATCCTCAAAAGCGGTATTAGCTGCATCATTCCAGACAAAGTTGTCAGTTTTCTTCATCAACTGATACAAGGGCATAGCCTTCTCACCCAAGCGGCTTATGAACCGGCTTAAAGCTGCGATGCGACCTGCCAAACGCTGAACATCATTTATACATGCCGGCTTAGCTAGAGAAGTGATAGCTTTGATCTTCTCCGGGTTAGCTTCAATTCCTCTGTCAGAAACCAAGAAGCCCAATAGCTTGCCCGCAGGAACACCAAAAACACATTTGGCCAGGTTAAGCATCATCTTATAGACCCGGAGATTATCGAAGGTTTCCCTTAAGTCATCTATCAGGGTTTCCTCCTTGATGGACTTAACCACAATATCGTCCACGTAAGCGTGAACATTGCTCCCGATCTGTTTATGGAGACAATTCTGTACACAACGCTGGTAAGTCGCCTGCGCACACTTGAGCCCAAAGGGCATAGAGACATAGCAGAAGGATCCAAAAGGAGTGATGAACGCCGTCTTCTCCTGGTCCTTAACTGCCATCTTAATCTGATGATACCCGGAATAGGCATCCAAGAAACTTAGGCGTGCACATCCTGCCGTAGCATCAATGATTTGATCAATACGGGGGAGAGCAAAAGGATCAGCCGGGCACGCCTTGTTCAAGTCCGTGTAGTCCACACACATCCGCCAGGTGCCGTTCTTCTTAAGTACGAGCACCGGGTTAGCCAACCACTCTGGGTGAAAAACCTCAACAATGAACCCGGCCGCCAAAAGCCGGGCCACTTCTTCACCAATGGCCTTCCGCCTCTCTTCGTTAAACCGTCGAAGGAACTGTCTGACCGGCTTAAATTTTGGATCAACATTGAGAGTGTGCTCAGCGAGTTCTCTAGGTACACCTGGCATGTCAGAAGGTTTCCATGCGAAGATGTCCCTATTCTCACGGATGAACTCGATGAGCGCGCCTTCCTATTTCGGGTCCAGATTTGCACTGATGTTGAACTGCTGAGACGAGTCACCTGGAACAAAATCAACAAGTTTAGTCTCATCAGTTGATTTAAAATTCATGGCTGGTTCATTCTCCGTGGTTGGCTTTTTCAGGGAGGTCATGTCTGTTGGATCAACATTGTCTTTATAAAATTTCAACTCTTCTGTGGCACAAACAGACTCTGCATAAGCCGCGTCACCTTCCTCACACTCCAGAGCCACTTTCCGGCTGCCGTGAACCGTAATGGTTCCGTTGTGACCCGGCATCTTGAGTTGTAGGTACACATAACACGGCCGTGCCATGAACTTGGCGTAAGCCGGCCGTCCGAATATAGCATGGTATGGACTTCTTATCTTGACCACCTCAAAGGTCAACTTCTCCACCCTGTAGTTGTTCTCATCACCGAAGGCCACTTCCAGTTCGATCTTGCCGACTGGATAAGCCGATTTACCGGGTACCACACCATGGAAGATAGTATTTGACTGGCTGAGGTTCTTATCAACTAGCCCCATACGACGGAAAGTCTCATAATAGAGGATGTTGATGCTGCTGCCTCCATCCATGAGTACCTTTGTGAACTTATAGCCTCCCACTTGAGGAGCCACCACTAAGGCCAGGTGGCCCGGGTTATCCACCTGGGGAGGGTGATCCTCCCTACTCCACACTATGGGCTGCTCCGACCACCGTAAGTAGCGTGGAACCGCCGGCTCAACAGCATTAACAGCTCTCTTGTGAAGCTTCTCGTCTCGTTTGCACAAGCTAGTGGTGAACACGTGATACTGTCCACCGCTAAGCTACTTTGGGTTGGTCTGGTAGCCCCCCTGTTGCTGTTGATGACCCTGACCAGACTGTTGATTAAAGCCCCCTTGACCGTTCTGAGGACCGGAGTTTGAGCCGCCTCCCGGGCCATGAAAGCCGCCAGCGCCTGAGCCGCCGGCGCCTGAGCCGCCGCCCGGGCCATTGTAGTTTTTAAAGGCCTTCATGATAGCACAATCCTTCCACAGATGAGTCGCTGGCTTCTCTCTAGAGCCGTGTCTCGGACAAGGTTCATTCAACAGCTGCTCCAGAGAAGGTCCTGACCCGCCGCCTCGGGGAGGGGGCCTCCCCTTGCGTCGCTGGTTGCTACCTTGGGTGTTGGCTACGAACTCCAGGCTGCCATCGGCCTTGCGCTTGCCTCCTCCTTGATTCCCCGGGTTAAACTAAGGACCCTTGCCATTGCCGTTCTTCTTTCCCTTCCCTGTCCTTTCATCATCTGAAGGGGGATCCTTGGTACCATCAGAATCAGCGTACTTGACAAGAGCCGCCATTAGTGTACCCATATCCGTGCAGTCACGTTTAAGCCGCCCAAGTTTCATCTTTAGGGGCACAAAGTGACAGTTCTGTTCCAACATCAAGACTGCAGAGCCGGCATCCATCTTATCTGATGAATGTATGATCTCCTTGACCCGGCGAACCCAATGGGTCGTGGATTCACCCTCCTGCTGCTTACAGTTAGTCAAGTCCACAATTGACATAGACTGCCTACAGGTATCCTTGAAGTTTTGAATGAACCGGGCTTTCAGCTCAGCCCAAGACCCAATGGAGTTCGGTGGTAGCCCTTTTAACCACGTGCGGGCAGTTCCATCTAACATCATGGTGAAATATTTGGCCATGGCCGCCTCGCTAACCTCTAGCAGTTCCATAGCCATCTCATAACTCTCAATCGAGGCCGCAGGCTGTAAGTCAGCTGTATAGTTAGGCACCATCCTAGGGCCCTTGAAATCCTTAGGTAGACGTTCATTACGGATGGCCGGCACCAAACAAGGGACACCCCCGGTCCTGGTAGAAATACCCGCATCAACGGAGATCGTCAGATAAGCCGGGGGGGTCTGGTAAGCCGTCACTTGAGGCGCCTGCTCCGCCTCCTGGCGCGCTTGGTCTGCTACGTAGAAGGCTCCGTTATGAGCCGGGCCATGACCAGTGGGCGGGTCATGGCGTCGGACATTACTTGAGCCGGTCGCCGAGACCATGTGCCGGCTGTAACTTGGGCTCTGCCCCGGACGAGGGGTTGAATGGATCCTATCCCGGCTGTAGGAGTACGCCTCTTACTGCGCCAGTGCTGTCTGGAGGAGTTCTCTGACCCGGCGGGTCTCAATAGCCGTCGGAGAGTCGCCATCAACGGGCAGAGCCGCCAGCCGTGCCGCTGCGGCGATCATGTTCTCCAGCGGGTTATTATAATGGCCCGGGGGTATTGGCACATACTGAGGCGGGGCGGGGGGCCCCTGGGGAGGCCCCATCACTCGTGGTTGAACAAGGGGTCCAGACCCGGGTGCTACGACCCCTGGCGGGTGACTGGACCCTGCACCTGGCGTGTTGAAGAGGTTGCGCGGATCGTAGACCGGCGGGAGTCGAGATTGAGCCTTTTGATGCCTC
Organism: Aegilops tauschii subsp. strangulata; assembly: GCF_002575655.3. Taxonomy (NCBI): domain Eukaryota; kingdom Viridiplantae; phylum Streptophyta; class Magnoliopsida; order Poales; family Poaceae; genus Aegilops; species Aegilops tauschii. The sequence goes on along the minus strand of NC_053038.3, from coordinate 124,397,086 downwards.
CTTCTCATGACCTCATTGGCCGCGTTCTGATCCATCGTGAGTTGGAAGGACTGCGCCTGAATCAGCTGAGTCTGGGCATCGAGAGCCGCTCGCTCCGCAGCCAGCCTGATTCCTTCTGCTGCAAGATCCTCTTTAGCTTTTATCAAATCCAGTTTCAACTGTGCTACCTCCGCATCATGCTGGGCTTGATCCGCCGGGTCAACCGTGGCGGTTAACAGGGCCGTCATCTTGTCCATGAGATCCATCAGCACCTGAGCCGGAGAAGGCACCGGGTTTCCCGATCCAGCAGCGGGGCTCTGAACAGGCTGTGCACCAGCCATAAAAACTCCAACCTGACTTGGCGGCTCAAAAAGGTCCGGAATACTGTTGCCATCGGAATAACTCATGAGACTGCCATCTTGAAGTTGGTACAACGAGTTTGACTCATCCGCGGCCGACTCGCCGTCAGAGCCGGCGGCCGCCTCATCCCCAGTCCCAGATGGATCAGAGGCCCCTCCGTGGATGCATCCTACAAAAGCGCGCTTTGAGGCAGGCCGGGCTCGGGCAGGTCGTGCGCGCTGAGCCGTTTCGATGAGACCGGCGTGGAGATCCGGCTCGGGGCCCGGCTCTCCAATCTTGCCGATGAAGACATGAATTCCGCCGAAGGGGACCCGGTACCCGTACTCCAGTGAGCCGGCGTCGGGGCCCCAGTCCGCATCGTCGATGTAGAGCTTGCCGCGACGACTCTTGGTCATCCGGCCCACAGCGTATCCCTTGAGCCCTTCGAAGCTGCCCTTCAAGAACTCAAATCCACCGTGCGCCAGCCCCACGGTGGGCGCCAACTGTCGTGGAATTGTCACGACAGATGTCCTTGAGCTAGGACTTAGTCGTGGAGCCATCGCAACTAGGAAGCTTGAAGGGGTTATGCGGGCCAGGGAACACGAGGGTTTATACTGGTTCGGCCCCTTACGGTGAAGGTAAAAACCTACGTCCAGTTCGAGGTGTTATTGATTAGGGTTACGATCGCCAGGGAGCTAAACAGCTATGCCCGGCTCTCGTTGAGATTATTGTCGCCCTTAAACCGCTGCCGGGTCGTCCCTTTATATAGGGAGGCTGACGCCCAGCAGCCCTTAGAGTCCCGGCCGGCTCATAAGAGTGTCCGGCTCGGACTCTAAACAATACTTGCCTTACACTACAAGTTCTATTATAACAATAAATATTGTACTACGAGCTTTAAGCCATCGCCGGGTCTCAGCCCATCTCTGGCCCATTATCTTGAAACTTAGCTCTGGGCTTCTGGCAATGACCCTTAGTGTAACCCGGCCCTCCTGGCGGGTGACTCCCAGGTCTATATCCTCAACAGAAGAGGTTAAACTAATTGCTTCTTAGACAAATGAATGAAACCAAAGAACCTTGCGGGGTTGAACAAATCGAAGGAAATGACACAACAGAGATAAGCGAATTGAGAGCACTTCGTAGTAAACGGAAGCAAGGAACACCATGAGAACCTTGAGGTTAAGTGACACGATAGATATTTAAACCACTCCGGTTAAAACAAGATAGGGAAGGAATAAGAATGATATAATTTGGGCAGCACTCCGACTGTAAATGGAAGGAATTGAACATGATCTTGACAAGATGAGAGGATACTCGATGAATTTAACAACACACTGCCTCCGTAACTAATGAAAGAATGGCACAAGGGGTAAGAAAGATTTCAGACAGCCCTCCTGTTGAGGAAGGAGACAAAACTTGATAAGATGAGAGAACTCGAATGAAAACATGACACTCCGGCTAAATGGATAAGAAAGGAAAAATTACATGACCTTGACAAAACAAGATGATTGGTCGAAGAGAGCAACATCACAACGCCTCCGGAAACAATGCATGATAGTTAGATAGTTGGAGTGAATAGAACGAAGAATGAAACCAACATCTCCTACCATAAATGAATTTTAAAGAGCATCCTTATGAAGTAGGATTGAACGGAGTTGTTGGAAAACAAACAACGAAAAGAATAAGCTTGTAGTGGGCTTATGGAAACATCTCAACATTATGAGGTGAGAAATGGCCACTAAAGGAAGCCATTGGTTTGAGTGAGAGCACCGAGGCGATGAAAAACTTCTTTCACCAAGAGGATAGGAGAAAACTTGGATCATTTATAAGCACCATAATAGCAACATTCCTTAGGGAAGGCTTTAGGTGAAACATGATACAAAATAAATCCAACGAAGAGATTGGTGGATTTAAAATATCTCATTCTTGACAACATGTGAATCATGAAACGCGAACTCAAATTGTCAAGAATGACATAACACCACCTCAAATGATAAGGTAGAACGAATGGCAATTTAGAATGCAAGATGAAGAATGCTTGGACTCCACAAAACAAAACATGTGTTGAACACCATGTTTTTTTTAGAGTATAGCTTGGCGGATCTTAACTTCGAGAAAAATCTTGAAGAACAATTGAAGAATGAAAAAAATCCTTGATGAAGCACCATGTAGAGCCTCCATGAAGAACTCCGGTAATAAAAGGATGATAAAAAGAAAGAGAAGTTGACAACACAAGGTGAAGCCTTGCAATGATTTGGGTGGAGCTTTGAAATGATATAACCGAGAAAAACTTGGAACTCGGGAAAGAAAATGAACAAATGAGATCAAGAATTTTGATGAATCTCCTGAATAAGGAATTGAATTTTACTCGATGAAACAAGAATAAGAATTACAATATGTGTATCCTTCACCAATTTAGATTGATGACAAGCAACGGATTTGGCATACCACTTATACTTGTAGAAAGGATTAAGAGAGATATAGCGTAAATTTGAATAAGGTCTTCAACGAATCGTCGGTAGGATTTGAAAGAACGAATGAGTTGATACAAAAATGAAGGAAGAGAAATCTTGAACGAACCGCCGTAAGAATCTGAAAATCAACGAAGATAAGATAAAGAAACACCGGGAAGAATTAGAAAACGAATAAAGATACTTGACAGAATTTAGATACAAGTGAAAAGAAGAGATCATGAATTGACTAGAGGATACTTGAGCGATGCACCGGGAGAATATGGAGATGAACGAAGAGACATCAATTTAGAATAATTGGAGAATGAAGCTGAAAACTTAGAACGAAGAAATCTTCTGAAATGATGGCCTTTGGATGATCAAGAAATGAAAACAACTCTGAAATGCTTTGGATGGGTAAGAAAAGAATTACGTGATTGGAAACAATTTGAGAGGATGGCAACAAGTAAGAACCATGAATCTTCAAGAGAACGGACCAAGATTCAAGAGAAATTCTTCTTCGGTCTTCAAATGTTGAGAATGACGATGAGAAACACCACCATGAATTGTTGAGGCACTCCGGGATGAAAAAAATTAGAAAGGTTGAACCAACGATGAAAAGAATTTGAAATATCTTGGAGAAAGACATTTGACTGATGATAATTCATTCTTACGTCAAACTTTGCAATGAATTTGAGAATTACTCCGGTAAAATTAGAAGAGTCAGGTAAGATCCTGGAAAAAGACTTGTGGGTTAGGGTCCACTCAAAAGAAACACCGTTGAAATGATTACTTGAAAAGGAGATAGCACCGGTTGAATTAAATGGCTTGAATGAGATAACAACCTCAAGATAGTTTAAACTGATTAAGAATGGAAGCTTGAATTTTCTGAGATATCTTCAACACTCCGGAACAAATGAATAGCGAGAGGAGAATGATTAATTAGTGCACCGGAATGGGAAAGCATTGTGAAAAGAGGAAAAGGGATAAGATCAACACCGAAATCTTGAATTAAATCTACCGGAGAAGAAAAAGAATGAAGAATGATAAAGTTGAAGAACATCTTCATGAGAACCACCGGGTAAGAACATTGATTGAAAAGAATGAGGGGACTTCACATGAATAAAATGGATACTTGGTTAAAATATAAGAGTCCTTGAAGAAAAGGGTGGGAGGGCGGGAAAACAAAGGTAACTTGGGTCGGATGAAACGAACACCGTTGAGAAAAAAAACTGAGGGATGATCTTGCGAATGTTGAAATGATCAGATCCACTTGAAGAGAAGCACGTCGGTTGGAAAGAATTGGCATGACAATCTCGATGATCAAGAAGGCTTAGTATCCACATAGAAATAGGGGAACACCGCTTGGAAAAGGTATGGAATCAACATTTGACTTCGAAGCAACTCGAATACCACAACTTAAAACAAAACAAAGGATTTGGCTTGCGGAATAAGCCGGAACAATCATATGATAGAGATTTCGTCCGAAGTTTTCGTGGTGGGGCCCACACGGGCTCGATCGTACAACACCATGATGTACAAGGCAGTGCACATGACATACGAAGCGTCCCCGAGTCAGCATAGCCAAGGACTCTTTAAGACACTACGAGACCACTGTAAAACCAACCGTGGAAAGGCGGACCACTAGACATCGAACCCCAATCTCATATCATCCATCTGTCGAAAAGATATCCTAGGAGCTACTTGAATTCCCACTTATAAACTCCTGAAACTTTCTGGTTATGCAATCTGGTGTTGGGGATACAGGGGACACAAAATATCTCACACAAACTAACAATACCTAGATCCAGCTGTATCCATCCTTCAACACATAACCAAGAAACCTTCGGAAATCGTGTACCTCAACCTTCGAAAAGCATCCGTTATACGAGTTATGGCAATACTCCCGAACTCCCGCCCCAGTACTAGGTGGCGTCGAGGTGATCTCACCAACAACTGCATAAAAGAGATTTTCGATGTCGGCGAAACTCAGGTATTCCAGAACTGCAACGATAAAATTGTGACGACAACACCTCGGAGCTCAACTCCCTAGGACACTGCCACAACCCCTAAATGTCAGGAGGCACCAAGAACAATGTTCTCGTCACAAAACCATCGGAACGATTCCAAGATACCCGCGTGATCCTAATTTTTTTAGTGAAATTAGAGGAGAGAAAAGTCAAAACTTCTACGTCAGGAGGCCTCACCAGAGCGACGAAGGGACTGAGGAGTAAAAAGAATCCTACTCTCCGATATATATAATCCTAAGACTCAAAACATTTTTGTTCTAGACTCAACAACGTCAGTGATTCGATCAAGCAGGGGGCTCCTAAGTCGGGGATGGCTCTGATTACCAACTTGTAACACCCATGATGCGGTTATATCTCCCACGTGTCGAGGCACGACTTAGAGGCATAACCGCATGGTGGTTTTGTCGCAAGAAGGGTCATCTTCACACAATCCCATGTAATGAACAAGAATGGGATAAAGAGTTGGCTTACAATCGCCACTTCATACAATACATAAATAAAATCATACATCATTCAAGATACACACATAGACCGACTACGGTCAAAACCAAATACAAAGAAGACAACCCCAAATGCTAGATCCCGATCGTCCAGCCAATGATGATTTTACACGTGGAAAATCCCCATTGGTCGGGGCTGTTAGCGGGTTATTGGATCCAAAACCGGACCCGATAGCTTAACGGCGTTCCGTTACGGTGGATGCCACGTGTCGGTCACCCTTGACGAAAGCACTTCTGTGACGCGCGATTTATCGTCATGGAAGTGGGCACTTCCGTGATGATAATTTTGGTAATGTCATGGAAAACTTCTACGATAGCACAAGTATGACTATCTTGATTCTGTCATAAATTTTTCATGGATGTACATGCATGACAGAAAACGTGACCTACTGTGACGAACACGTATCATCACAGAAGTGTATTTTTTTGTAGTGCAACGTCAAGTTCTACTTCATCAAGTACGACTACAACTCCAAGGATTCCCATCAAGTTGATGTGGATCCCAAAGAATAAGAACTAGAGTGTTCTTGAGGGTGACTCCGCCAACTTACTTCACTCATATTCATTTTGACAAGAACATGTGCAATCAACTTTCATATCTTGCACTACCTCATGGAGTCACAAACCCTCTTGTTGGTAAGACAAGGGACAAGGTAACCTAATGCTTTCATGGATATCCTTGTATGTTCCTTGTGGGACTAACCCATGTAGGTATTGAAAGTGGAACACTCCAATGGATTGCTCCAAAAGATCTACTTCAACATTGAGCATCCACATCTTCAATATCTACATGAAGTCATCATCGACAAAACCCAAGGTTAGTTCATCCCTCTTAGGGGGATATCACATCTAGGGGGAGCTTTGCTCTAAGAATTGAGCTAAAGCAACTCTAATGGTGTGAACACATCAATGCTTTATGTAAAAGTGGTAACCCCACTTATGCTTAAACGATGAGTATGACCTACGATCAAATGTTCTCATTTGACTCCTCAGTCAATGTAATCATATATAGATGACCTAGTCATCGCCAATTGCTTGATAGATGCTAGAGTGTTTATGCATGCTTTGTCACATATTTCATTTGCCATCTTATTGAGTGAGCATGCCGGTTGCATAATTTTCTCCATTCAAGGAGATCCATTTGTGGTTTTGATTGTTTGGTTTTTATTTGCCAAATGGATGGACAAGAATGCCTAAGTACTCCCTCTAGCTATCTATGCTTTATCTATTCCCAAATTCTATTCATGCTACATCACAAAATTTGAACAAGTCTTTTTCAGACCCTCTGGGTGAGGAGCACTCGGAGCCACCGATCTGTCAAAGGCTGACTTCCAAAACCTTCTGGTGAATTTTGGACAGACCAACACATTCATATTCGGCCCCACCGAAACCACTGGATTGATCTAGGTTTTCACCTCGGTGCCACCGATTAGAATGATTCGGTCTCACTGAGTTGCAGGAGTTGCAAGCAGTTTTGCATCTCGGTGCCACTGAGACATTGCACTCGGTGCCACCGACATCGTATGGGTGGTATATATACCGCGACCCGTCGTTTGGAAATTCCTTCAAACACTCGAGCTTGCGCCCCCCATTGCCGCTGCCCCTTGGTCTCTGGATCGTCGCCATCTCCACCTGTGCATCATTGCCGCAGGTCTCTGTCGCCGTCAACGGGAATCCTCTACGCCGTTGTCGCCGTATCGAGCCATCACCGAGTTAGGGTATGGTTCGAACTCTTTGTGCAAATTCCTTTATCCGATTCAATGCACAAAGTTATTACATGTATTCTTGCCATGATTGAAAACTTCCTATCCACACAAAAGTTCCTTTAGACTAGATTTGATGCAAAATCTTAGGGTTAGGTTTCCGTCAAGCTCATCTCGGACCGTCCGAAATGAAGTTTCCGATCCCACCGATTAGCCCTGGCCATTGCACTTAGTACAACTCGGTCTGACCGAAGCGTACCGATCGGTGAGACCGAAAGCAATTTCTCAGTGAAACCCTAGCATCTCGGAGTCATCGAACTGCAACTCGGTTTGACCGATACTGTTAGTGCTTCAGTGTCACCGAGATTATCATATTGGTAGCTGCTACCTCTTGAGCACTGCGTAGGTTTTCCCTTGAAGAGGAAAGGGTGATGCAGCAAAGTAGCGCAAGTATTTCCCTCAGTTTTTGAGAACCAATGTATCAATCCAGTAGGAGGCCATGCAAGAGTCCCTCGCACCTACACAAACAAATAAATCCTCGCAACCAACGCGATAAGGGGTTGTCAATCCCTACATGGTCACTTACGAGAGTGAGATCTGATAGATATGATAAGATAATATTTTTGGTATTTTTATGATAAAGATGCAAAGTAAAATAGGAAGCAATAAAAATAACTAAGTGTTGGAAGATTAATATGATGGAAAATAGACCCCGGGGCCATAGGTTTCACTAGTGGCTTCTCTCAAGAGCATAAGTATTTACGGTGGGTGAACAAATTACTGTTGAGCAATTGACAGAATTGAGCATAGTTATGAGAATATCTAGGTATGATCATGTATATCGGCATCACGTCCGAGACAAGTAGACCGACTCCTGCCCGCATCTACTACTATTACTCCACACATCGACCGCTATCCAGCATGCATCTAGAGTATTAAGTTCATAAGAACAGAGTAACGCTTTAAGCAAGATGACATGATGTAGAGGGATAAACTCATGCAATATGATATAAACCCCATCTTGTTATCCTCGATGGCAACAATACAATACGTGCCTTGCTGCCCCTACTGTCACTGGGAAAGGACACCGCAAGATTGAACCCAAAGCTAAACACTTCTCCCATTGCAAGAAAGATCAATCTAGTAGGCCAAACCAAACTGATAATTCGAAGAGACTTGCAAAGATAACCAATCATACATAAAATAATTCAGAGATTCAGATATTGTTCATAGATAAACTTGATCATAAACCCACAATTCATCGGTCTCAACAAACACACCGCAAAAGAAGATTACATCGAATAGATCTCCACAAGAGAGGGGGAGAACATTGTATTGAGATCCAAAAAGAGAGAAGAAGCCATCTAGCTAATAACTATGGACCCGAAGGTCTGAGGTAAACTACTCACACATCATCGGAGAGGCTATGGTGTTGATGTAGAAGCCCTCCGTGATCGATGCTCCCTCCGGCGGAGCTCTGGAACAGGCCCAAAGATGGGATCTCACGGGTATAGAAGGTTGCGGCGGTGGAATTAGGTTTTTGGCTCCGTATCTGGTAGTTTCGGGATACGTAGGTATATATAGGAGGAAGGAGTACGTCGGTGGAGCAACAGGGGGCCCACGAGGGTGGAGGTCGCGCCCAGGGGGTAGGCGCGCCCCCTACCTCGTGCCCTCCTGGTTGATGTCTTGACGTAGGGTCCAAGTCCTCTGGATCACGTTCGTTCCGAAAATCACGTTCCCGAAGGTTTCATTCCGCTTGGACTCCGTTTGATATTCTTTTTCTGCGAAACTCTGAAATCGGCAAAAAACAACAATTCTGGGCTGGGCCTTCGGTTAATAGGTTAGTCCCAAAAATAATATAAAAGTGTATAATAAAGCCCAATAATGTCCAAAACAGAAGATAATATAGCATGGAGCAATCAAAAATTATAGATACGTTGGAGACGTATCAAGCATCCCCAAGCTTAATTCCTGCTCGTCCTCGAGTAGGTAAATGATAAAAACAGAATTTTTGATGTGAAATGCTACTTGGCATAATTTCAATGTAATTCTTCTTAATTGTGGTATGAATATTCAGATCCGAAAGATTCAAGATAAAAGTTCAATATTGACATAAAAATAATAATACTTCAAGCATACTAACTAAGCAATTATGTCCTCTCAAAATAACATGGCCAAAGAAAGTTCATCCCTACAAAATCATATAGTTTAGTCATGCTCCATTTTTGTCACACAAGAATGCTCTCATCATGCACAACCCCGATGAAAAGCCAAGCAATTGTTTCATACTTTAGTAATCTCAAACTTTTTCAACCTTCACGCAATACATGAGCGTGAGCCATGGATATAGCACTATGGGTGGAATAGAATATGATGATGGGGGTTATGTGGAGAAGACAAAAAGGAGAAAGTCTCACATCAACGAGGCTAATCAATGAGCTATGGAGATGCCCGTCGATTGATGTTAATGCAAGGAGTAGGGATTGCCATGCAACGGATGCACTAGAGCTGTAAATATATGAAAGCTCAACAAAAGAAACTAAGTGGGTGTGCATCCAACTTGCTTGCTTACGAAGACCTAGGGCACTAGTGGAGGCCCATTGTTGGAAAATACAAGCCAAGTTCTATAATGAAAAATTCCCACTAGTATATGAAAGTGACAAAACAAGAGACTCTCTATCATGAAGATCATGGTGCTACTTTGAAGCACAAGTGTGGAAAAAGGATAGTAGCATTATCCCTTTTTATTTCCCCTTTTTTTGGGCCTTCCTTTTTTTATTTGGCCTTTCTCTTTTTTTTATTGGGACAATGCTCTATTAATGATGATCATCACACTTCTATTTATTTACAACTCAAAGATTACAACTCGATACTAGAACAAAATATGATTCTATATGAGTGCCTCCGGCGGTGTACCGGGATGGGCAATGAATCAAGAGTGACATGTATGAAAATTATGCATGGTGGCTTTGCCACAAATACGATGTCAACTACATGATCATGCAAGGCAATACGACAATGATGAAGCATGTCATAATAAACGGAACTGTGGAAAGTTGCATGGCAATATATCTCGGAATGGCTATGGAAATGCCATAATAGGTAGGTATGGTGGCTGTTTTGAGGAATATATAAGGAGGTTTATGTGTGAAAGAGCGTATCATATCATGGGGTTTGGATGCACTGGCGAAGTTTGCACCAACTCTCAATGTGAGAAAGGGCAATGCACGGTACCGAAGAGGCTAGCAATGATGGAAAGGTGAGAGTGCGTATAATCCATGGACTCAACATTAGTCATAAAGAACTCACATACTTATTGCAAAAATCTACAAGTCATCAAAAACCAAGCATTACGCGCATGCTCCTAGGGGGATAGATTGGTAGGAAAAGACCATCGCTCGTCCCCGACCGCCACTCATAAGGAGGACAATCAAAAAACACCTCATGTTTCAAATTTGTTACATAACGTTTACCATACGTGCATGCTACGGGACTTGCAAGCTTCAACACAAGTATTTCTCAAATTCACAACTACTCAACTAGCACAACTTTGATATCACTACCTCCATGTCTCAAAACAATCATCAAGCATCAAACTTCTCTTAGTGTTCAATGCACTCATAAGAAAGTTTTTACTAGTCTTGAATACCTAGCATATTAGGATTATTTAAGCAAATTATCATGCTGTTTAAGGCTCTCAAAATATCTATAAAACAAATCCACCACCATGCTCTAAAAGATATAAGTGAAGTACTAGAGCAAAAACTATATAACTCAAAAGATATAAGTGAAGCACATAGAGTATTCTAATAATTTCCGAATCATGTGTGTCTCTCTCAAAAGGTGTGTACAGCAAAGATGATTGTGGTAAACTAAAAAATAAAGACTCAAATCATACAAGATGCTCCAAGCAAAACACATATCATGTGGTGAATAAAAATATAGCTCCAAGTAAAGTTACCGATGGAAGTAGACGAAAGAGGGGATGCCTTCCGGGGCATAGGCATCCCCAAGCTTTGGCTTTTAGGTGTCCTTAGATTATCTTGGGGTGCCATGGGCATCCCCAAGCTTAGGCTCTTGCCACTCCTTGTTCCATAATCCATCAAATCTTTTACCCAAAACTTGAAAACTTCACAACACAAAACTTAACAGAAAATCTCGTGAGCTCCGTTAGCGAAAGAAAACAAAAGACCACTTCAAGGTACTGTAATGAACTCATTATTTATTTATATTGGTGTTAAACCTACTGTATTCCAACTTCTCTATAGTTTATAAACTATTTTACTAGCCATAGATTCATCAAAATAAGTAAACAACACACGAAAAACAGAATCTGTCAAAAACAGAACAGTCTGTAGTAATCTGTAACTAACGCAAACTTATGGAACTCCAAAAATTCAGCCAAAATAGACGACCTATACAATTTGTTTATTGATTAGCAGCAATTGGAATCAATATTTTATCACGTTCTGGTGATTTTTAACAATTGTTTTCATGAACAGAAAGTTTCTGGAATTTACAGCAGGATCAAATAACTATCATCCAAGAAGATCCTATAGGTTTAACTTGGCACAAACACTAATTAAAACATAAAAACAAATATAAGCAGAGTCTAGAACAAATATTTATTCCTAAACAGAAGCAAAAAGCAAAAAAAAGACTAAAAATAAAATTGGGTTGCCTCCCAACAAGCGCTATCGTTTAATGCCCCTAGCTAGGCATAAAAGCAAGGATAGATCTAGATATTGCCATCTTTGGTAGGCAATTCTTCAATGAGGCATCTATCATCCTTAGAAGTTTCTTTATTTTTATTAATTATCAAACTTTTAGGCACAAGATCGAAAAAATCATTTGTAGCAAATGGTTCCTTAATAATAGCAAAAAGATTGGGATGAATACTTATAGATTTGAGATCCGCAGTTTCCTTACTAGAGGATTCACCCTTATTTTTAGGAACATACATAAGCTTGGCAATTTTAGTTGGAGGACTTGCAGTATTCTTTACGGAAGAAAAGGCGGTTCCCAAGTTGGTAATGATATTCTCAAGTTTATCGATTCTAGTGGAATCCTGATTTATTTTCTCATTAACTATGGGTTCCTTCTCCTTAATATTTTTTAAAGTGACTCCTACTTTAGATCCATATTGGGTAATTCGGTTTTGAAACTTTTTATCCAAATTTTCAATTAACTCTACGGTGGCAACTTTATTTTCGATAATTTCAAGTCTTTGCATTACATGCTCCAAAGTTAACATAGTGCCATTAACCAAAAGAGGGGGTGAGCCAAACAAATCTATCATAGCATTATAAGAATCAAAAGTATGGCTACCCAATAAATTCTCCCCGGTAATGGTATCAAGGATATATCTGTACCAAGGAGTAACACCTACATAAAAATTGCGGAGAAGAACGGAAGTGGATTGCTTCCTGGTAGATCTATTTTGAGCATTGCAAATTCTATACCAAGCGTCTTTTAGATTTTCTCCCTCCCTTTGCTTAAAATTAAGAACTTCATTCTCGGGAGACAACGGAGAAGAAAGAGGACTAGCCATAACGACCAAGCGAGCGGTAAAGAGGCGAACGGAAAAGAGAGGGTGAATAAAACGGCAAGGGTGAAGTGGGGGAGAAGAAAACGAGAGGCAAATGGCAAATAATGTAATGCGGGAGATAAGGGTTTGTGATGGGTACTTGGTATGTTGACTTTTGCGTAGACTCCCCGGCAACGGCGCCAGAAATCCTTCTTGCTACATCTTGAGCACTGCGTTGGTTTTCCCTTGAAGAGGAAAGGGTGATGCAGCAAAGTAGCGTAAGTATTTCCCTCAGTTTTTGAGAACCAAGGTATCAATCCAGTAGGAGGCCACGCACGAGTCCCTGCACCTACACAAACAAATAAATCCTCGCAACCAACACGATAAGGGGTTGTCAATCCCTACATGGTCACTTACGAGAGTGAGATCTGATAGATATGATAAGATAATATTTTTGGTATTTTTATGATAAAGATGCAAAGTAAAATAGGAAGCAATAAAAATAACTAAGAGTTGGAAGATTAATATGATGGAAAATAGACCCCGGGGCCATAGGTTTCACTAGTGGCTTCTCTCAAGAGCATAATTATTTACGGTGGGTGAACAAATACTGTTGAGCAATTGACATAATTGATCATAGTTATGAGAATATCTAGGTATGATCATGTATATAGGCATCACGTCCGAGACAAGTAGACCGACTCCTGCCCGCATCTACTACTATTACTCCACACATCGACCGCTATCCAGCATGCATCTAGAGTATTAAGTTCATAAGAACAGAGTAACGCTTTAAGCAAGATGACATGATGTAGAGGGATAAACTCATGCAATATGATATAAACCCCATCTTGTTATCCTCGATGGCAACAATACAATACGTGCCTTGCTGCCCCTACTGTCACTGGGAAAGGACACCGCAAGATTGAACCCAAAGCTAAGCACTTCTCCCATTGCAAGAAAGATCAATCTAGTAGGCCAAACCAAACTGATAATTCGAAGAGACTTGCAAAGATAACCAATCATACATAAAATAATTCAGAGAAGATTCAAATATTGTTCATAGATAAACTTGATCATAAACCCACAATTCATCGGTCTCAACAAACACACCGCAAAAGAAGATTACATCTAATAGATCTCCACAAGAGAGGGGGAGAACATTGTATTGAGATCCAAAAAGAGAGAAGAAGCCATCTAGCTAATAACTATGGACCCGAAGGTCTGAGGTAAAATACTCACACATCATCGGAGAGGCTATGGTGTTGATGTAGAAGCCCTCCATGATCGATGCCCCCTCCGGCGGAGCTCCGGAACAGGCCCCAAGATGGGATCTCACGGGTACAGAAGGTTGCGGCGGTGGAATTAGGTTTTTGGCTCCGTATCTGGTAGTTTGGGGGTACGTAGGTATATATAGGAGGAAGGAGTACGTCAGTGGAGCAACAGGGGGCCCACGAGGGTGGAGGGCGCGCCCAGGGGGGTAGGCGCGCCCCCTACCTCGTGCCCTCCTGGTTGATGTCTTGACGTAGGGTCCAAGTCCTCTGGATCACGTTCGTTCCGAAAATCACGTTCCCGAAGGTTTCATTCCGTTTGGACTCCGTTTGATATTCTTTTTCTGCGAAACTCTGAAATAGGAAAAAAACAACAATTCTGGGCTGGGCCTCCGGTTAATAGGTTAGTCCCAAAAATAATATAGAAGTGTATAATAAAGCCCAATAATGTCCAAAACAGAATATAATATAGCATGGAACAATCAAAAATTATAGATACGTTGGAGACGTATCAGTAGCTCCAAAATGCTTTCTGCAGAAAACTATAATTAAGATTTGACTCAATGTTTTGCAAAAACAAGCTGTCATTTGTGATGCTTAGCCACTCTACCCATATCCATCTATTCACATGGTCATTTTCTAGAGATGTCTGAGGCTTCTGACAGTCAGATCATATCATAGGAACATGTCAACCTCAGTGAGGGCACAAGCCCTAGTGGTAGTTATGATGATGGTAGCATATGCACTCCTAGCAACTTGCCTAAAGCTACTACCAGATAGAGGAAGAAGAGGAATTCTGACAGTGAGGATGAGGATTTTGTTGTTGAGGAAGAGGTAACTGTCGGTGTCAAAACCGGCGGATCTCGGGTAGGGCGTCCCGAACTGTGCGTCTAAGGTCGATGGTAACAGGAGACAGGGGACACGATGTTTATACCCTACTTCCTGCTTGATTGATCTTGATGAATATGAGTATTACAAGAGTTGATCTACCACGAGATCGTAATGGCTAAAATCCTAGAAGTCTAGCCTGTATGATTGTGATTGCCCCTATGGACTAAACCCTCTGGTTTATATAGACACCAGAGGGGACTAGGGTTGTACAAAGTCGGTTACAGAGAAAGGAATCTTCATATCCGAACGCCAAGCTTGCCATCCACGCCAAGGAGAGTCCCATCTGGACACGGGTGAGAGTCTTCGGTCTTGTATCTTCATAGCCCATCGGTCCGACCCATGTCCAACAGGCCGGACGCCCGAGGACCCCTTAATCCAGGACTCCCTCAGTAGCCCCTGAATCAGGCTTCAATGACGAGGTGTCCGGTGCGTAGATTGTCTTCGGCATTGCAAGGCGGGTTCCTCCCCCGAATACTCCAAAACAGCCTTCGAACACAAAGAACGTGTCCGGCTCTGCAAAACAAGTACCACACACAACCGCAGAGAGTATAATATTTCACGAGTCCAATCCACTGACAACTTTTGTAGCGTGACGCCACGTCACCTCTCGGTCATTATCTTGAACCATTTTTCGGCCTGCCGATCCATGTTTTAAGATGCGGTTTCATTGGCACGTCTTGTCAAAGCAGAGATCGTGCCCCCTTATTACGGGATTCTCATCCATACGGGTGTGGGTAATCCAATCGTGCCGTCTGCACGGCCCTTGGTAATAGGCGAGTTTTAGGGCGAGTGGGGAGGCGCTTGATATTCGCTGCGTTTATAAGGAGATAAGGATTCACCCCCTTTCACCCACGCCTTCTCTCTCTCTGCCCCTCCCATTCTCGAGATCCAGCGCCTAGGTTCTCATCTTTTCCGCCTCAAAAAAGCTCTCTGAGCATGTCCGGATCTGGGGCGCAAGGCAAGTGGATGGCCTCATGTATTTGGCCATCACGAAGGACATCACGAAGCTCCGAGAGGCGGGGTATTTGGCCAAGGAAATCGCCCACCGGCTTCCGGCAAAGGGAAAGATCATTCCCACCCCGAAGCCCCATGAGAGGGTGGTGTTCATCCCCCACTTCGTCCGTGGGCTAGGGCTTCCTCTCCACCCTTTCGTCCGCGGACTCATGTTCTACTACGGGCTAGATTTCCATGATCTAGCCCCATTCTTTCCTCATCATCTTGACATTTATCATCATGTGCGAGGCCTTCCTCCGCATCCCACCCCACTTCGGACTGTGGCTCAAGATTTTCAATGTGAAGCCGAAGGTGGTGGATGGTCAACACGTAGAGTGCGGAGGCACCATGGTGAGCAAGATGCCCAACGTTACATGGCCCAAAGGTACCTTCGTAGAGACCGTAAAAGGGTGGCAACAGCTGTGGTTCTACGTCACAGAGCCCCGCGACACCACCTGGGCCGCGGCTCCCGAATTTAAGTCCGGGGCCCCAATGCGGCTCACCTCCTGGCTAGAGAAGGGTCTGGACTGGGCTTCATCAAATGAGATGACGCCGCTGCAGACACGTATCAAGAGCATGGTGGACAAGAACATTAAGCTCGTCAAAGTGATCCAGGTGATGCTTGTTCGCCGGATCCTTCCCTGCCAACACCGAACTTGCCATCTGTGGGAGTTTGATCCAGCCAAGCACCAAACCTTGCAACGATTCTTCGGCACCACGCACGAAGATATCTGGAAGGTGCTATTCAAGGAAACCATACATGGCCAGAGACGACTGAGGACCACGGTCATGACCTGACTCATCCAGCCAGTCCGGTGAGTTCTCCATATTACGAGGTATATCCTCCACCTGTATATTCGAGGAAGATGTCTAAGCTTCCCCATTTAACTTTTCAGGGTTGGACAAAGAAGGCGGAGCGGATCCAGTGTCCGGCTCCGCTGCCCGAAGACCCAGTTATCCTGCGTCTGACGAAGATGCTGGTTCCGGCACCCTACCAGGCGCCGGAGAAGAAGGCCAAGAAAAAGGTCAAGGAGACCAGAAGTGGCTCCGCCGCGAGGGTGCTTCGGACGTGACGTCCGAAGACGCCGAGACTCACTCCTCCGCCGCCGAGGACGAGGAGGAGGAGGAGGAAAGCAACTCTCCCCCTGAGGGGGGAAGGAAGAAGAGGGCAGCCTCCACAAATCTGGAGGCAGAGGTGTCCAAGAAGGGGAAGGTGTCCCTCGCGGATAACTCCGCATGGGACATCGATAGCAGCCCAGAGCGGCGCCCCCAAGATAAGCCCCTGGCTGAATCGTGAGTACTAAGACCCTGACATATTCATGTATCAGCCTCTTTACTTCGTAGTTTTAACATGTTGAATCATGCACTTGCAGTCCGACTCACTCCGACCTCGAGCGATCCTCATCTTCGGGGAATTCGCTGGACCCGAACGTGATGGACAGTGGGTCCCTTCCGGCGGCCTCCTCTCCCAGGGCCATGGATGACACCGAGGTGTTGTCCTTAAGGATCCCAGGCCAGGGAGAGGCGCAGGAGGCCGTCAGGGCGGCGCCAGAGGGTGAAACCTCAGCTGCCGGACACATGGGGGAGCAAATCCCCATGGAGACTGGCGATGGGGGCGATATCCAATTCGGGCCCCGGCCGAATATGGTCCCGTAGACCCATACGGCTCCGGAATCCGGCAAGCAGCCTCCTTCAAAAGAAGGAGGTGTGCCTATTCCGCCGGTGACCTCTGTCCAACCAGAGGCACCGAATACTCTACTGGAAGCGCTGCGAAGTGCTTCCATTGTTGAGGAACACCGTACCCTCATGGGTACGGTTATTGAGAAGATTCAGTCTGCAAAGAGCGTACTGACCGAAGCCTGCACAAGCCTTCTAACAGGCTTCAAGGTAAGGAACGCAATTATGTGAAAAGAATGTCACAGTATAGACAGTAGCCCCTGAGACTCTGTCCGGTGTTCGGAAAGAAAAGCCGGATAGAGGATCAAATAATTTTCGCAGGAGATTAACCATACATGTCTATGCAAATAAATAGGCGTCGCTGCTGGCTGCGACCTCTCATGCTGCCGAAGTCTCCGGACTGAAGCAGAGTCTGGAGCGGGCCGAGGAAGAGCTCGACCGAGTGAAGAAGCAACTGGAAGACAAGCAAGGTATGTAATGACCTTCTGTATAGCAGAAAGGGTGAATGATTTGTGTTTTGACCAGAGTGCCATGATGTTTGTAGGAGAGGCGACCGAGGTGGGGCCCCTTAAGAAGGCGCTGGCCGAGGCCCAAAAGAAAGCGGCAAAGGAGCAAGCCGCCCGTGAAAAACACGAGGCCAGGGTTGATGAGGTCCAGCAGGAGCTCCAGGACGCCGTGAAGAAATGCGAGTCCTTGGAGCGCGATATTGCGGATCAAGAGACCAAACTTGCCAAGGCTCGTCAAAGCGCACAAGATGCCCGGGTTGAAGCCCAGGGCGCCCTCCGGGAAATCCAAGAGGCCAAGAAAATCGCAGCGGGTAAGGCTTTTATTATGCAAAGCAAGTATGTGAAGAAGAGGTATCTCTTACTAACCCGGATTTGGAGTTCTCCAGGGGCGTTTGCGGATCTGCTGCGCAGTGTTTCTGACGCTGCGGAATTCTTTCGAGCCGAAGAGGGGAGCTCAACAGAGAAGCTATTCTGGTCGCAATACCTTGCACCAGAACATCCGGTGCCCTTTAGCGATCAGCTAAAACAGCTAGTCGAACTGCATAGGGTGGCCGAACTGGCCATGAAGGACTTGACAATCCGGCTGTGGCCTGCCGAAGCCATACCCAGCAGCTACTTCGGGCTCGTGAAACGGCTGGTCAATGCCTGCCCCCGGCTTGGCATCATCAAGCGGTCGGTCTGTATCGAAGGTTCGCGGATGGCCTTCGCCCGTGTCAAGGTGCAGTGGGCGAAGATGAATGCTGTCAAGCTCGTGACCGAGGGACCGCCCGAGGGCAAGGAGCACTGCACGCCCGAGTGATATTTTGACGATGTCCTGGAGGGATCCTGCATTGTAGCGGAGCAATGTGCTAAGGACATTATTTTTGAATGAATACATTCATGTTATCCTGTCTTGTACGGTGAAACAAAGCTGATATGTAATATAATGCTTGTTATTATTTAAATTTTTACCTCCTGTGCGGCCATTTTGTTAAATCTGAGAGTTGGCCAGTCGTCGGCTTCAGCCCCCACGTAGGTAGTACGGGGGTGTTCGGGATGGAATCTAAACACTCTTGATCCAAAAGTTTGGTCCTTGAAGGAGGTGTTTAACGCAACGAACCAAGCAATCAGACTATTCGGCTTTATCACCCTCACTTAGCCATAGGAGTTTGACAAATAAAAAATATAGGCGCAGCCCCTGGTTGGTATTTAATCCGGACTAGGGTGCTGTAGACACCTGATCGGGTAAAGGCCGATCCGTCGCATAATGCGGAAAAAATCGCAAAAGATTTGTAACCTCCGAACAGCTGACCGGCTCACGCCGCATCATGACAGTCAGTTTTCGGCTTTCTCTACCGAGGTTCTCATCCGGATAAACCAGGACACAATCGCAGTAGTGCTCCCTTTACTACCCTAGCCGATATAGCGAAACGTAAGGTAGTAAGCACAGGAGCCGGGCAACCCAACTATTGACCAAAGACATGATTCGGAGCCAATGCATATAATGCTGAATTCAGGGTGCCGAACTGTACTGTAAAAGTGTTCGGACTTTGTTGCCATAGTATGGGGCGCAAATGAAGCCCCTGGCGAATTAAAGCGTACTAGAGTGTACGGGTGCAATCAATAAAAATAGCAAAATAAAATGAAGTAGTAAGCTAGTACCACATAAGTTGGGCTGCAAACTGTTTCCATTATAGTTTGATTGATACGTCAAAGCGTATTTCTACAAATAGTGCGATAAGCAACCTGGCTATTTAACATGCCAAGACCAAGGGGGAGCTGCGTGCGGGTCGTGAAAACAGGTAGGATGATCGTCGAAGAGAACGTCTAGAGATTCCCCCATACGTCTATGCCGCCTGCCACCTTGGTGTATCCGTCCTTCGAAAGGACCGATGATCAGGCCGCCGCTAGGGGCCTGCGGAAAAGGAACCTAAAAGGATAAAAATAAGAGTGAAAGTATGTGTGTCCATGGAAGGTCGAGCCGTATTATGGACCACAGTCTGGTTCTGCCTCCGTCTCTGCCCATGGTATTTTGAGTGCGTAGTTATGTACGCGCGGTACGAACGCTGCCATTTGGTCGGGACTGGGACGGAGGCCAAATTGCTAGTCGAGCTCTTGACGAGCTGGACTGTCCTTCTGCAGAGTAGTCCAGACTCGTTTGACAGTGTTCGGGAGCTTGGCCGCCGAATTAAGGTTCTGCTTAAAAAGGCTGCTTTGTACTTCTGCTGCTAGGGCATCGGTGTGCTCCTCGGTGCAGAGGGAGTGCTCCGTGTTTCCATTAACTGTTATGACACCGCGTGGTTCGGGCATCTTGAGCTTGAGGTAAGCATAGTGTGGCACTGCATTGAATCGAGCAAATGCGGTTCGTCCGAGCAGTGCATGATAGCCGCCGCGGAAGGGGACGATATTGAAGATCAACTCTTCGCTTCGGAAGTTGTCCGGAGATCCGAGGACAACCTCCAGTGTGATCGAGCCCGTACAGCGGGCCTCTACACCTGGTATGACTCCTTTAAAGGTAGTTTTGGTGGGCTTAATCCTTGATGGATCAATGCCCATTTTGTGCACTGTATCCTGATAGAGTAGGTTAAGACTACTGCCCCCATCCATGAGGACTCGCGTGAGGTGGAATCCATCGATTATTGGGTCAAGGACCAGTGCGGCTGAACCATCGTGGCAGATACTAGTCGGATGGTCCCTGCGATCGAAGGTGATCGGGTAGGACTGTCGGTGTCAAAACGGGCGGATCTCGGGTAGGGGGTCCCGAACTGTGCGTCTAAGGTCGATGGTAACAGGAGACAGGGGACAAAATGTTTACCCAGGTTCCGGCCCTCTCTACGGAGGTAATACCCTACTTCCTGCTTGATTGATCTTGATGAATATGAGTATTACAAGAGTTGATCTACCACGAGATCGTAATGGCTAAAACCCTAGAAGTCTAGCCTGTATGACTATGATTATGATGATTGGCCTCTACTGACCTAGCCCTTCGGTTTATATAGACACCAGAGGGATCTAGGGTTACATAAGGTCGGTTACAGAGAAAGGAGTCTTCATATTTGGATGCCAAGCTTGCCTTCCACGCCAAGGAGAGTCCCATCCGGACACGGGAGAGAGTCTTTGGTCTTCGTATCTTCACAGCCCATCAGTCCGCTCCATGTACAACAGGTCGGACGCCCGAGGACCCCTTAATCCAGGACTCCCTCATGGCCCACGATGTCTTTCGGCCCATACGAGGCCTTTCGTATCTTTAGGCACTTTAGAGGCCCATAATGAACAGTAAATTTCTTTGTACCCATTAACGGCCCATGATTCACATGGGCCGTTTCCAACCCGTGTTAGCTTTCGGCCTACTGACGGCCCATGTGTTCTTGGGCTCCTTTCCGGACCTCGATTACTTCCAGCCCGTTACTGGCATGTTCCCCTAATGGGCCAAATTCGGCCCGTGGCAAGAGTCGGCCCGTTTGTGGCCTGTTAACCCGTTGCGCCGTTTCCAGCCCATCCTATATTCTGGCCCATTAACGACCCATTATGCCTGTGACAGAATTAAGCCTTTGCTGTCCTCCGGCCTATTAACGGCCCGTTACCGTGCTGTGCCGATACCAATTACGCCCGTTTACGGCCCATGTAGACCCATTTATCCGACGGCGCGAGGCCCACCAATTCTACGGCCCTGTTGGAGGCCCATTTATCGACGGCCCGTAGGAGGCCCATGGATCCTACGGCATGTAGCAGGGTCAAGGTTACCACGGTCCGTATATGGCCCATGGTCGTTGCGGACACTAGCAAACCAGGGAAAAAGAAGACTAGGAAATAAATAAGCCCGAAACTAACGCCAGGCTATTAAGGCGATTGCACAGATTACATCCAATGGGCATCAAAGATCGCCACAAGTGCAAATATAGGGAACACCCTACACTATACAAAAATGGCTTGCTGTTTTCTTCAGCCAGTGGCTGCACATTAAGAACAAATTTTGTATCGCAACAAAACAAATTACAACTATAAAACAAAAGGAAGGTTGGCATAAAAGTTAATAGTCTCGCAGATAAATGCACCACCAGAAGTTCAGAAGCTCAGTTCATTTGACCTGACTATTACGTTTTCATGTTGTATTGTCCGATGGAGCACCATAACCTTCGCCTTCATTTCTCCTAGGCTCCTGAACAACATAGCAAATGTCTGATAGTCTGGTTTCAAAACCATGCATATCTTGACGACATCGAACAATGGTTGTCCTTGTTTCACAAAGGGTCTCAGTTAGGGAATGGACTTGTGTCTGGAGCGCAGATATAACATTGTTTTGAGCTTGCATATCTTGATCATGAGGCAGTTTGGACAAGATTGCCTTAACAACCAACCCAGTATTACGCAGGAACGATATTGCGGTTATAGTTGCCTCGCCACCTTCAGAAGGTGGCGTTTCCACCACTTTTTCCATAGCTTGCTGAAAAGTTGAGTTTTTACATTAGTAGTACCAGAACATAAGATATTAAGGAGGTAGCAAAACCAAACAAAATAGCTTTGGTCTATATACAGAACTTATTCTGGTGAACCCATGTAAAATATTAGTTCTATTTACTGCAAAGTACATAATAAAACCAAGTTCCAAACATATGACCATGTACCATGGCTAATGTATTGTCTATTTCCTCACCTTGTATTGACAACTAAGGATAAAGAGACAAAGTTTATAATACGGTAAGCATAGTATGACATCATTCATATCACAAAACAATTGAGAACAGACAAACATGCAATTGTAATGTTGTGTGGGCAAGTCCAACACGGAACTAGATTACAGATCAAGATCAAAGGAACATCACTCCTCTCTTCTATACCTTGTAAGGTGCAATGATACGCTAAGACAATTGTGTATAAAATTGAAAAGAGTAATAGACATTGGCTGCAAACCATGCAGTTCAAGGCACATGTCAGAGTAAGTAGTAGTTAAAAGGCATGAGGATTAAGGACTTACAACAGCGGCTTTGACTGGTGTAGTCATGCCCTTCGACTTGCTGGTGTGACAGTCCTTGAAGATTTCCACAACATTTGGTTCAGGTACTTTTTGGTCCTTGTGGGCTTTCCTCTGCATTTGGAACAAGTCAATATGGATATGATAATATGGTATAGCTAAAAGAGTGAAACAACAGCTAATTACAAGAGCCTCGCAGTGTGCAATATAGCTACAAGATCATGTCGTCTGTTGGAATTTCACTTTCGTATGGTTGTCCTTGCTCTTTGAACAGTTCACCTACAAGAAGATAGATTTGTGAGGCACATGCGTAAATAAGACTTCAACATGTGATCTGATCACATATATATAATGTACCTGATACTTTGGATCAGACCAGTGTTTAACGAGGCCTCTCCAGTCTTCATCCGATATATTTTCCACTAGAGATGTTTGGGCAAGTTCACTGTTAGCCTTGCCTTCAAAGTGAGTTTTCCTTAAGTTATACAGATACTGTCGCAGAGCAGACTTGAAAACATGGGTGCAAGCTTGTCTGGTTGCATCATCTTGGCTATCCAACTTGAACCTCATCTGTTGAAAATTATGGGAGTCTCATTATCAGCAACCTAGAAAGTATGGGACAGAGCAAGATGATATTACTAGTTTCCATACATAACCATACTTACAGATAAATGGTCGACAAAGGTGTTGAACTGGGTTTCGTCTTTGTCATTCCTGTACTGAATCCATGTTGGGAGGATACGTACATGACACCTAACGGCAACCGCTACCTCTGATACTAACTTGGTTGACTCTGTAGCATCACGTGGCCTTTTTAAACCTTCCTCAAAATGGATCTCCATTCTTCCTCCTCTAGATTTAGTTAACCTATCGAGCATTATCCCTGATGTTTGTTTCCTCTTGCGCCTAGGTGCTAGTCCAACAACGAACATAGGAAGTGTTAGTGTACATCAAACTGTGAGACTACATATAAAGAAGCATGTAACTGTAACTTGACTCCAGCAACTACCTTCTTGTTGTTGAAGCTCACAAAGCTCATCTGCTCTTGCCAACTCATCTTGTGTCAAGAGTGCTTCAGAAGTAGTGTCAGGTGGCAAGGGAGCTTGGGAACATGCTGCTAGCTGAGTTGACCAATGAGTAACTCGTGCAGCTGGTGGTACTGTGGAAGGTGTTGCAACAACTAGGGTTGTCTCTGCCCATTTGGTGGCAGCTATTGGTTTCTGTTTGGCTTGTTCTGCAGCTCTTGTAGCACGGGATACCCTATTTTTACAATTTTCCGCTGGACATTGACCTTCTATTGCACCATCAGTACCAGTAGAATCTGCAGGATTCTTCCGCTTCCCTTTCCCTATCATTCTGTGTTCCTTCCTCTTTCCCTCTGCCATGTTAATTCAAGCCGACAAGAAAAACAAATAACAATTTAGTTCTTCAGAACAAATTGATGCATGATACAGAAGAACTAAACTTTGATGTTAGACAACCACATGATAGGAGGATGTAATAAGTACGAAAAACAGGACGACATGAGATAACCAGAACTATGATGTTAAACTAAGCAGAAGAAATTTCACTAAATTAGAAGCAATGCAATGGAAGGTAGACACCATATGAAAGATGCTACAAATATCGCTCTGCCAAGTTAATAG
Source organism: Aegilops tauschii subsp. strangulata (assembly GCF_002575655.3). Classification (NCBI taxonomy): domain Eukaryota; kingdom Viridiplantae; phylum Streptophyta; class Magnoliopsida; order Poales; family Poaceae; genus Aegilops; species Aegilops tauschii. The sequence goes on along the minus strand of NC_053038.3, from coordinate 124,372,626 downwards.
TGTCATCCGCACTGACACTGATGACGTGGTGGTGTTCATCAAACCAAAGCCAGTGGAGCTGGAGATTAGTAAGCGAATCTTTGAGATGTTTGGCGAAGCGTCGGGGCTGCAGATAAATATGGCAAAATCAGTTGCTCTCCCTATAAGATGCAATGATCAGGAAATCACATTGGCTAGTGTGGAGCTGGGATGCCCGAGAGAATCCTTCCCAATCAAGTACCTGGGTTTACCGTTGTCTCTAAGGAAGCAATAACCGCGTAGTTGCAATACCTTGTCGACCAGATGGCAAATATACTATCATGAAAGAATATTGAAGGAAGAGAGATTTCACATATAAATATACTATCTTGGACATCTTTTGTAATTGTGAGCACTCATTAAAATATGGCATGCTAAAAGGTTGATGTTGGACAAGGAAGACAACTTAATGGGTTATGTTTTCCTATATCCGAAACGTTGTCTTGGATCATCCAACATGTTGGGCTTGCCTTTCCGTCTCATGCTATCCAAATTCTTTGCACCAAGTAGAAATACTACTTGTGCTTCCAAACATCCCTTAAACCAGTTTTGCCATGAGAGTCCACCATACCTACCTAAGGATTGAGTAAGATCCTTCAAGTAAGTTGTCATCGGTGCATGCAATAAAAATTGCTCTCTAAATATGTATGATCTATTAGTGAGAAGAAAATAAGCTTTATACGAACTTGTGATAGGGAAGAAATAAAAGCGACGGACTGCATAATAAAGGTCTTTATCACAAGAGGCAATATAAAGTGACATTCTTTTGCATTAAGATTTCGTGCATCCAACCATAAAAGCGCATGACAACCTCTGCTTCCCTCTGCGAAGGGCCTATATTTTACTTTTATCTTCTACCCTTATACAAGAGTCATGGTGATCATCACCTTTCCTTTTTACACTTTTTCCTTTGGCAAGCACTTTGTGTTGGAGCGATCCGGATATATATATCCACTTCGATGTAGGTTTTCATAAATTATTATTGTTGACATTACCCTTGAGGTAAAAGGCCGGGGACACTTCCCTCCGGGAGGGGGAAATCATCGCCATCGCCATCACCAACGCTCCTCTCATCGGGAGGGTGCCAATCTCCATCAACATCTTCACCAGCACCATCTCCTCTCAAACCCTAGTTCATCTCTTGTATCCAATTCTTGTCTCTAAGTCTGAGATTGGTACTTGTAGGTTGCTAGTAGTGTTGATTACTCCTTGTAGTTGATGCTAGTTGGTTTATTTGGTGGAAGATCATATGTTCAGATCCTATATGCATATTAATACTCCTCTGATTATGAACATGAATATGCTTTGTGAGTAGTTACGTTTGTTCCTGAGGACATGGGAGAAGTCTTGCTATTAGTAGTCATGTGAATTTGGTATTCGTTCGATATATTGATGAGATGTATGTTGTCTCTCCTCTAGTGGTGTTATGTGAACGTCGACTACATGACACTTCACCATTGTTTGGGCCTAGACGAAGGCATTGGGAAGTAATAAGTAGATGATGGGTTGCTAGAGTGACAGAAGCTTAAACCCTAGTTTATGCGTTGCTTCGTAAGGGGCTGATTTGGATCCATATGTTTCATGCTATGGTTAGGTTTACCTTAATACTTATTTTGTAGTTGTGGATGCTTGCAATAGGAGTTAATCATAAGTGGGATGCTTGTCCAAGTAAGGACAGCACCCAAGCACCGGTCCACCCACATATCAAATTATAAAAGTACCGAACGCGAATCATATGAGCGTGATGAAAACTAGCTTGACGATAGTTCCCATGTGTCCTCGGGAGCGTTTTCCTTCATATAAGAAATTGTCCAGGCTTGTCCTTTGCTACAAAAAGGATTGGGCCATCTTGCTGCACTTTATTTACACTTGTTACTTGTTACCCGTTACAAATTACCTTATCACAAAACTATCTGTTACCGATAATTTCAGTGCTTGCAGAGAATACCTTGCTGAAAACCGCTTATCCTTTCCTTCTGCTCCTCGTTGGGTTCGACACTCTTACTTATCGAAAGGACTACGATAGATCCCCTATACTTGTGGGTCATCAAGACTCTTTTCTGGCGCCGTTGCCGGGGAGTGAAGCGCCTTTGGTAGGTGGAATTTGGTAAGGAAAAATTTATATAGTGTGCTGAAATTTACTGTCACTTGTTACTATGGAAAGTAATCCTCTGAGGGGCTTGTTCGGGGTATCTTCACCTCGAACAGTAGAGAAAAGAGTTGCTCCTCAACCTACTGAACCTACTGAAAATGAAAATGTCTACTTTGAAATTCCTTCGGGTATGATAGAAAAACTGCTAGCTAATCCTTTTGCAGGAGACAGAACATTACATCCTGATGAGCACCTAATCTATGTGGATGAAGTTTGTGGATTATTTAAGCTTGCAGGTATGTCCGATGATGTTATCAAGAAGAAGGTCGTCCCTTTATCTTTGAAGGGAGATGCATTGACATGGTATAGGCTATCTGATGATATGGGATCATGGGACTATAAGCGATTTAAATTGGAATTCCATCAGAAGTTTTATCCTATGCATCTTGTTCATCGTGATCGTAATTATATATATAATTTTTGGCCTCGCTAAGGAGAGAGCATCGCTCAAGCTTGGGGGAGGCTTAAGTCAATGTTATATTCATGCCCCAATCATGAGCTCTCAAGAGAAATGATTATTCAAAAAATTTATGCTCAGCTTTCTGACAACAATCACACCATGCTCGATACTTCTTGTACTGGTTCTTTTATGATGAAGACTATTGAATTCAAATGGGATTTATTGGAAAGAATTAAATGCAACTCTAAATATTGGGATCTTGACGAAGGTAAGGAGTCAGGTATAACACCTAAGTTTGATTGTGTTAAATATTTTAGGGATACCGATGTTTTCCGTAAATTTAGCACTAAATATGGACTTGACTCTGAGATAGTAGCTTCTTTTTGTGAATCTTTTGCTTCTCACGTTGATCTCCCTAAGGAGAAGTGGTTTAAATATCATCCTCCCATTGAAGTAAAAGTAGTTGCACCTATTAAAGTTGAAGAAAAGACTATCACTTATAATGATCCCGTTGTTCCTACTGCTTATGTTGAGAAACCACCTTTCCCTGTTAGGACAAAGGATCATGCTAAAGCTTCAACTGTGGTTCGTAAAAGCCATATCAGAACCTATACACCTCCTGAGCAAGTTAAAGTTAAACCTAATATTGCTATTGTTAAAGATCTCTTGGCTGATAATATTGATGGGCATGTTATTTATTTCTGTAATGAGACTGCTAGAATTGCTAAACCTAGTGCTAAAGATAAACATAGACCTGTGGTAGGCATGCCTGTTATGTCTGTTAAAATAGGAGATCATTGTTATCATGGCTTGTGTGATATGGGTGCTAGTGCTAGTGCAATACCTATTGACTTATACAAAGAAATTATGCATGATATTGCACCCGCTGAGTTAGAAGAAATTGATGTTACCATTAAGCTTGCCAATAGAGATACTATATCACCAATTGGAATTGCTAGAGATGTTGAAGTCTTGTGTGGGAAAACTAAATATCCTGCTGATTTTATTGTTCTTGGTTCCCCACAAGATAGCTTTTGTCCCATTATATTTGGTAGAACCTTCTTAAACACTGTTAATGCTAAGATAGACTGCGAAAAGGATGTTGTTACTATTGGTTTAGGTGATATGTCTCATGAGTTTAACTTTTCTAAATTTCGTAGACAACACCGTGAAGAGGAATTGCCTAGTAAAGATGAAATTATTGGTCTTGTTCTATTGCCGTACCTCCTAGTGATCCTTTAGAACAATATTTGCTAGACCATGAAAATGATATGTTTATGAATGAAAGAAAGGAAATAGATGAAGTGTTCTTTAAACAGGGACCTATTAAACACAACTTGCCTGTTGAAATCCTAGGGGATCCTCCTCCACCCAAGGGTGATCCCGTGTTTGAACTTAAACCATTACCTGATACTCTTAAATATGCTTATCTTGATGAAAAGAAGATATATCTTGTTATTATTAGTGATAAGCTTTCAGAGAAGGAGGAAGAAAAATTATTGAAAACTCTGAAGAAGCACCGTGCTGCTATTGGATATACTCTTGATGATCTTAAGGGCATTAGTCCCACTCTATGGAAACACAAAATAAATTTGGAGAAGGACGCCAAACCAGATATTGATCATCAACGACGGCTGAATCCTAAGATGAAAGAAGTGGTAAGAAAGGAAATATTAAAGCTCCTTGAGGCAGGTATAATTTATCCCGTTGCTGATAGTCAGTGGGTAAGTCCTGTCCATTGTGTCCCTAAGAAGGGAGGTATTACTGTCGTTCCTAATGATAAAGATAAATTGATTCCGCAAAGAATTATTACAGGTTATAGGATGGTAATTGATTTCCGCAAATTAAATAAGGCTACTAAACAGATCATTACCCCTTACCTTCTATTGATCAAATGCTAGAAAGATTATCCAAACACACACATTTTTGCTTTCTAGATGGTTATTCTGGTTTCTCTCGAATACCTGTGTCAGCTGATGATCAAGCAAAGACCACATTTACTTGCCCTTTCGGTACTTTTGCTTACAGACGTATGCCTTTTGGTTTATGTAATGCACCTGCTACCTTTCAAAGATGCATGATGGCTAGATTCTCTGATTTTTGTGAAAAGATTTGTGAGGTTTTCATGGACGATTTCTCCGTTTATGGATCCTCTTTTGATGATTGCTTGAGCAACCTTGATCGAGTTTTGCAGAGATGTGAAGAAACTAACCTTGTCTTGAATTGGGAGAAGTGCCACTTTATGGTTAATGAAGGTATTGTCTTGGGGCATAAAATTTCTGAAAGAGGCATTGAAGTTGATAAAGCCAAGGTTGATGCTATTGAAAAGATGCCATGTCCCAAGGACATCAAAGGTATAAGAAGTTTCCTTGGTCATGCTGGTTTTTATAGGAGGTTCATTAAGGACTTCTCAAAAATTTCTCGGCCTCTGACTAATCTATTACAAAAAGATATACCATTTGTCTTTGATGATGATTGTGTAGAAGCATTTGAAATACTTAAGAAAGCATTGATTTCTGCACCTATTGTTCAACCACCCGATTGGAATTTACCCTTTGAAATTATGTGTGATGCTAGTGATTATGCTGTAGGTGCTGTTCTAGGACAAAGAGTTGATAAGAAATTAAATGTTATTCAATATGCTAGTAAGACTCTAGACAGTGCTCAGAGAAATTATGCTACTACTAAAAAAGAATCCTTAGCAGTTGTATTTGCTTGTGATAAGTTCAGACCTTATATTGTTGATTCTAAAGTAACTATTCACACGGATCATGCTACTATTAAATATCTTATGGAAAAGAAAGATGCTAAACCTAGACTTATTAGATGGTTTCTCTTGCTACAAGAATTTGATTTGCATATTATTGATAGAAAGGGAGCTGAGAACCCCGTTGCAGAAAACTTGTCTAGGTTAGAAAATGTTCTTGATGACCCACTACCTATTGATGATAGCTTTCCTGATGAACAATTAAATGTCATAAATGCTTCTCGTACTGCTCCATGGTATGCTGATTATGCTAATTACATTGTTGCTAAATTCATACCACCTAGTTTCACATACCAGCAAAAGAAAAAGTTTTTCTATGATTTGAGACATTACTTCTGGGATGACCCGCATCTTTATAAAGAAGGAGTAGATGGTGTTATTAGACATTGTGTGCCTAAGCATGAACAGGAACATATCCTACGCAAGTGTCACTCCGAGGCTTATGGAGGACACCACGCTGGGGATAGAACTGCACATAAGGTATTGCAATCCGGTTTTTATTGGCCTACTCTCTTCAAGGATGCCCGTAAGTTTGTCTTATCTTGTGATGAATGTCAAAGGATTGGTAATATTAGTAGACGCCAGGAAATGCCTATGAATTATTCACTTGTTATTGAACCATTAGATGTTTGGGGCTTTGATTATATGGGACCGTTTCCTGCCTCTAATGGATATACACATATTTTAGTTGCTGTTGATTACGTTACTAAGTGGGTAGAAGCTATTCCAACTAGTAGTGCTGATCATAACACTTCTATTAAGATGCTTAAAGAAATTATTTTTCCGAGGTTTGGAGTCCCTAGATATTTAATGACCGATGGTGGTTCACATTTTATTCATGGTGTTTTCCCTAAAATGCTTGCCAAGTATGATGTTAATCATAGAATTGCATCCCCTTATCACCCACAGTCTAGTGGTCAAGTAGAATTGAGTAACAAAGAGCTCAAATTAATTTTGCAAATGACTGTTAATAGATCTAGAAAGAATTGGTCCAAGAAACTTGATGATGCATTATGGGCCTATAGAACTGCATATAAAAATCCTATGGGTATGTCTCCGTATAAAATGGTTTATGGAAAAGCATGTCACTTACCTCTCGAGCTAGAACATAAGGCATATTGGGCCATTAAAGAGCTCAACTATGATTTCAAACTTGCCGGTGAGAAGAGGTTATTTGACATTAGCTCACTTGATGAATGGAGAACCCAAGCCTATGAGAATGCCAAACTGTTTAAAGAAAAAGTTAAAACATGGCATGACAAAAGAATACAAAAGCGTGAGTTTAATGTAGGTGATTATGTATTATTATACAACTCTCATTTAAGATTTTTTGCAAGAAAACTTCTCTCTAAATGGGAAGGCCCTTACGTTATTGAGGAGGTCTATCGTTCCGGTGCCATAAAAATCAACAACTTCGAAGGCACAAATCCGAAGGTGGTGAACGGTCAAAGAATCAAACATTATATCTCAGGTAATCCTATAAATGTTGAAACCAACATTATTGAAACTGTAACCCCGGAGGAATACATAAGGGACACCTTCCAGAACGTTCCAGACTCCGAAAAGGAATAGGTATGTGGTACGGTAAGTAAACCGACTCCAAAACAATTCTAATGGCAATTTTTCTCCGTTTTGGAATATTTAGAAAAATAGGAAAATAAGAAGCAGCCCGGGAAGGACAAGAGGCCTCCATGATGGTGGAGGGCGCGCCCTACCCCCCTGGGCGCGCCCCCCTGCCTCGTGGGCACCTCGTGTACACTCCGGACTCCGTTTTCTTACACGATACGTATTTCGGTCGGTAAAAAATTCATTATATAATCTCCCGAAGGTTTTGACCACCGTATCATGCAATTATCCTCTGTTCTTGTTTTGAGCTATTTTCTGACAGATCTAGATCACCATGACATCTCCAAGCGCCCCCAAGGACAATTTCTTCGAGAAGGTCATCAACCCCTACCTCACGGAGGTGTTGCAACACCCTCAAACCATTGAGATGCGTGATGGGTTGCTGCACATCCGCGATGTTGAGGGACCAAGGAGGACCGGAAACATGGAGACGAGGCTCAAAGCAATGGAGCAACAAGTTTTCAAGTGCCAGGGGATGGTGGAACATGGACTCAACGCCAACCACATGATGATCGCGGAGTTCACCAACAACCACAAGCTGGATGCCAAGAACATTGGGGAGACCATCTTCAAGCTTCACGAGAAGATCGAGCACCTCCAAGCCCAAACCTATGATCTGCAAAACCAAAACTGTGAGTATGAATATAGATTCAAGAGGATGAGTTTGGCTGCAGATTTGAGGATCCCGGAGACTCGATCATCCTTCTATGATGGTGAGCCTATGACTTGGAAGATGGACGACAAGCCCACATCATCAACAACTCCACCATCTTCTTCACCAGCAAAGGAGATATAATCACATTGGTATGGGCACTCCCCTTGGCAACTGCCAAGCTTGGGGGAGGTGCCCCGGTATCGTATCACCATCACACTCCTATGTTTACCGTTTTTCTTAGTTCGATCCTTTTGGTAATATCTTGATCTAGTAGAATAAAGTTTTAGTATGATTTAGCTTTGAGTTTTGAGTTTTGCTTTATGATCCCTTTATGTAATCGAGTCCGTGAGCTATATAATAAAGATTAGTGTTGAGTCAAGGGCTTGATTGTCTTGCAATGATCTTGAGTGAATAAAAGAAAAAGAAAGAGTAAAAAGAAACAAAGAGATCATATTGATCTTATGGAGAGTAATGACTTCACATAGAAAGAGTATGATGATTAAAAGTTGTTGAGAGTGGACAAACATAGCTTTGGTTATCGTTGCAATTAATAGGAAGTAATAAAGAAAGAGAGGTTTCACATATAAATATACTATCTTGGACATCTTTTATGATTCTGAGCACTCATTAAAATATGACATGCTAAAGAGTTGATGTTGCACAAGGAAGACAACGTAATGGGTTATGTTTTCTTATATCTGAAACAAAGTATATTGTCATGGATCATCCAACATGTTGAGCTTGCCTTTCCCCCTCATGTTAGCCAAATTCTTTGCACCAAGTAGAGATACTACTTGTGCTTCCAAAAACCCTTAAACCAGTTTTGCCATGAGAGTCCACCATATCTACCTGGATTGAGTAAGATCCTTCAAGTAAGTTGTCATCGGTGCAAGCAATAAAAATTGCTCTCTAAATATGTATGATTGATTGGTGTGGAGGAAATAAGCTTTATACGATCTTGTGATGTGGAAGAAATAAAAGCGACGGACCGCATAATAAAGGTTCATATCACAAGGGGCAATATAAAGTGACGTTCTTTCGCATTAAGATTTTGTGCATCCAACCCTGAAAGTGCATGGCAACCTCTGCTTCCCTCTGCGAAGGGCCTATCTTTTAGTTTCATCTTCTACCTTATGCAAGAGTCATGGTGATCTTCACCTTTCCTTTTTACATTTTATCCTTTGGCAAGCACAGTCTGTTGGAAAGATCCTGATATATATATATATATATATATATATATATATATATATATATCCAATTGGATGTAAGTTAGCATGAACTATTATTGTTGACATTACCCTTGAGGTAAAAGGTTGGGATGCGAAACTATAAGCCCCTATCTTTCTCTGTGTCCGGTTAAAACTCCGTAACCACAAGTATTGCGTGAGTGTTAGCAATTGTGAAAGACTAAATGATAGTTGAGTATGTGGACTTGCTGAAATGCTCTTATATTGACTCTTTTTGATGTTATGATAAATTGCAATTGCTTCAATGACTGAGATTATAGTTTGTTGGTTCTCAATAAAGTTTCTGATTCATACTTGACATTGTGAATAGATTATTACTTGAGCATAAGAAATCATATGACCAAATATATATAAGTTGATGTTATAAGATTGATCAGGATGCCCTCATGTCCGTATTTTATTTTATCGACACCTCTATCTCTAAACATGTGGACATATTTATCGTTATCGGCTTCCGCTTGAGGACACGCGAGGTCTAAGCTTGGGGGAGTTGATACGTCCATTTTGCATCATGCTTTTATATCGATATTTATTGCATTATGGGATGTTATTACACGTTATGTCACAATACTTATGCCTATTATCTCTTATTTTACAAGGTTTACATAAAGAAGGAGAATGCCGGCAGCTGGAATTCTGGGCTGGAAAAGGAGCAAATATTAGAGACCTAGTCTGCACAACTCCAAAAGTCCTGAAACTCCACAGAAGTTATTTTTGGAAATAATAAAAAATACTGAGTGAAGAAAATATCAGAGGGGACCCACACCCTGGGCACGAGGGTGGGGGGCGCGCCCTACCCCCTGGGCGCGCCCCCTGCCTCGTGGGCCCCCTGTTGGCCCTCCGGTGCCCATCTTCTGCTATATGAAGTCTTTCGTCCGAAGAAAAGTCATAAGCAAGCTTTCGGGACGAGACTCCGCCGCCACGAGGCGGAACCTTGGCGGAACCAATCTAGGGCTCTGGCGGAGCTGTTCTGCCGGGGACACTTCCCTCCGGGAGGGGGAAATCATCGCCATCGCCATCACCAACGCTCCTCTCATCGGGAGGGTGCCAATCTCCATCAACATCTTCACCAGCACCATCTCCTCTCAAACCCTAGTTCATCTCTTGTATCCAATTCTTGTCTCTAAGTCTGAGATTGGTACTTGTAGGTTGCTAGTAGTGTTGATTACTCCTTGTAGTTGATGCTAGTTGGTTTATTTGGTGGAAGATCATATGTTCAGATCCTATATGCATATTAATACTCCTCTGATTATGAACATGAATATGCTTTGTGAGTAGTTACGTTTGTTCCTGAGGACATGGGAGAAGTCTTGCTATTAGTAGTCATGTGAATTTGGTATTCGTTCGATATATTGATGAGATGTATGTTGTCTCTCCTCTAGTGGTGTTATGTGAACGTCGACTACATGACACTTCACCATTGTTTGGGCCTAGACGAAGGCATTGGGAAGTAATAAGTAGATGATGGGTTGCTAGAGTGACAGAAGCTTAAACCCTAGTTTATGCGTTGCTTCGTAAGGGGCTGATTTGGATCCATATGTTTCATGCTATGGTTAGGTTTACCTTAATACTTATTTTGTAGTTGTGGATGCTTGCAATAGGAGTTAATCATAAGTGGGATGCTTGTCCAAGTAAGGACAGCACCCAAGCACCGGTCCACCCACATATCAAATTATCAAAGTACCGAACGCGAATCATATGAGCGTGATGAAAACTAGCTTGACGATAGTTCCCATGTGTCCTCGGGAGCGTTTTCCTTCATATAAGAAATTTTCTAGGCTTATCCTTTGCTACAAAAAGGATTGGGCCATCTTGCTACACTTTATTTACACTTGTTACTTGTTACCCGTTACAAATTACCTTATCACAAAACTATTTGTTACCGATAATTTCAGTGCTTGCAAAGAATACCTTGCTGAAAACCGCTTATCCTTTCCTTCTGCTCCTCGTTGGGTTCGACACTCTTAATTATTAAAAGGACTACGATAGATCCCCTATACTTGTGGGTCATCATGCACCTTCTAGCATTCACACTTCATAAATTATTTCTTTTATCATTTACCTACTCGAGGACGAGCAGGAATTAAGCTTGGGGATGCTGAAACGTCTCCAATGTATCTATAATTTATGAAGTATTCATGCTATTATATTATCCATCTTAGATGTTTTATTTGCATTTATATGCTATTTTATATGATTTTTGGGACTAACCTATTAACCTAGAGCCCAGTGCTCGTTTCTGTTTTTTTTCCATGTTTTCGAGTTTTACAGAAAAGGAATACCAAACGGAGTCCAATTGACGTGCCAATTTTTGATGATTTTTTATGGACCAAAAGAAGCCCCCGGAGTAAAAGAGTTGGGCCAAAAGAGTCTCGGGCTGTCCATGAGGGTGGGGGAGCGCCCACCCCCTGGGCGTGGGCCCCTATCTCGTGGACGACCCGGAGACCCCCCTGACGTGAGACCTATGCCAAAAATTCCTATAAATACAGAAACTTCCAGAAAATAACCTAGATCGGAAGTTTCGCCGCCGCAAGCCTCTATAGCCACAAGAAATCCATCTAGGCCCTCTCTGGAACCCTGCCGAAGAGGGCCATCATCACCGGAGGCCATGGAGGAGGATCCTGGAGGGGCCATCATCGCCATGAAGGCCAAGGACCAGAGGGAGAACCTCTCCCCATCTAGGGGGGAGGCCATGGAGGAGGAAGCACAAGGGGAAGACCTCTCCTCCTCTCTCTCGGTGGCGCCGGAGTGCCATCGGGAGGGGAATCATCGCCGCGGTGATCGTCTTCATCACCATCCTCATATTTTTTACGCAGTCCACTCTCCCGCACCCCGCTGTAATCCCTACTTGAACATGGTGCTTTATGCCACATATTATGATCCAATGATGTGTTGCCATCTTATGATGTTTTGAGTAGATATCTTTTGTCCTTGGGTTGATTGATGATCTAGATTGGTACGAGTTGTATGTTTTATTTTGGTGCTGTATTGTGCCCTCCGCATAGCACAAGCGTGAGGGATTCCCGCTGTAGGGTGTTGCAATACGTTCATGATTCACTTATAGTGGGTTGCTTGAGTGACAGAAGCATAAACCCGAGTAAGGGGGTTGTTGCGTATGGGATAAAGGGGACTTGATATGTTAATGCTATGGTTGGGTTTTACCTTAATGATCTTTAGTAGTTGCGGATGCTTGCTAGAGTTCCAATCATAAGTGCATATGATCCAAGAAGAGAAAGTATGTTAGCTTATGCCTTTCCCTCATATGAAATTGCAATGACGACTACCGGTCTTGTTAACAATTGCCTAGGATAATTCCGCACACCGACCCATCATTATTCCACACTCGCTATTTATAATATTTAGTAATATATTCTAACTTTATGATAACATCACCTACTTTTATATTTTAGCTCTCCGATACCATGCAAAGTTATCCTCTTCATACCCACAATGTAGTTTTATTTCTCGTTTCTAGTTGGAAGCAAACGTTCGATGTATGTAGAGTCATATCAGTGGCAGATAGGACTTGAGAGAATATTGATCTTTCCTTTAGCTCCTTGTGGGTTCGACACTCCATACTTATCACTTCCACCTTTGGGAATTGCTACGATGATTCCCTACACTTGGGGATTATCATGGTGCACTAGGGGAGACGTGCGCATCATCAACACAGCTACGTTGAGTGTCTATGCATGTGTTGTCTTGCAAATCATCTTGGGGGTGGACGAGTACAATCTGTAGAGGCCCTCCGTTTGGAAGGAGCACCTTTATCCGCTGCCTTTCTAACTTCCTTCCGCTTTATTGATTTTGAATTGTCAAGTAAAGCTGACAAGAAAAAGCAATAAAATTCACTCTTCAGAACTCATTCGTGCATGATACTGACAATCACTACTTTGATGTAAGGCAAATACATGATACCAGGATGGAATATGTACGAAAAACAGAACGGCATGGCATATTCACAACTGTTTGTGTAAACTAAGCAGAAACCATTCCAACAAATAAGAAGCAATGCAAGCCAGACACCACATGAAAGATGCAACCAATATGACTCTGCCAAGTTAAAAGCGTCCCATCATAAATGGCATTTCAACAAATTAGAAGCATCGATGCAACTAATATCGCACTGCATATACTAAAGGTGTCTCGTCATATTGATTGATGCGGGATACAAAAAAACAATAGTTTTATGTAAGGACATGCTTGATAGACAGATGTACTATGTACTAAAAACAGGAAGGCATGTCACATTAACAGGTATAATGTATAAACTAAGAAGAATAGCACATGCAATTTAACCAGATTGGAACACTACTGCAGGATGCTGCTAATACGACACTAGGATCAGAGACCCTTCGAGAAACTGTGTGTGATGCCATAATCGCAAACGGTGGTGTATGAAAACCGTCAGAAATGTGTAAAACATTTGCGATGGAGGACGCATCAAACACGGTTCAGATTTTAGTTGCGTGTGCAATGTAGGGCATACGGTTAACCCGTTCGAACTATTTGCGATGAGGCAGAACAACAGAAACAAGCAGCCAAATCAATGTGTGTGTGATATACGGCATCCAGTTTGCTCCGATGAACCGTTTGCTATTAGGGAGTGCAACATAAATGGTTAGCCAGATCAAGGTGTGTGTGATATAGGGCATACGGTTCACTCGGACGAACTGTTTTCGATTAGAGAACGCAACAGAAATGGTTCAACTTAACAAGATGTGTGTGACACGTGGCAAACATCCGACTCGGATGAGCTGTTTGCGATGAGAAATTACAACACAGACGGTCAATACAGTTAGTTTGTGTGCGATTCTGTGTGTACAAAAAACTTTGAAAAATACAAACTAGTTGCTTGCGGCGGCTAGGAGTATCGCACATGATGCGTCTGCGAGTACTCGTGTGCGAGTATTAGTAAGTTACACATACGTTTCCTTATGTTAACACTTGTGTGATAAATAACACGTGGCACCGGATACAGTATTCGGGTTGTGTGTGTGCTCCACTTAGTCTTCCCGCGTTCCAGCGAATGCTTCCCGCTCTCCACATGGATGAATTGTAAAATCCACGCCTATTCCCTCACCTGTTTCCCGCCACCAGCTAACGGCTTGCTGCATATAACCCAGGCGGCAATGCACCGCCGTGACACTCTGCGAAGATCTAGTCCTCACCCATCTACCATTAGTTATTCCAAGCATGCCAGGCAACGACCAAAGCTTCGACGTCGACGCCTACCTGTGTTACATCTTCGGCGAGGAGAACGAGCCGGAGCAGGTCGGGGAGCAAGAGCTTCATCGGCCGGTGCAGGCACCATGGCCCATCGGCAGCGATATTGGCGTTACAGTCCTTGGGAGCACAATCGACATATTGCAGAGGAGGTGTGATGAGCAGTTTGCCATCCACCATGCAAAAGATCCAGAGCTGCTCGGCGGCATGATCGATGACCCACCCGAAGAGCCGCCGTCACCAGTGTTCATTGAGAGCCTGATGCCCCGCAAGGAATGGGCAAAGGACCTCTGCGATTCAGTCTAGATAAAGGCAGCCTACGGCTTCATCATTGCCCGCGGCGGCCGTCTCAACCTCGATCCCGATGATGTGGTGGCCAGGCTCGAGCGCATCCTTGGCGGAGTTGACGTCCCCGACGAAGTAGAACATCGCCAACGTGATATCTTGAGGATGCAGGTGATCGACGGAATTTTTTACCAGGCCAAAGACATGGAAATGGAGCCGTTCTGCGGAGTTGTCATGCGCGCGATTGCACGCTCTCAAGCTCTTCTGGAAGAGGCCCAGCAGCCCCAAGAGCCTCCCAGCGCCAGCAGCTCCGTAGGCGGAGGCGGGTCGGGACACTCGGAGTAAGGGTGCTATGTTGATCATGGAGTCCGAGAAGACCATCGTCGGAAGGCCGCCAGCTCAGCCTTTTAGCTTATATTTTATTATAATTGTATGCATATGTAGGTCGTGAGTGTTCTGGGCCTTGCCGCATTTGGCATTTTAAGTTATCCTGAATATGTAAGACAATTATTAAGAATTATTAACAGTTGCCATTGTAACTTTGCCTCAACGGCGAGCGGAGCCCGCCGCGGCCGCCTCAACGGTGAGCAACCACATTGTCAACCTTCTGCCATCAATAAATTTTGACCTTGTTTCTCGTCATATTGCTGATTACAACGCAATAAGCAATTGCAAATCTATTCACACCTATCAAACTAATATGTGCTCACACTTAGCACCGGGCTATAAAAACTACCCACTCGAAAATTACTTCACAGTTCCTCTCCTCATCACCCACAAAACTGGTTTTCTCTGTCAAGTCGTTCCGCCATGACCGGTAGGAGGAGTTTAGGGTGGACATATAACCAGGCAGCAAAGACCAAGGCCGCGGAAGCACTAGAGAGGTCCCGCCGCAAAGCCGCAGCCGCAATAGATATGTCCGGGCACGCCGCGAGGCCCTCGAATGAGCTCTCACGGGCACGCGAGGGCTCTCACAAGCGCATTCACGGTGTTGGCCATCGCGACGAGCCGGCGTTCCTGGAGTCCTTCACCGGCGACGACGACATTCTCGATGGCGTCACTATGCAGCAGGAGCTGGTCGACGGCTTGATAAAGCTGCTCAAGATCAGCGATGCCTCGGTTGAGAAGGCGACCGGCCTCATCGAGCAACTCATGGATGACAATGCGAAGCTCCTCAAGTTGGTCGCCGAGAAGGAGGAGGAGGCCGCCAGCTGGAAGATGCTGCATGAGCAGAGCAGTGCCTCGGAGATGACGCTGAAAGCGGTCGTCAAGGAACTGATGGGTGACTTGAGGAAGCTCCGGGTCGAGCGCGAGCAGGAGGTGGAGGAATCTGTGGCTGCTTTCAAGCAAAGTCATGAGGAATTGAAGAAGGAGCTGGAGGATTTTGCTGCCCGGCGATCCATCGACGAGTAGAGACTGTAGCGACCCAGATCGTCGTCTGCAATTTCCTTCTTCTCTTGCCCCCGTGTCTTTCGGGCTTTGCCGCATGTGGCATTTTAAATTATCCAGAATATGTAAGACAATTATTATGTGTGCCATTGTAAATTTGTCGTCGTATTATCCGTTGCCATTTTATTTGTGGTCGTATTATCCGTTGCCCTATGTGGCAATTTAAATTAGGGCGGAATACTAGTTCAAAACATGAACAAAGCAAATGCTGCCATGGGATCACAAGCAAACACCCTCCATCCAGGTGCTTTAATTAACCCATTAATGGAGAAGTTGTGAGCGAGGCGGGCGGCGGCTGGTGCATGGAGGTCAAAGAGCATGCTTCCTGGTGAGCATGGGCGGCCTTGCTGCTCGCACATGTCCCGTCGAGCCTGCGAGGTGGACAGGATGCACGCGTCCCGTCGAGCCTGCGCGGCGGACTGCTCGCACGCGTCCCGTCGAACCTGCACGGCGGACTTCTCGCGCTCGTCCCGTCTAATCAAACAGCTGCGCGCACGCACGCCACCGAGTATGGTTAAATTTCGACACGGTAAATATAATACAACCATTTGCGATATTAACATGTCAGCTTTTTGTTTCAAAAGGACTTCGTTGGCTACTAATGTGTGCGCCTCTTCTCAAACTGGACGATTTTTTTACCACGGCATATATGTGCCTTGTCATGCAACCATGCCAAGTTTCATGTTTTTTGGGTGACTTTTTTATTTACTGGGATTTAAAAACCGAGATTCTCATTGTTTCAGGACGACGACGAGTTTGTAATTCATTCTCATTCCTTAAATGAGACCTAAGCATGCACCCAATGACACATGTACGATTTTCCACCCATTTTGCATCACTGGAGCATGTGGTTGTAGTTCAAATTTGAATTATGGACTACATTAAATGCATAGAAAACTTAGTAATTAGTAATATATATACAATGGCCAAACGAACCCTGAACAGTTTCAAATTTCAGCCCGACACTCCTGTTATTCTATGTTGCCTGTAGAAAACAAAGTTCAAGGCGAGAAGAGGCATCGATTATCGTTTGGCCCACAAGAGGGGAATGTTTCCCTACCAGAACCACGAGGGTTGCGACAGGCTCCGGTTTGTAAAAGGCTTGTAATATAGCTTCGCCCAGATTGGACAATTATATATACCATGTAGTGACACCATGCCAAGTTTCATGATTTCCCGGTGAGTTTTGGATTTACAGACATTTAAAAACCAAGGTTCACAATGTTTATGGCCAGGCTAGGACGGCGAGACGGTTGAATCCATTCCCATTTGTTCCATGGGACCTAAACATGCACCCCAAGGAAACATGTAAGTTTTTTCTAGCCATTTTGGTGCACTGGAGCATGTATTTGTAGTTCGGATTTGAATGATGGACATTAAATGCCTAGAAAACTCAATTAATGAATAAAAAAGGTCAAACGAACCCTGAATAATTTCAAAGTTCAGCGCGAATCTCGAGTTGTTCCGTGTCGCGTGTGGAAGAAAATACGAGGCTAGAAGAGGGAATGATTATCGTTTGGCCCACAAGGGGACACGTTTCCCTATCGAAACCACGAGGGTTCTTGCGATAGGCTCCGGTTTGTAAGAGGTTTGTAATAAAGCTTGGCCCAAATTGGCAATGTTTTTACCACGACATATATGTGCCATGACATGACACCTTGCCACCTTTGATGGCTTTCTGGTGAGTTTAGGATTTATGGGGACTTAAAAACTGAGATTCGAAATGTTTGAGGAAGATCCAGGACACTGGTACGGTTGTAATTCGTTCCCGTTCCTGGCATGACACCTAAACATGCACCCAAGGACACTTGTATAATTTTTCTAGCCATTTTGGTGAACTGGAGCATGTATTTGTAGTTCAGATTTGAATTATGGACATTAAATGCCTAGGAAACCCAATTAGTGTATAAAAAGGCCAAACGAACCCTGCATAAGTTTAAATTTCAGCACGGATATCCTGTGGTTCCATGTTGCTCGTGGAAGAAAATACAAGGCGAAAAGAGGCATTGATTACGTTTTTCCCACAAGGGGAACACGTTTCCCTATCAGAACCACGAGGCTTCTTTGAGAAAAGCTCCAGTTTTTGTAAGAGGTTTGTAATAAAGCTTGGCCCAAATTGGACAATGTTTTTACCACGACATATATGTGCCATGACATGAAACCATGCCACCTTTGATGATTTTCTGGTGAGTTTAGGATTTATGGGGACTTAAAAACCGAGATTCGAAAATCTTGAGTACGAGCCATGACACCAGTACATGTAATTCGTTCCCATTCCTGGCATGGGACCTAAACATGCACCCAAGGACACATGTATAATTTTTCTAGCCATTTTGGTGAACTGGAGCATGTATTTGTACTTCAGATTTGAATTATGGAATGCCTAGGAAACTCAATTAGTGTATAAAAAGGCCAAACGAACCCTGAATAAGTTTAAATTTCAGCACGGATATCCTGCCGTTCCATGTTTCCCGTAGAAGAAAATAAAAGGTGAAAAGAGGCAGTGATTACGTTTCGCCCACAAGGGGGACACGTTTCCCTATCAGAACCACGAGGCTTCTTTGAGAGAAGCTCCGGTTTGTAAGAGGCTTGTAATAAAACTTGCGCCACAATGGATGAAAAAAATTCCTCGACATATAAGTGCGATGTCGTGACACCATGGCAGGTTTCATGATTTTCAGCTTAGTTTTGGATTTACGGGGATTTAAAAACCGAGATTCTTCTCATGAAATGTTTTCAAATAGCACACGGTTCACTCACGAAAGCCGATATTCAATGAAAACTTCGTGGAAACCATATTTTAAAGTTTCATAAAAATCTGAAAAAATGTGGGATGTTAAGAACGTGATGTTTTATTGCTACACAAAATTTCAAGTTGGAAAACATTACGAGATGTGAGCTATGAAAAAGAAAAATTCCGCCCTAAATAGTGACATTACTATTCGGCACTATTCAACACTGATTTTGTCTTTTTCATAGCTCACATCTCTTAATGTGTTTCAACATGAAATTTTGTGTGCCAATAAAACATCATCCTCTTAACATCCCGCATTTTTTTGAATTTTTTTGAAACTTCAAAACATCTTTTCTCGTGGTTTTCACCGGTTTCCACCGAATGTTGGTTTCCGTATGATATCCCCCCGCTGCGCGCGCGATCTGAGTCCTGCGTTCTGACTCGCCAGAACCTAAACCCCACGGATCATACGTGTGCACCGTTGGATGCTCCCATATCGAACGGCAACCCTGAGCCCTTTTGAACAGCACATGCAGTACATGGGTAAGCACTGTGCGCATGCATCGTGTAGCTCACGCTTCCTTCTCTACTAGGTTCTCCTTCAAAACAGCTACCATTTCTCGCCACTCCTCTCATCGGTTTCCCGCCTCTTCTCCCAGATATGCATGATGTAGATGTTCGTTTAATTCTTATAGTTCATCTCATCCAAAATCAATTAGTTTTGTAAAAAACTATTTTAAGATTCATGGAATTGTGCATTGTAAAGGTAAAAACAAAAAGTGACAATTCATTTAGAAAAAAACGTTTGGGCAATTAAGATATGGAAGATTCTAGAGAACAAAGGAGAAGTGTTTGTGTTTAGAGGTTTGTGCATTATGCTTAAGTTCAACCATGGAGTCTTCTAGATTGTACATGTGGTAGAATCTGGTGGAATTTATATGATATCCAACGGCCAGTAGTGCTTGGATTTGCCATCACTGTACTGTCAGATTGGCTTCATCCAACGAGCAACTTTCATAGTTATTCGCACACTATATATGTGTATAGATGCATAGATGTATATATATATGTGTGTGTGTGTGTGTGTGTGTCCCATGCTAGACAAAATAAAGTTTGAGCGCATGCGTGGGACGGACCCCCCCCCCCCCCCCCCCGCTGCCGCCTCGAAGTTGGGAAACTGACATCATAGGTATTGAACCAGGCTTGGAGTCAGGTACGGTGTTCGGTTTGTAATGTACTTGGCGTGGCCCATCGAATTTGTGCATTTGGGATTTAAACACATCATACACCATCGTACCCATACATATTTTCGGTCCACATGCAGTGTATACGGGGTCTTTTGATTGACCACATCTCCCTTGTGCGGTTTTTAGTGAGGACACAGATATCTGTGGGCTCCCCGAGTGTATATATATCATCCCTTTGACCGATAATGAGGGGTATGTGCTGGCCATGAATGGATTCCTCCTAGTTCATGTTAGGGCCGGTCACCGTCAAATGTCGATCAACCAAAGCTCGAGCTCATGCATGGTCAGGATTCCCTTCCGGATGCTCGGATTGCTGGGTTCGACCTACAGCAAACCCTGCGTACGTATCTCGTCCTTAACTACCATGCCTTCATGGTTGTTGTCTGTATCGAGAGGTAGGCACCACATCTAAATTGTACATTATTCTATATTGAAAACACACATCACCCCTTCCCAACGTACATCATTTTGGGCCGCATGCAAGAGGTGCTGGTTTTGTGGTCCCTCTCATGCGATGTTTATGATGGTTCAATCTATTGGCCCAAGCGGTTTATCCACAACAACAACTGTCATTTGACCAAACGAAAGATTCATTGGTCCGTCTTATGGTAGGTCATAGCGACATGCATGTATGACCAAAGTATCGATCATTACATGCATCCACCCCGCTGACACGAAGTGGGAGGTGGTGGGCCAAGCATCCTAGCTAGGTACGACATTATGTCATTATATATATATCCTAGCTAGGTGGTTGTTAGGGTGCTTTCGGGTTTGCGAGGCAGGTGCCACCAAAGTTATGCATTGTGTATTTAAAGTTTTAAACATCCCCAATATTCGTACATATATTTGGCCACTTCCAGGTGGTTCTTGACTTCTGGCCCCTCTCATCGATCTTCAATGACGCGCCCAACCGTGGGCCCGCGGGGTCAAAGTTGTGCATTGGAATTTTGAACATCACATACCACGCTTTTCACTCATATATATTTGGGCCACATGCTGGTGTGGCTGTCTTTTGACCCCCCCTCCCGTTATTTTTTGCTGCAAAGACTCTGATGATCCTCAATGAACACGGGGTATAATATCTAAACCGTGTGCGATACAAGTGCGATGTGAATCACCACGACCGCGCAAGCGCGAGCAAATTAAGGTGGAGGTACTGGCTCAACCATGTGCGGTGCAAGTGCGCTGAAATCACCACGACCGCACAAGCGCGAGCAAAGGGTGGAGGTACTGGCTCAACCGTGTGCGATGCAAGTGCGCTAAAATCACCAGGACCGCGCAAGCGCGAGCAAAGGGTGGAGGTACTGGCTTAACCATGTGCGATGCAAGTGCACTGTAAAACCACCACCTGTGGAAGCTAAAGGCGGGTAAGTTTATTTGGAAATTAGGACGAACCATGTGCGATAGACCAGCTAGCTATAAATATAAAAAACAAACTACCCGCCTTGAGAGTTGCAAAAATCGGCGGATCCGCGCCACTTTTCCTTATTATCATACACGCATATGGTTATTGGACCGTGCACGATCTTGGGCACTCCCGCCCCGCATCAATTCCTTTACCCAAATTTTTAGTAGCCGCCGTACTTCAACCGTCGCCCACACTCCTCCAGCACCGACCTTATAGTAAAATTTTAGCAGCCGAGGCATTTGAACCGTCGCCCTCCCTCTGCCCCTTGTCCACCACCATCTCCACCCACCATTACTAAAATTTTCAGTAGCCGCGGCGTATCCTCAAACACCACCCCCCCTCCATAGTCCCCCACCCAGCCCCTCCCCCCCTTTGAACCCTAGCTCGCGGCCGCCGCCGCCGCCGTCGCCAACCCTGCCGGTCTGCCCGTTCCTCCTAGCTTAGATAATAAAGTTCAGGTTATCCAGCGATTCCCATACCGTCGCCCCACTCCCCTGAGTTTTTAGATGAGGCCTGCAGTGTCCCTCCCGGTCAGATCCACATCCCCTATTCCAGAATGACACAGCCTAAGCTCGGCCACGTATCCCGGGGAGCCCAACGAGCGTTCGGCCAAGAAGAGGTTTATCATGGCCTCTCCGGCGGACGTTGGCGAGGTGGCCGCCGTTCACCCCAACCTGTCGATCCCGGAGCAACACGTCGCCGCGGAAGCCGGCGAAGACGTTGACTACGTTGCCATGCCGAAGGCTTCATGTCAGCGGGCTAGCGTATTACTGTATCTCGGGAAAGCTGGCTGCGACATCAAGCTCGTCCACACCGACGGCTTTACGCGGGCCAGGTCACAGGTTAAGTGGTCCATCCCCAACCCCTCTGGTTCAACCGTTGTCGATCTCTTCGACGGCCCTGCCACTGATCTCCTCCGTCAAGCGGTCAAGGATTTGCGAGCTTTATATGCCATCGAGCCCATTTTGTCACTTCTGAAGGACACGTTCTACGGCGGCGGCTTGGGATCTTCAATTGCCAAGTCAGATCTCATCGACCACGACCACGACCATGAGGAGGGCTCCCACGAATGTTCTTCCAAGGTGAAACAGCCCATCTGTGACATCAGAGAGCGCACCATGGGTCTATGCTCTTCCAACTGGAAGGATCCTGTCCACGAAATGTGAGGCAACATTCTATCAGCAAATATTACCTTTTCGAGCTTGCCAACCCATACCCTTTGCTGTGGTAGCATTTGCTGTGCGGTGCTTTAACTGTGTCGTGTTTAATTATTTTAGTTATGCAAAAATGTATTGTTCAATAGGTCTATGTGATGTTTAAGTATGAATTGTCCACTTCAGTTTCACGAATGGCTATATTTGGTTGTTTATAGTGAGTAAATGCCTTGTTTATCTGTATTTGATTGTTAGGTTGGTTGGAGTGAGCATTTTTTTTCAGTTATCGAGCAGATGCCTTGTTTATCTGTATTTGGTTCTTAGTTTGGTTGCAGTGAGTATTTGTCCAGTTATCAAGCACATGCCTTGTTTATCTGTATTTGGTTGTTAGGTTGCTTTTTTAGCATTTGTCCAGTTATCAAGCAGATGCCTTGTTTATCTGTATTTGGTTTAGGTTGCTTTTTTTAATCATTTATCCAGTTATCAAGAAGATGCCTTGTTTATCTTTATCTGCTAGTTAGGTTGGTTGCAGTGAGCATTTGTCCAGTTTCCAAGCATATGCCCTGTTTATCTGTATTTGCTTGTTAGGTTGGTTGCAGGGAGACTCTGTCCAGTTTTCAATGGCTATATTTGGTTGTTATACTGGTCATTTATGCCTTGTTTATTTCAGTCATTCACAACATGTGGTTCATTATGTGCAAGTCGGAACTGTGCCGCTCGATTACATCAATACCAGTTTGAACGGCTATATTTGGTTCCAGTTATTCCTGGTGTAGTTAACACATGCCCTTTATTTCAGTTTTACACATTTATCCAGTGTGATGTTTAAGCATTACCTACGTTCTATTCATTTTCAACAATACCAGTTTGAATTGCACTATTTGATGTCTGTTAAGCCTACTGTCGGTAACATTGCCTTCCATTTTATATGTGCTTTAACAGCATGCTGAAACCAACACATTCAAGCTATCATTTGGAGATGATGTTGTTTACCTTTCCTATATTTGTTTGATGTTAAGATTGCTGTACTTATCATGCCTTTCCAGTACTTATGCAGGACAACAACGGGAGTGGCCACCATTTTCCGCCGAGGTTAGCTTCATCCATCGACCTATACTCCCCCCATCGTTCCATAATGTAGTACATATAAATCCAGGCCTGGACACTTGTTAGCTTCTAATATTGACTTGTTGCTTGTAGGTACATATGCCCTTGGCAAGGATCCACGCATCGACCCTTTTTGCGTATGGGGCAATGAGATACTGATGAACAAGCATCAAGTGAGGAAACTGATAAGGATTATTAGCAAAAAAATACGAATGGTGGCAAGCAAATTATTTGTTTATGCTCTATCCAACACAACAGTGAGTTGTAGGATGGAAACTACAAACTCTGCAGCCTTCTCTTTTTACTGCCCATAATGAGTTGTTAGACAACAATGTCTGAATCTTTTTCGTTCCCAGTGGTTCCCGAAGCAGTTCACTCAAGATTACCTCACAAAATACATGATTGGTGGACATGCAATGAAGGCTAAAGTATTTCATCCAGACTACAATGAGCATCGAGAAGTCCTAATGAAGACAGTGAAGGATGGACGGGCAGCCATCACAAGGGGTTGGCCTAGAGTCGTGCACGCCTTACGCATGGAGGAGGGCACAATATGGGCATTCCGCTTCACCTTCTCCAGCAACCAGAATGTCTTTCGCCTCTCTCTTTACAGTCTTTAGTACAACTGTGGTTCATCATTCTTTACTTGGTGCTTCTGTAGTTCTTCAATATATGTACCTGTGCATTGAATTATGGATTCGTGGTTGAACCTATATTTGTAATAAACATGGTTGGATATGAAATAAGTGATTGCCTACTTTCAAATTCATAACATGTGATTTTTAAATTAGGAATTAATTATGGATTAAATAGGGATTACACTGCACACGGTTTGCGAAAGCGAACCGTCTGCGATAGACGTGGAGATCAGAAACGTTTCTAGTATCCACTACGTGTGCGATAAATCTCCACTGCACACACGACATCCTCTTGAAAACTGTTTGCGTTAGGCCACCTGGCGCAAACGTTTACCACATAAAAACTGTGTGTGATGGACAACCTTTGCCACACAGTTTCTTCTACGTACCGTGTGTGATGCATTCAATAACGCAAACGATAAAATTATTAATATCGTGTGCAATGGCAACGCTATCACAAACGATTTAACGGGAAAAATTGTGTGTGATGTACCTGTGAACGAAAACGTTTTCCTTGGAGCGACTGTGTGGGATGTACATACGAACGAAAACGTTTAGCAGGGACTGACTGTGTGGGATGTACTTGCGACCGGAAACAATTTTGCCGTATAATTGTATTTTTTAGCGGTACTGTACGTATTTCCGTATTTGAGCGCTCGCCGGTCGCACACGACCTCATTTTCCCGAACGTGTGTGCCAGGAGGGCATATCCCCGACGGTTTCTGGGTCGTGTGGGAAGGACCTCCCCTATCGCCCACACTCACCTGGCGACGGTTCCAGATGCCGTTGCGGAAAGGGGTTAAAACCGTTTGTTCGCACCAGTGGAAGAATTACAATCTAGACACCATATGCAACATGCAACCACATATCACGCTGCCAAGTTAGAGCAAGCACCTGCGATGCTAGTGTAGGGGAAATGCGGTAATCAACTACAGAGCTACATTCACTATCTTCATCTAGCCTTGTTGTTTCTTGAGAATCATGTCGGGAGGCTGACGCTGCATTCTTTAAATGATGATCTTTACTCACAGTAGTCCACTAGCCTGACTGCCTCATCATAAGTGATTGATGAGGGATACACAAGAACATTAGTTTGATGTAAGAACATGGTTAATAGACAGATGTACTAGTATGTATCAAAAACAGGAAGGCATGTCATATTCAAAGGTATAATGTGTAAGCTAAGCAGATGCAATTTAACCAAATTGGAAGCAATACAAGCTAGACATCTGGCTGGAGTGGTGAGCATGATCATCTAGGACCTGAGAGCCTGGTGGGAGGCGGGCTGCTTCGCCACCATCGTGGATTTTTAGTTGGCTTCCAGGTGATGCCTGTTTGTGCTGGGCTTGTCACTGGCTTGGCCAGTGCCCTAACTAGCTATTTGTCTTCTGGTGCTCCCGGGATGGTGGTTCATGTAAAAAATATCTTTCCTTATCTTAATAAAGACCGACTTCAGCCTTTCAATACAAGCTAGACACCATATGCAACATGCAACCACATATGACACCACGAAGTTAAAGCAAGCACCTGGGATGGTGGTTCATGGCAAGCGAGCTCGTCAACTCCAGAGCCACGTTTACCATCTCCATCTGCTGACACTGCACCCTTTATAAGGCAGAAACGTGTCTGGCCTAGCCGCATACGACGCTGGAGCGACTTCTCTCTTTTCTTTTATGTTTCTGTAGCTTCTGTCAAGGCAGCAGAGTCTGAAATACCC
Organism: Aegilops tauschii subsp. strangulata; assembly: GCF_002575655.3. NCBI lineage: Eukaryota > Viridiplantae > Streptophyta > Magnoliopsida > Poales > Poaceae > Aegilops > Aegilops tauschii. The sequence continues at coordinate 124,346,796 of NC_053038.3, read as the reverse complement.
TTGCACAAAAACACAATAGTGAGAGTATGGGTGCAGAACTAGTGCACTGTAAAAGTAGCAGATAGCGGGTGGCTGAAAAATAAATGACAGGAGACATATGATAGCTCTACAACATTGCATGGCAAACAAGATTAGATTCTACTCCATATGATTTTGTAATATATGAGCACAGGGATGGCTGGGAAATGCAGGTACTCCTCCAGCACACCACCACATGTGGTCCTATCAAAATAACAGTTGACTGAAAATAAATAGGTTAGTTGATTTTTTTATGAACCGTCCGATCTATAAGGAACGGGCAGATGGCCTTCGTCTACCTCCCGCTAGTCACTATTGACGATCTTCCTCGAACCGCCAGCGACCACCGGCCCAGACACCTGCCTCCGCCGCCCCGCCCTCCCCTCGACCTCACACCACCGCCGTGCTTGGCAGCGCCCCCAGGCCATCCATTTAATCCCGGCCGACCTCCAGATCGGGCACCAGCAGCTCTAGGCCCCACACGCCCCTAAGATATACACCGAGGTGCCGCTTCCCCGGCGTAATAGGCGGACTAGCGCATGTTACGCTGGGGAATGCTTCGTTAATTGGGAATCAACTGACCAGGAATTGAAATCCAGGGGGCGACGGACCTCTAGCTAACGTGAAATAGTATATGAGGAGAAACCTTGTGCATCGCGAGTTACTAGGAACATCTAGTATCAAGAAGAAGCGGTCAACTAGTGTCTTCTGTGGGATGAATACCGTGCAAGCAGACACGTGAGATTTGCATGAATAAGGGAAGAGGAGTACCATTTCCGGTTGGCAGTGTTGTGTCCTCCATATGTCGCGGCGATATTCTTCTTTTTGTCGGGGGAACCGATGTTTTGGAGGAGGGTGCAGCTTTGGACGAACCCATGGCCAAATTATTGACTGTGTTGCCGCAGCCGTATGTTGGCGGAGGGGAAGAAGATTCGAGGTGGCGAAGGACGGCGTAGCAGGAACAGCTTCGGTGCGGTGGACGGTGGCGAAGTTGGAGCGGCAGCGGTGAGGCGCAAGACGGCGTGGTTGAACGGGCTCGGGTATGGACGGCTCGGCCTCGGCTTCAACTACTAGCCGTGGAGGGCGTTGCGGTTGAGGTTGCAGTGGACGATGACGTCGGGGTATCGGCTCCGGCGTGATGGAGGAGGGCGGCGGTTGATGGGTGGGATGGCGTGGCGGATGGAGGACGCCGGGGTTTCACGGCTGGTGGAGAGGTAGTTTTGGCGCCCACGGAGTATGTATCGGACGAGGGGGCGGGGGGCGGGGGGAGCTAAGGGAGAACCATGTTTCGGTCTGGGACGCGCTTGTTTTTAGCTTTTTTGAACAGATGGGATGCGCTTGTTTGAAATTTGGGGAAAGTACAAACTTTGCCCCTCTCTTAAATTTCGGACCTACTGGGGGTCGGGGGTAGGATGGTAATCCCAGGTGTCCCAAATAGTGGGCGGGAGCGATTTCGGCCGCGCGCATGTGTGCTTAGGCGGCCATTGTGTATGAATGTTTTTCGGAGGCGGTTGCGTGGCGTCTAGATGAAGCGACAAACCTACCCCGGTTTAGACCTTTGGACGCCGGGCTAGTAGGTTTCACGGGTCGGAGTTAGAAAAGTAATTTCCTTCTACTACCAAACATTGGTCTCACGCGGTTTTCGGCGAGTAGAGGCTCTTTTGGCGCTTCGTTCGAAATTTTGAAACAGAAGCATTCACGTTTAGGGTACTCTTGAACTTTGAGGATTGACCTAAATAGACAACGTTAAATTTGACCTTATATGTTTGAAAACATCATTAAATTATCCACCTCTTTTTTAAATTTTGACACTTGAAAATCCTATAACTACGATTATTTTGGAATGGAGGAGCTAATTTTGAATCTATTTTGTACACGACTATATATGCTATTATGTACAAAAGCAGAGCAAAGATTGGTGCCCCCATAATTTAGGTACGATTTACAAATGCCATGATATCGAATTCAAATAATTGAATGGACTTCATGTTGAATTCGAATTTTATGAACCACCTTAAGTTGAATTCAAATGTATGCTAGTTCATAGCTAGATATTTATAATGTTCATTGTGTAACTTTCGTATGTATAATGTGCTTTACACACACAACATGAGCTATACTCACGTTTATATTCGATTGCTAAAGCGATGCATTGTCTGGAGTTCAAAATAATAACTATGTGGCTCAATTATGTCGAATAGTAACATAGACATGCTCAAATTCGATAGAATCTAGATGTTTGATGGATCAATGATAGTTCCTTACGCGAATTGCAAATATCATGACCCCATCCTAATATTTGGATACAATTTATATCTTTAATCAATGTGTACATCAATCTTTTACGTGTAGTTTCACTCTCCATCGGTGGTCTCTCACACACTCTCTCCCGAGGTGTCTTTCTCGCAGACATGCTCCCGATATAACCCTCCCTCCCTCTCGTAACCATTTACGACTATTTTCACTAACCTTTATCCCAAGCACTCTTCCTCTCACAAGCATACACACGCACAATCCCCATCGACCCTTTCTATATACATAGACCTGCCTACGTGTCTCCTGTACGCACATTATGTTTAGGCCTGTTTCTCACGTATTGTCTCACACCTCTCTTCCTAATCGACGAGTATGATTCTAGCAGAGCATTCTATAGGATGCCCCTTAAAGTTAGGTTGGATGAATAGTAATATCAGAGATAAGGGGTTACCTTAGTCCGAGGACCTAGGGTTACAAATCCTAGCCGGCTTTGTCAGTGGACACAGATTCCTTCACGATTCTGCTATCTTTGTCTTGTACGACTAGTCATCCATGGGTCTCCCTAAATGCGTCACGGGCCGACTAATGTGGCGCAGGACGGAACCGAACCAAGGGCCTCACCTCGGCCCACCGGACCTCACGCGGTGACACACCCTCTGCCCCCAGGTCTCGTTATCTTCTCACACCCACACATACCAACACAGACACCACACAAAAAAACATTTCTCCTCGTGCCTCTATCCCCTCCCCCCTTGCATATACACACTCAAGGGAATCTCTCGCCGTGACATCAAATTCGTCTCTCTCTCTCTAGACCTCTCTCATTTCTCGTGCTATCTCTCCCACGCCCCCTCCCCCCGTCGGCCCCTCTATCCATGCCTCTCTCGAATACGTAATACACACACATACCTCTCTAGGCCCTGCCAAATACATCAACTACACATTCACACATGTTACATCATGTACCCCATTGATCTAAAAAGCCCTCTCTTCACGTTTATTTCGCATACAACATTTGAATAAAGTGTGGCCAAAAAATTGTTTTAGAATTTCTACATATATACAACATTACAAAGTTATATAGAGGAGTATGAACGTTAATTTGCATTGCGTGGTGCCCACAATGATATTTATTCCGCACTATGAAATTTTATATTTTTATACTATATATAAAGTTAGTCATAATAAAGAGAAACAAAGAGCATCTCTCTCTCCATAGCATACACCCCCTCTACGCCCCTTTCACGTACGCACACAAACTATCTCCAGGTCCCCTAAAAGTACGCCCCCAGCACATTCATGCAGGTTTCATCTTTCTCTCGTGATATATACAGTGACAATCATTGTATTTAAAGCGAAAGCACGATACGTAAATTGGACTTCAGAATCCACTCATTACGGTCACCATTTACGTTTTGTGGTTATTATACAGTCGCGGGCTCACCGTACAGCTCTGTATTTGCTCAAGACACGACTAGTTGACCAGTTAAACGCTCCACGTGGCACCTCTAGTGTTGCATCACATTATCTCACTACCATTGGGCCCACCTGTCGGCTTGTATCTACATTACACTCTTATAAAAAGCAGAGTTGGTGATGATGGTGTGCGTGCCATCCTGCAATATAGGTCGTCTGATTTATTTCTGACGAATAGGAAGGAAACTATGGCAATTTTGCAAAAAGGTACCCACACACCTCTCCACATTTGCAAATAAGGCCTTCCCTCGTTCATCCTTTTCTCTCACAAGATAAACTAGTCATACAAATGCATCTTGATGTTACGTGCAACGCACGGGCATCTTTCTAGTAAGAATGAAAACAAACGACAAAAAAATATTGGACGGTGGTTCGAAGTCATGACCACGGGCACAGCGGACAAGGTGGCCTTGTATTGGTATGTTGAGCCGTCTGTTTTAACACACAGGAGCTGGTGTGGTGATTATACACACACGCACGCATGCACGAACTGCATGCACACAACACTCACACGAACACATGCAGCCACGCACGCACGCAACACTCACACGTACACATGCAGCCACGCACGCACGCAACATTCACACACACACACACGCACGCACGCAAGCATGCATGCACACACCACACGACCAACACACACACTCACGCTCAAGTGCTCAACCTACACATGCATGCGCGCACACATCAGGCCCCGACAGACACATACACAACCAGGTGGTTCCCACGCACGGGTTGGAGTCTTGTCACGCCTGCGTAAATTTGTGTTTATCTGACCTTTTTCCTATGCGAACTGACAGGTGGGACCCACAAGGAACATGGTCAATTTAACTAGTCAACATGGTGCCACGCAGACTATTTGGCCAGTCAGCAGAGTGCAATCCGATGCTGAACGGTGAGCAAGTGACCGTATAATCACCGCAAAATGTATATAGTGACCGTAATGAGCGTATTCTGAAGTCCGGTGACCGTAGTACGCTTTTCTCTCTGTAGGCCCTCCAAAACTACATCTCTACACGTTCTCGGATGTTACATATAACAACTATGCAATACAACACTACTACTACACTCTAACACAATAAATCATATGTGTTTTTAGTTTTACTAGATATCATATTGTTACTTAATTATTCAGTTTGCATACATTAAAATTGCCTTTGAAATGTATGGCCAGTATCATCTACCGCGCGGGGAAAATCACGCCCTTTCCTGTTTAATCGGGTTTGTATCGATGGATCGTGCGAAACAACAAAACTATAGTACTATAGTACTATACAGTACAAGTAACAGTTCACTAGGCCGCCGTGTCGTGTACTCCTCCGTCGTAACAGTGGAGTGCTCACTTTCATAAATGTTCTAGTCCCTTTCGCCGACATGTGGGACATCAAGCTACTGGGTCCACGTGCCATATCGAAATACAGTGTAGAGCAGCAGGGGTGAAGCACCCCAGTCATGGCGCCGGCGTAGTAATGAGCAATGAGGCGTCAAATCACAAAGCTGCACCTTTCCCGCAGTTAAGTTGGAGGGACGAAGTAATAATGCTAAAAAAAGATGTTGGAGGGACGAAGCAACCATCATTTCACTCATTGCTGAATCCTCTTCTCCCTCATCTTCTTCAAGTTAACCACGTGTTGCTTCTGCCGTTGTTCTGCCTCATGTGGGACGCGGATCGGATTGGTAAAGCACTGTCACGTGGGACCGCATGTTAGCAAACCGCTAGGCCAACGTTCTCTAAAAATAAGAAACCTCCCCCGCCATCCGTGCGGCAAAATCACCTCCTTTTTACTAATCTTGATTCTATAATTTTTTAGATCAATATAATTGAGATTTGTATAGATAGCACACAGGAGCAAAACCAAGTGGTACGGTTAAGGGCATCCACAATGTCTAGCCAAATGTGAAAATAGATTTTGGCATCGATGGGAACCATTGTGGATGGTGTTGCCAAAGCCAAAAAGATGGAACCGAAGCTCCCTGATTGATTGATTGAAGGAATATAAAAATGCAACGTCTCTCCTCTTTCTCCCGTGCTTGGACGCATGTACAGTGTAGAGCATAGAGTCTACTCCCCTGTCCCTTGTATCACAAATCACAAAGCAATGAGGCGTCAAATCACAAAGCACGGACGAAGCAACCATCATTTCACTCTTTGCTGACTCCGCTTCTCCATCGTCTTCTTCGAGAAACCACCTCACCGCACTAAGCTGGACGGACGACGCTATTGTGTACTAGTAGTACTAGTACATTTACGCGTCCTTTGGTTCAACGGACTTCCTGGATGCAAATAAGGCGGTTGTCTCGGCTTGCAGGTGGCACTTGCGAACAACTTACTGTGGTCTCCATCAATGGTGTTCTCCGTCAAACGCACTTCGCCAAACCACAACATTCGAGATATCGTCGACGTCACCGCAATGGGGAAGGAAGTCAAATAGTTACTACCCCCATTTTTTTGTACACAAGGCCAGTATATCAAAATTACAATTTGCAAAAGACCATTAACACTAATCAAGGCAAAATTGATGGGGTTTGCCTCGTACTAGCAACCAAGGACATTAATATACCCTTGCATGCATGCAGAAGTGAGAAGGTCGGTTTGCATGGCGCTGCATTAATCAAGCGATGAGGAGTGAGATGGTTAGCTCTTTGGGATTTGGAGAAAAAATACGCATTAATTGACACGTCAAACGAGGATTTGTATCGATTAATCCCGCGAAGGAAAACCCCGCCTTTCTTTTTAACACTAGTACTCCTAGTATGTACGTACTTGTATCCTGTGTGGGTCTAGGCCTTGCATTGCCATACTTCGCCACACATTTTTGCCAAGCTTGCCTAAAGTTTTCAAAATGAAAAGGAGGTACACTTGCGCACGCCTGTCGTGGTCGCACCGCACCCTCACACAGTCGCTCCTGCACGCCGCGGTCGCACCACACCCTCACACAGTCGCTCCTGCACGCCGCAAACCCATCCAAGGGAACGCACCCTCACTGACACATGCTACCGCATGTGATCAAACCAAACTGAGCCATCCTATCGCTGACACATAATTTTCGTCCATACAGTATGTTTATCCAACCGCATGTTGGGGAGGATCCGTACGGCCCGTGCGGTGGTCTGTTGGGGAAGAAGAAGAGGCGAGGAAGAAGGGTAGGAGACGTAGGATATTCATCCAACTGTCTGAAATGGTAGACTGACCCAAATGATGAAAGTCAGGCGACTTGCATAACAATATATGTTTTTACACAACGAAAGATCCCTAAAAACAACAACATAAAGAAAAACTATCACTGCTCACGGAACGAGACAGCCTCGTCGTCTTTGGCTGCCGGCGCGAACCAGTAGTAGCTACCGACGTGTGTCTCCACACTGTGGTTGTCCTCGACCTCCAGCTACTCGTTCACACGGAGCGTGCGGGTGCTCTGCACGGACGAGAGCACCACGGGGTTCAAGTCCAGGACGTCCGGTTCCGCCTGCAGGAGGGCCTCGGTGGTAGCGGCATCCACGCGCTCCGCGTCGAGTTGAGCCTCCGCCGCCCGGTTCAAGTCCAGGACGTCCGATTCCGCCTGCAGGAGGGCCTCGATGGCAGCGACATCCGCGCGCTCCGCGTCGAGTTGAGCCTCCGCCGCCCGGTTCAAGTCCAGGACGTCCGGTTCTGCCTGCAGGAGGGCCTTGATGGCAGCAGCATCTGTGCGCTCCGCCTCAGGTTGAGCCTCCACCGCCCGGTTCACATCCACGGCATCCGGTTCCACCTGCAGGAGAGCCTCGATGGCAGCGGCATGCGTGCGCTCCGCGTCGAGTTGAGCGTCTGCCTCCCGGTCCTCCTTTTGTATTAGTACTTTTTTCCATCTCCTCTCTATCTCTTTCTTCATATTTATTGTATTTACCTAGGAATGCGTATATAGCTAGGCTCTTGCATGAGAGCTCACTCCCCTTACTTTTCCACATCTCTCTCCTCCACACAGGCCAAAGTGCCATGTAACCGGGCTATAAGCCCACTATTGTACTTGCTCTTAGGCCCTATATAAATGGAAGGAGGGAGTACTATGAGCACTGCATACTCTACAACAGATGTTGTCAGTGCTCCACTAGTACTATTGGATAGGGAGCTTAAGAAAAGTTACTATTGGACTGGCTATACGTGGCGAAATCCTACTAGGAAGAGCATGCGCGAGAACAAGCACATTCACGTGGTTGAAAACAAATTGGAAACCATCTCTGTTTGAATACAAATCTAGGAGTGCGTACAAATCTAACAATATTGATTGGGCATTGTTCAATGTTGATATTTTTTTCTATAAGTTTGATCAAAGTAGAGATACTTTGATTACACATAAAACTTATATGTAAACTAGAAAGGATCCGAGGGAGTATATTGTATGTTCAAAAGCGAAACGAACATTGAATACCCTTTATATATGATTTGCGGATTCTATGATCACCGGTTCAAAATTTTGAATCCGCCTTAGGTATCACACATGCACCCGCTCGTTCTCTCTCGATTTCATCTCGGGGTTTGGAGATCGATTGAAAGAGGACTAGGGTGGGTACAATACGTTCGTTTTGCTTATGAACGTACAATATACTCCCTCTGATCCCCACAGACCCCGTCCCCCCTCGGCGGGTCATTTCTATCATAGAAACAGACCAAACCTTTATCTCCTTGCACGTCACGCAATTGATCTCTCAACATCAATCGATCTCGTCAAGATGTGTCGGGGCATGAACCGAATGGGATGTCAAAACTAAGACGGGAAGCGACACGTAGTGGAGGCAAAGTGAAACTTTAAATGAACCGTTTGTTTGTATGCATGTCGGACAAATTACAACATCGGAAATACAAGCATGGTCTAGGCCCACATGCGAATGATACTCGGCGAAATGTTCAAATGAGGCATGCGGGAGGATGGACTTGACCGGAGGGCGGCATGATCGATGGAGAAGAGGGTTGGAGAGGAATGAGAAATAAGAAACACCACATGATTATACTTGAATGGCTCAAATAAACAATAAGTTGTCTCGTTTTCCCTTCCGTCTTGGTCACGGAGTAAGATACTCCCTCTGTTTTTATTTACTCTGCATATTAGGTTTGACTGAAGTCAAACTTCATAAAATTTGACCAACTTTATAGAAAACTAGCAAGATGCCCGTGCGTTGCACGGAACATCAAGATCTTGTGGGAGAAAAGGATGAACGAGGGAAGGCCTTATCTGCAAATGTGGAGAGGAGTGCGGGTAAATTGTCATAGTTTCCTTCCTATTCGTTAGATATAGATCGGACGACCTATATTGCGGGATGGCAGGCACACCATCATCACCAACTCTGCTTTTTATCTACACTAGCAAGATGCCCGTGCGTTGCACAGAACATCAAGATGCATTTGTATGAGTAGTTTATCTTGTGGGAGAAAAGGATGAATGAGGGAAGGCCTTATTTGCAAATGTGGAGAGGGGTGTGGGTATCTTTTGGAAAAATTGCCATAGTTTCCTTCCTATCCGTCAGATATAAATCGGACGGACTCTTATAAAAAACAGAGTTGGTGATGATGGTGTGCCCGCCATCCTGCAATATAGGCCGTCCGATTTATATCTGACGGATAGGAAGGAAACTATGGCAATTTTGCAAAAAGGTACCCACACACCTCTCCACATTTGCAAATAAGGCCTTCCCTCGTTCATCCTTTTCTCTCACAAGATAAACTAGTCGTACAAATGCATCTTGATGTCATGTGCAACGCACGGGCATCTTGCTAGTAAGAGTAGAAATATGAACATTTAGCAAATCTATATGATGTGAAAGTATATTCAATAATGAATCTAATGGTATTGATTTGTTATTGTATATGTTATTATTTATGTCTATAAATTTGTCAAAGTTTACAAAGTTTGACTCTGAGCAAAGCTAAAATGCGGAGTAAATAAAAATAGAGGGAGTACGCAGGGACTAGCATAGTTACTACTGCCGGAACATGGTAAGTTGGACCCCTAAGTGCGGGCACGGACTGGGCACACCTCAATTATTCTTTCAAACAGTCGGACACCTACATTTAGCACACCATCCGGCTACTTAATCAAGTGTTACGCTTCGCTACTTGAAAAGGAAAAGGGTGGTACCGTGCCCAAAACCACCGCACTTGGGGCTAGGGTAACAACTTGGTATTGTACCACATTTGAACCAGGGCACAAAAACCACCTGTTCTGCGCCTAATGCGCAACGCGAGCACTGACGCTCGAATATGACTGGGAAAACAGGGAAAACGACATGTGGGGCACACCTGTCGGGACGACGTGGTGCAGACTAGTCCCATGGAGGAGCTGGCCCATGACCTCCTCGCCACCGGCAACCGTTCATGTGGGTCGTGGGGCCAGCAATGTGGCGTAGCTCCAGCACCGCCTCTAGACACGGCGACTGCGGTGAGCGACACGCTCATCGTCGCTGGACACGGTCGGTTTCAGTGTGCCGAGGGTGGCGTTAGCGCTGTGGCACGACCAGCAGATCAACACCCGGCTCGTCGAGGATGCACGGGGCACCAAAGTGGAGTGGTGTAGCGTGGCCAACTGCATCCCCATGACTTGAGACCATGCCGGGTCGTCTTGCTTTTTCAATGACATGTGGGGATCGCATGTGAGCTAAGAGCATCTCCAACATTCCCACGACCGCACCTGACTACCCTGGCACACCAAAAGCCCTCGTCCCTCGCGCCATCGCGCGGTGCGTTCCCAGCCGGCGCCAGCTGCTCGCATTCATGCCGTCCGTCCGTATGGCGTCGTTAAGAGGCTCGGTGCCCGAGGAACCAACTCCGGTGACTCAATGACGCACCCGGACGCTTGGCCTCACCGGAATGCGCTACTTAAAGCGGCAATGCCCAGCTAACCTCCACACCATAGTGCATCGTCCTGCTACCTGGCACCACATCCGCCATGACCGCGAGCGCGAACACTCTGTGGGAGAGCTTGTCTTCGGGGATGAAGCTCGAGGTCGCCGCCCTCGCTCAAGTCGCCGCTCGTGACGCAATAGCAGCGTAGCCGGACGCGGACGCGACCGCACAAGCGGTGGCCATGCTGGCGGCCGACGATGGGAGCACCATCAGCCACGCGTCCTACTTGCCACCGTCCAACGTCCGGCACCGCCGAGGTCGGGGACTCCTCCGAGGATGAGTAGGGCATGGGAGGCGGCAGGGCATGGTGTGCCAACTGGTCGGTCCGTCTCCCGGGTTCTACTCTTCCTCGTCGGAGACTGCACCTTCACTTCACGGGTCTTGAATCCCGCCCCCGTACATGGAGATCGCAGATGGAGGACGTTGGTCGCCGCCGTAGAATATGTAACATCCCAAAATTCTAAATTTTGGAATGTTATATTAAGTAGCTAGATTTGATTGATTGTTTGATTGTTGTGCGATTGATTGACTGAAAGTGAGTGATATTCGAAACTTTTTGAAAGTTAAATGAGAGGGAATAAAAGGAATTTCCCAAACTTTCACTTTTTTGCATTATGATCTTCTTGAATTCAAATTCTTTTCGTCACAAAACCCTGGAGAGAAGATAACATGACTTCTTCCATTTTAAATAAATGAAAAGGGTTTTGAAAAGATATGAATTTTATTTGGAAATATTTCAAATTCATAAACTTTAAGCAACTCAATGATTTTCACGAGAGAATATAATATGACTTCTTCAAAATATATGAAATATGAGTTGGAAGTTTAAAAGAATTAAATTCAAAGTCCTTTTTGAAATTATTTTCAATTTGGAGTTATTTGGGTTTTATTCAAATTATTTTTCTCCAAAAATAAAATATACAGAAATTAGGGTAAAATGATTCCCTAGATCAGGAAAGTGGAGAGAAATAAATTTGATTTGATTTTGGTATTTTTTTAAAATGATTTTGTTGAGTTTTTACTGCACCAGTAGCACTGTTTGATTTATGTAAATTTTTGTGGACTTTATTTTATGCTAGAAAAATGTTCACGCTGTAGGAAATCTTTTTTTGAAAATTTTGACATATTACATGCCTATATAATATTCTTATTTTATTTTGTTTTATTATTTTAGTTTGTCTGGAAAATTGTTAAAAAAAACTTTTCTCCTCCGCGGCCGAACTGGGCCGGCCCAACAGGCCACGGCCCAGCCCAGCCAGCGCGCCACCGCCTTCCTCGCGTGCCCCAGCGGGACTCGCCGGAGTCCGCCGCCCCTCCTCCACGCCACCACCTCCCCTCCCCTCGCCCTTTTAAGGCCGACCCCGCCGCCCTCGCCCCCTTTCTCTCCTCCCCGCTGTCGCGCCGCCGCCGTCCGCATCTCGCCGCCGCCGCACCCCACAGATCCGCCACTGCCGCCGCAGCGCCTCGCCGCCGCTCGCTGCTGCCGCACCACCCCGCCGCCCGCGCCGCCGTAGCCGCCGCTCGCCGCTGCCCGCCACGCCGGAGCATGCCGCCCTCGCCGGAGCCGCCACTCCGCCGATCCAAAACCGCTGCCGCCGGTTTATTTCCTTGAACCGGTGTAAAACCGTTAACCCGGCCGGTTTTATTTATTAGGTTGGTTTTGACTTATTAGATCGGTTTATTTTCTAGGTTAATTTAATTAGTGAACGTTTGCTGTTTTAGGTTCCGGAGCGAACGGTTTTCGTTCTTTAGCTTCCCGTAGTGAACGTTCGTTTTTAGGTTTTTTCTTTTTATTTTTATTTTCTATCCAGGGACCTATTTGTAGTATTTCTTTTACAGATTAGTCCTTCTGTTTCAAACGACCATATCTTTTTACCCGTTTATCCAAATTCAACGAAACCAACGCCCACTTCTTCGCTATGAACTCCTCTATCCAGTAAAACAATTTAAACATGTTTTTGAAATTATTAAAATTTGAATTCAAACATATTTGTATTCAAACTTCGTTTGATCATAACTTGAGTTTTATAACTCCGTTTTAGTTGATTCTTTTTGCTTTTCGAAGCTCTTGACCTAAACTTTCTGATAAGGCCAAATTCACTTAATTTTGGTACTGTTAGAAATTGTTTCCTGTTGCAAGAGTTGTTTGCTTGTTTTCAAAGTTTCCTGAGATGTTTTCTCTGATCTTTTGAGTGATTGCTTATGTGTGGTTACTATTGCTTGCTTACGATAGATTGACGGAGTGTGACGAGTAGAACTATCAGGAGTTATGAGTGCGAATCATCTTCGTCAACATTGCAGGCAAGTTCACACTTTGATCATATCCCTTTCATACCCAGTTTTTATGCATTAGTTTCACCCTCAAACATTGCATGGTTAGGATTTGATAACATGTGGGTATTGGGAAGTAGTTGATGAGGTAGGATCCTATTGCCCTGCATTCAAACCCTGGGAGTTACTTCTACATTATGATTATATTGCTATGCTATGCTCTTAGACGTGGATTGGGTTTGAGTGTATCCATGACAGATGTGAGATTGTTAATTAATGGTTCAACCTAAGGTGGCAACTTTAATACACATCTGGGTGGATTGAGGCACCTGGGGAATTCCAGTGATTGCCTGTATTTTTGGAAATCCCAGGGTACCATGTGATTCTCCTATGGACCGCCACCCAGGCTCAAAGGGATCATGAGATTATTCATACTAGAAACTTCCGTGTGTAGCCACAAGCTATTATGGGCTCTAGTATAGTTGATTAAGTCGTGTGAACTCTTACAGTGGTAGACTAGCAGATGTAGGGTATATAGGTGGTACGGTCTACCCATCGTAAGGTGCTAACGCTTCTGAAAGACTATGTCTCGGTCATCCGTTTCTCAAACATCATGTAGTGCGAGAAATCAAACGGAGGAGATCGAGTCTTGTGGGGAAAAGTGCACAAACCTGTGCAGAGTGTACAAACTAATCATGGTTAGTCGTGTCCCCGGTTATGGACATCTTGAGTATCTGGTTCTTGGATTATCATGTTGATCTCATCACGTTACTTAAATAATTTGTTGGGTTGTTAACTTTTAATTGGGATTGAGAGGGGGTTTACCTTCTCAATATTTTTCAACAAACTTTGTAGTTAAATAAAATATATTCCTTTGCAGTAGGGAAAAATTGGCTTTTCGCAAAAACATTATAACCCTAGAGCTTTTCCACCAGCCATATATGCATGTAGTGATAGTTATTATTCATCATTATCCTATGGTGTGAATTTGCCAGTACATTCAATGTACTGACCCTTTGTGGTTGCAACGTATCATGTTGCAGGATCTTACGACGAGTAAGTGATACGTTAGGGTTACGATTTCTACACTCAACTTTGCCGTTGGTGTTGATGGGAATCCACAACCTTGTTACTTCCGCTATTTGGATTGAGGTAATGGTATTTACGTTACTTTATACATGTGATTTACCTCTATTATAAATCCTCGAGTACTGTGTGTGTCAGCATACCGATCCAGGGATGACACTTGAGCACAGAGACTTGACCGTCTGAGGTCGGGTCGCTACAGAATAGGTTTAGGGTCGGGTTTCTTTTATTTTTCTGTCCTATAAAAGTTTGAAATGTAATGAAAATCTGTCATGTTTGCATTAATCTCGACCGGTGTATATGAACTTTCACAGTAATATAGTGTATTGTAGGAGTACTAGCAAGATGCCCGTGCATTGCATGGAACATCAAGATCTTGTGGGAGAAAAGGATGAACGCGGGAAGGCCTTATCTGCAAATGTGGAGAGGAGTGCGGGTAAATTGTCATCATTTCCTTCCTATCTGTTAGATATAGATTGGATGGCCTATATTGCAGGATGGCAGGCACACCATCATCACCAACTCTCCTTTTTATTGAACCGAGACAAAGCTAACATGCGAAGTAAATAAACACATAGGGTCTACATACACAATTTATCTTAGGCACTCCAATAGTACGTCCACTACACATTCACACATTTCACATCTTTCTACATCTACGGCAACCTACGAAAGGGTTAACATAAATTGCCTCTCTCTCTCCTCCCTGATTTTCATGGTGGTGGGCCCCTCCCTCCCCCCAATCTACAATCAACAACTCACATGTTTCACATTACGTTAATTACGTAACTGGGATTATGTAGGTGTAGCATTACTCGTCCTAAAAACCCAACTAAGCCAACCTCCCAGCATATCACGTGGCAAAAGACCTGGCCGCGCCATTTTATTCGGGATTACCGGATTACTAGTAGTAGTATCGCTAGATCGCGCGAAGCACCAATTTTTTTTAGGGGCGAAGCACCTAGTTTAAAAGGAAAAAGGCGGTACACTCACATCACCCCTGTCGCGGTCACATTGCACCCCACACACGTTTGGTCCTGCACACGGCTCACGCAAACGGAACGCGCTTCGGCTTGCCTCTTCACTGACACGTGGGACTGCACTTGGAGAAACGACCATGCGCCAAACTCCCCCCGCCCACCGCGCGAAATCCCCCCCCCCCCGAAAAAATTCCCCCCAAATCCCAAATTCGACCGCCCTTCGGCCAACTAGCCAATAATATTCCCCAAACCCATCCCCTCCACTCCATTCGCTCCGCCAAAGCCGCCCTCCCCGCCGCGCCGATACGTTAGCGCTGCGGTTCGTAGAGGGGATGCACGGCGATCCTCTCGCTTCCACAGTATGCTCTTGTAGACTGCCGTCCTCTAGCCGCGCCGCCACCGCTGGCGACGTTCTTGTGGAGGCGCACGGCGGTCAGTGTCGCCACCGCTGGCGACGTTCGTGTGGAGATGCACGGTGGTCAGCTTCTCCCACAGTACGCGCACTCTAGACTGAGGCCCCGTGCATGTCAGTGTAGCGTTGAATGTTAGCTGATAGACGCTGTTAATCTCACTATTTGCCGAAGTAGTTTACAGTCAATATGCTCTACTTAAGAAGCTTCCTTGCCATGTTCTGCACTCAAACTGCTTAGCTGAGATGGCATGCCAAGCCCGATTAGTTGCTAAAATATCCTGCCATATATTTATTGTGACGTAGATTGCCATGGTCTAGTAGCCAATCTGTTAGGTGAAATAGCTCTACACCATTTTATACTTGATCTTTGTTGCTGCGATGGCCTTCGATAGTTTGATGGCTGTGTGCTCGGCCTCATTGACTACTGAAACAGCCTACCATAATTTAGCACTCAAATCTGTTTGCTGAATTAGCTTTACATATATTTCGTTACTTAGATCTGCTCGTCCAAATATCTTTCCATAGCTTTAGACATCGACCTAGGTATTTTTTTCTGGACTTCACAAAAAAGCATATATGTTTTTCCAGTAATATCTAGTAGAAGAACTAATTTGTATGTCTAACAGATGGACAGGACTTGGATAACTTCTGCTCGAAGATTCTTTGCTGCATATGTCAAGGGGGTTGAAAACTTCATGAACTTTATCAAAGCTGAGTACGGTGGTCCGAAATCAGATGTGCTCTGACCGTGTAGCAGTTGTATGAATTCAGTTACAAGACCGCAGTCAACTATGCAAAATCATCTACACTTGTATGGGATGTCGGTCACATATACTAGGTGGGTTCATCATGGTGAAGCTGTCAACGTCAATGTTACTAACTACGTGGAAGCAGCAGATCACCATCTTGATCTGCATGATGCTCAAGTGGAAGAGGAGGAGGAGGTGGTAGTGGCGGAGCCAGTGAGTTTGACCAACATTGAAACAATGCTACAAAATGCTCATGCATTTTGTGAACTTTCACCTGCAGAAGAAAAACGATGGGCCCGCATGTTGGAACAATGCAACGTGCCTGTCACCCCAGGAAATAAGTTCTCAGTATTCTCAGCTATGGTCACCTTTCTTCAGGTGAAGACATCTGAGCGGATGACCAACAAATCATTCGATGCGATGTTGGCTACTTTCTGCAAATCTCTCCTAGATATGTCCGAGCTGCCACACACATACAGTAAAATGAAGAATTCCTTCGTGCAGTTGGAATTGGATATGATATGATCCATGTTTGTAAGAATAATTGTGTTCTGTTCCGGAAGGATTATGCCAACTTAAGTGAATGCCCGAAATGCAAATCATCAAGATGGAAAGATGGTGATGCTGTGAAGAGGATTCCTCATAATGTTCTGAGACATTTTCCAATTATACCAAGATTGCAGAGGTTGTTTCATGATGCTGAAACAAGAGAGGATGTACTGTGGCATTCTAGGAACCAGGAGTATAGAGATCAGAATGTAATGAGCCATCCATCTCATGGTAGTGAGTGGAAAGGCTTCAATCAGAAACACAAAAAGTTTGCTGCTGACCCGAGAAACATTAGACTTGGCTTAGCTTCAGATGGATTTAACCCATTTGGCCACCACAGCGCCACATATAGCATGTGGCCAGTGCTTGTTATCCCTTACAACATGCCTCCAAATGTCTGCACCAAAGAATCAAAGTACATGATGGCCTTGCTCATCCCAGGTCCAAAAATTCCTGGAAAGGATTTTGATTTATTCATGGAGCCTCTTGTGGAGGAACTTCAATAGCTATGGAGGGGTGTTCTCACTCGAGACCTATATAGCATCCCACCAGCTGATTTCTTTTTGCGTGTTGTTATAATTTGGTGCATCCATGATTATCCGGCTTTGGGCACTATGTCAGGGCGAACGACACATGGTTACAATGCATGTGTTCACTGTGACAGGAATCCGCTGTCATACGCAATACTTAGCAAGATCTGTTACATTGGACACCACCGTTTCCTTGCCAAGGACAAGCCGCGTCCTACAAAATATCGAAGACATGTGTTCAATGCAAAGCATGAGAACGGTGATGCGCCAAAGAGGCTCACCGCCAATGAGTTGGAAGTGGAATTAGAGAAGGTCAGGCATATTACACCAGGAAACCATCCTGGTAATGGTAGCGGGAAAAGGAAGCATGGCAGGGCAAAAGAGAGATTATTGTTTACCCGCAGGTCCACTTTGTGGGACTTGGAGTATTGGAAAGATTTCGATCTGCGGCATAATCTTGATGTGATGCACATCAAGAAAAATATATGTGACAGCATTATCGGCACACTTCTTAATATTGAAGGCAAGACAAAAGATACCTTAAAATCTAGGATTGATTTGACACACCTGGGTATCAGAAAGGATTTGCAGGTGGAAGATGAAGGTAAACCACGGGATATGGCACCAGCTGTGTACATCTTGGACAAGGTAAAATGAAAAGAATTCTGCAAGGTCCTGTCACGTGTGAGATTCCCACATGGATTTGCTTCCAACCCTGAAAGGAGAGTCAGTGCAGATGGAAACAAGGTACAAGGGTTGAAAACTCATGACTGCCACGTCCTATTTCAAAGGGTTTTACCTGTTATCCTAAGAGGATTGGGCCGCCCTGACTTATACAGAGCAGTTGCAGAGTTGGGACAATTATTCAGGGAACTCTGCAGTAGAAATATCAGGATAGATGCTTTGGAGCGTCTTAGAGACAAGATACGAACTATCCTATGCGACCTTGAGAATACATATCCGCCAGCCTTCTTTGATGTGATGGTGCATTTGGTTGTTCATCTACCTGATGAGGCACTACTTAGAGGTCCAGCACAGTATGGCTGGATGTACCCTATTGAAAGGCGGCTAGGCACTTTCAAGGGCTATGTTAGGAACAAAGCTAGACCCGAGGGTTCCATTGCAGAGGCCTACATTGCTACAGAAGCGTTGACATTCTACTCAAAATACATTGAAACAGCTAATCAGCTTAGCAAAGAGGTGGGTGAAGACAATCCTGGGCTCAATGTTTTTCGATTATTCTGTTCGAGTTACAGGGAAGAGTCGACAAGAGGACAAACCTAAAGATTTGGGCAAAATGGTTTGGTATGTGTTGAACAACTGTCCTGAGATACTACCTTATATCAAGTAAGTGCTAAGTACTGCAGCTTATACATCATAATCTACTAAACTTGCAGCACATTCTTATATATTTAGATGTTTGATGCGATCACTATGTTGTGCAGCATCTACAAAAAGGAGTTACTGCCACAAAATCCAAGAAACATTGACAAACTGGTTATGGCAGGATTTGCGAAATGGTTCAAGAGCCATGTAAACTTTTGAATTGCACTGTTAGTTTTTTTTAATATATTGAGTACATAAGATGATCAGCTTGTCTATTTTCTAACCATAGGTTAAGAAGATGCGGGGGGATGGGTAGGCAGTTGATGATGCCCTTTATGCACTAGCAACGGGTCCTGATACTCGGGTAAGACATTATGAATCTTGCGTTGTTGGAGATGTGTGCTACAACACCCTTGCACGCGACAATTGCAGGAAGACACAAAACAGTGCCATCATGAGCACGGATACGTACGACAGAGAGACAACTGAAATGTATGCTAACATAACAGACATTGTTCAGTTGCAGTATATCTCCAATTTCGAGGATCATCGGTATGTGGTTCTATTGTGCTGTCGTTGGTATAACCTGTTTTCTAGGATCGCAAAACCCAGAGCTGATGATTATTTCAAATCCATCAATGTCAAGGCGGCGTACCAGACCAACGAGCCTTTTATTTTGGCAAATCAAGCAACACAGATATTTTTCTTAGAAGACACATTTGCACGTAGCGATGACTGGAGAGTATTGAAAAGGTTAGA
Organism: Aegilops tauschii subsp. strangulata; assembly: GCF_002575655.3. Classification (NCBI taxonomy): domain Eukaryota; kingdom Viridiplantae; phylum Streptophyta; class Magnoliopsida; order Poales; family Poaceae; genus Aegilops; species Aegilops tauschii. The sequence continues at coordinate 124,327,513 of NC_053038.3, read as the reverse complement.
GCAGAGGAATTTGTTTAATGAAGTTGCACAACAAGATGATGCTTACACTGCTCCTGATGTACAAGATTCCACAGATGTTCCTAATATCTTTGAGAACCATCACGTCAATGATGCTGGCGAAAAGATTGCCTGTCGTGCTGTGGACATACAAGAGTTGATCAACAAGAAGCCAACGTTCGAGGACATTGAGGATGAAGAAGAAGATGACACTGTGGGGAATTACGATTCAGACTGATACACATGGAGAAGATGTTGACGTTGCTTCTACAGATGATGATTAGATTGCTTTTGTCGTATTTGCCTGTCAGAAGACGTTTTTTATCACCATGTGAAATTGTGTTTGCTATGGCAACTGAAACCTGATGAACGTGTTGTTTAGTATTTTTTGTGAGAACATCACTTGGTATGTATGTTGATTTGTGTTTGGTGATTGTATTATGACTAAAACATGATGACATTGTTGTTTAGCTGTACTCATATTTGGCAGTGAAACTTGAATTTGATGACATAGTTTGCTGTTGGACTGCAATTTGCTCGACGTCTTCGAATGGGAACAAAGCTGGCCCGACAGGGCCTCCGCTAATTTATTTATTTATTACCAAAAGGGCCTCTGCTATTTATTTATTTATTTATGAGAAAAAGGGGATACCCCCGATTTCTGTTAATAGAAATCATTAGATGTTCACAACCCTACGCCCAACCTACTACATAGGTTTCATTCGTTACTAGTTTCAGCAAAGTGTTCATGTCATAGCCACTGAATACATCACGAGTGCTACATACACTGCAAATAAAGAGACAATCATCCTACAGAGCACATCGACTTTGCCCATTATCTTCACAAGCTCTTTCATATCCTCATTGCTGTCAAGGCCGTTCAGCAGTTGTTGCTTGGCCATGATCAGAGGAACTGCATCTTTAACCTTCTGCTCCGCATCTTCCTCTTCTGTTGTCCCTTCAGTTACTTGTCCAACACCCCAACCTACTGGTATTGGAATTCCTCGACTAACCAAATAATCAGTGTAGTTGCATTCCCACACATCAGCAACTTCCCAGAAATACAAATCACACAAATCTTTCCTTTTCTGCATGAATCAAATTGGAAGATCATCAACCAAACTATTAAAAAATCAGCAACTTAAAGCAGCAGAACAACACTTAAACATATTATTACCTCATGATTCGGGCATTTGTAGAAGACTCGGCCAGGGTTGACTATTGTGGTTGAGACGCGACGGATGACTCTGTGTGATTTGCAGCAGTGGCACCACACCAACGGCAGCGGGTTGCGATGAGCAACCGACTGCGGTGCGTGTGCCGGCGGGGGAGTGATGAGACCCACAGGCGATGGTACGGGTCGCGACTTGGCGCATATCTGGTTGTTTCCTGCTGAAGAGCAGGTGGACGAGCAGCCAACGGACATGGTTGCTGCGGCCAGAGCTTCTAATGCTAGGCAGAGTAAGTAGAGAAGAGGAGAAGCGAACGTTGGATATGTCAGTTTCATTACTTGAGAGTAGCACAACACCATATATAGTCATAGTCTAGGTTTGGATTCGAACCAGCTACAGGAGCACGTCTCTCTTTTTTCTAAAACTCAGCAACGTCTCTTTACTATTACACCAGCTTGTTTTGTACGCCTTCTCAAGTCTTTGATTTTCTTTCTTTTTTTTGCGAGGAAGGAAGGAGGACAAAATTGAGGGTTCCTGGGACTCAAACCCAAGACCTCTCGGTTGAAAACCAAGGGTGCTAGTCACTTATGTGGCGATTGTTCCCTGGGAGGAGGACGGCAGACGAATGCATTTTCCTCGCAGTTTTAGTTGCGACGCAAGATCAAACGGTCACAGTTTTGGGAATGTTATCAGGCGAACGAGCCCGGTTTTTTTCTTTTCTTCCTATATATAAAAAAGTATGCTACTTGGTGTCAGCTTAGTCAACAAAAGATTGTGCCAACCTTGACCGTTGGATTGACATTCAACGTCTGTCGTGTTTCTTCAGTCTCTTCTTCCTCCAGCCGCCAAAGCGAAACCAGTGCCGACGGGACCGCCTGCTCCTGCCTCCCATGGCTGGCTGTGCTGCCGCGCACGCATCATGGCCACATCGCACCCTAAAACTATGCGCATCCCCGCTGACTCCTTTTCGTTCCCGTCTGAGGCCTCACCATCATCCTCCACCTTGGTTCGCTCGCCGCGGCGCCGCCCTCCAGTGTTGTCAACATGGTCAACAACTGAGAGGAATAAGGAGATGACTATACATGGTGAGGATGACAGTAGGGACCCAGCAGCGCGCGCAGTAATTTTGTTTTTTCGGGACGAAGAAGGGTATCAACTAGGTTGTGCGAGAGCTGTGGCCCGTCTAGCCAGGCTTTTATTTCATATGTTTAGCACATGACCAGCCCAGTTTGTTTTTTCCTTTCTGAAAATGGCTAGCCCAGCTATTTTGTTTTTTGCAGAATAACCAACGTAGGCCTACTTGCTTTTCTACGCCCTGCTGGGCCAGAAATGTTTCAAGACGAGGAGGGATGCATTTTGCCCAGAAAATGGGCTATAAGTAATAAGATATGGGCTATAAGTAATAATAAATAGGCTGTAAAATGAAAAATTACAGCAAACATGCAATTAGTTCCAAAATACTTTTTTCTTTCGGATTTTGATATTTTAAATTTCATTGTTTTTGTGCGGGTAAAATCTCATTGTATTTAAATTAAGGTATGTATAGTTTTTAAATTAATTTGAATTTGGCTAGAAATTTTGGGTTGTATGCTGTTTGGGACAGATTTGGAGGCCGACTTGTGGGTCTACTAGGTTGACGTGTATGAAAGGCTTTGTCAACTTAGTCCACAAACGATTCTAGCAGCAGTGACCGTTAGATGTTAATCCAACGGCTGTGCTGCTTCTTTAATATCAGATCTTCTTGCTCCAGCCGCCCAAACCAGCGCCAGTGGGACTGCCTGCTCCCGCCTCCCGTGGCCGGTTGTGCTGCCGCACAGGCCGCACCGCCCACCGTACTCCATTGTTGGACAGGCCATTCCTCTACTCACCCACACCTCCTGTTATTTTCCGGCGATGACAGCCAGACCAGTAAACCCTCGTACTCCCCACCGCGTGGGCAACCACTGCCGAGTCTTTCCCGGCTGCGTGTCGTTCCCTTCCTAGGCCTCACCGTCGTCCACCGCCCTGGGGCTCTTGGCGCGGTGTGGTCAACGTGCTCAACGAACGACATCCATCAGACGTGGACTGTACGTGGAGAGGCTGACAGCTGGGTCCACGGCCGCACACAAGGAAATGCCTCCTTATTACGCGCAAAATAATGATTCCTCCACCTGACATCTGGGACCCACCGGAAGAGCCTCTGTATTTCATGAAAAAAAACGTTCCCCCCGCTGACAGGTCGGACCCACCAGCTATATCTTCGCACGCAAGGAAGTGCCTCCTTATTACGCACAAAAAAATGAATACTCCCCCTGCTAGCTGGGACCCAGCATAGTGGGAGGCTGACTTGTGGGCCTACTAAGTTGACGGGGACGGAGGGCTTTGTCAACTTAGTCAACATAAATGATTCTAGCTCCAGTGACCGTACGATGTCCATCCAACGGCCGTAGTGCTTCTTCAACCTATGGTCTTCTTGCTCTAGCCGCGGTCGTGCCGCCTGCTCCTGCCCCCCTGTGGCCGGCTGTGCTGCCGCGGAGGGCTCACCGCCCCCTACTACTCCCACCGCTGGCCAGGCCCTGCGGCGACGGCAGCCTCACACCGCAGCCGAACCAGTGAACCCTCGTACTCCTCTCCGCGTGGGCATCCACTGTCGCGTCTTCCCCGGCTCCGTGTCGTCCCCTTCCTTGGCCTCACCGTCGTCCACTGCCTTGGTGCTCTTGACGCGGCATGGTCAATGTGGTCAAGGAACGACTTCCATCGGAAGAGTATTGTACGTGGAGAGGCTGACAGCTGGGTCCACGACTGCAGCAAGGAAGTGCCTCCTTATTACGCGGAAAATAATGATTCCTCCACCTGACAGCAGGGACCCACCGGACGGGCCACCGTATTTCGCGAAAAAAATGTTTCCCTCCTGACTGCTGGGACCCACCAGCTACATCTTCGCACGCAAGGAAGTGCGTCCATATTACGGGCGAAAAAAATGATTCGCCCCTGACTGCTGGGACCCACCAGCTACATCTCCGCACGCAAGGAAGTGCCTAACAGTCGCGACCCACCTGGTCCAAGCATACATAGCGTTGTCATTCTGGTCGCGAACGTGTACGTACATACGATCGGTCTGTATGCAGGCTGCAGCGATGAACCATGGCCGTGTAAGGAAGGGCACGTGTCATAGTAGAGGTGCGCACATAGCATGTACACGTACGTACAACCAGGGTGCAAGAAAGTAAATACGGCCACATACGTACATATGGCGGGGTCTCGAACGCCTACTCGCACATACATACGGCCAAGTCTCATGTACATGGCTAGGCCGGAACGGAGAAACTGCATCGTCGCCATGTTCATCGGGAGCCAACCGGCTTGGACGGAACAGCCGATCAAAACGAGGCTTGGCGTACCGCAGAACGGAGGAAACGGCCTTGTGTTCGACCAGCCATGGTTGAAACGGGATCCTGTTCATTGGGGGGTCTGGTGTACCGCAAAACGGAGGAAACAGACTTGTGTTGGAGCGCTATGGTCGAATCAGGGGTCCTGTTCATCGAGAGGGGTGTGGCGTACCGCAAAACGGGACTCCACGGGATACTGTTCATCTCCACCGTCGACCTCCTCCAGCCTCCACGGGCTACTGTTCATCCACCGTCGACCTCGTCCAGCCTCCACCTACGACTGTTCATCCACGGGCTCCTGTTCATCCATCCTCCACCGCTCCTCCACCGGCTACTGTTCAACCAGCCCTCTCCACGGGGTCCTGTTCAACCACCCCTCCGCGAGCTACTGTTCATCCAGCCCTCCACCGGCTACTGTTCAACCAGCCATCCACGGGGTCGTCCTGTTCATCCAGCCCTCCACGGGGTCCTGTTCATCCACCCCCAACAGGCTCGATCGATCGGGGTCCTGTTCATCCAGCAGCAACGACCTCTACTACCACAGGGTCCTGTTCATCCAACCCCCCACCAAGAACTGTTCATCCAACCCCCCCCCCCCCAACGCTCATTGTTCATCAAGAGGCAGCATCGATCGGCTTCAGTTAGCAGCAGTAGTGCAGTAGTGAAGGAATCGCTCGATCAGGTTCAGTTAACAGCCATTTATCGACCGCTCGGGTTTAGTAACGCGTAGCCTGCAGTGCAATCGCTCGGGTTCAGTAGGCGAACGCCTCGCTCGGGTTCAGTTAGAGCCCAATGCCTCGCACCCACGTGCATACGTGTATGAGAGAAACGCGCATCACTCGGCCCCCGACCACCCATTGTAACCGGGAACTCCCCGATATTTTCCTCGCCCTTGCTTCTACCACGGTTTTTTCATCATGGACGACCCAAAGAATGTCATGCAGCTGCGTCTCCGGCCCGCCCAGGATGAAAAGCCCATTTTTTGTCATAGAAGTAGGAGCCCACCACATCTACGATGATACCTGGTTTTGTCACAATTATCGTCATAGAAGTGTCATAAGCATGACAGAAAAAAATCGTTCGACCCAAAATGTCACAGATGTGTCTTTTTTTGTAGTGGTGGTTTAAATATGCGCAAGGGATATGCAATGTATTATCATGTAGAGATGTCTGAAATTAGCCGTGTCAACTTGCAGATAGGGTTACGCAGTGAAAAAGTACAAGATGTATGTGCCAATTTCATGGAACATCGCAAAAAAAGGAGAGGCAGCGGTGAGCCTATACAGTGTGCTATGGTAGATCACTCCGGCCCAGTTCTTCTGCAGGATTCTCCCAGAATCTGCCCCTCTCTAGCTTCTCCTAGAATCTTTGACCCCCTTTTGTTTTACGATCTTAACTAATTAGACCCTAAGTAGATAGGATTGTAAAACAAATGGGGCTCAAAGATTCTGGGAGAATCTGGGTAGGGGTTAGATTCTGGGAGAATCTGGCAAAAGAACTAGGCCTCCATTGCAATCATCGTGACATGTTATTTAGTTCTATCGGCCATGTTTCTTAGGGACAGTTATTTCGAGTTATCCTAAGAAAATAAGCACCTTTGAATATAAGCTCCAGGTAATAAGCCAATCAGTTCTTTTCATTACCTGCCTTTTCAACTTATGAGTGGCATGATGAGTGAAAATTCTAGATTGCATTATATTTTGTCATTTTGCTGTCCATATGAAAATTAATTTGACTTGCAAACATCACAGATTGAACCCAGTGCAGTAATTAATATGATAGGAAAACATACCATCAATATTTGTTCAAAATGCAAATACAAAGATACCATCTACTTGGCACAATATACTTTGGTCAATGTCTTCCATAGAGATCCCATTGCCTAATTTAAACGAAGAACGCATGACCTAAATTTAAATGAAGAACAATTATTTATTGGAATTCAATGGTCCAAGTGGCTAGTTATTATAATATAGCAGTAACAGCAGCTCATGGCAACTCTTCATACAGCAGCAACAACAGTGTGCAATTCATCATATACCAGCAGCAGCTCAAAGCAATTCATCATATAGCAGCAGCAGGAGCAACTCATAGCAATTCATCATATAGCAGCAGCAGGAGCAGCTCATAGCAATTCATCGTATAGCAGCAGCAGGAGCAGCTTATAGCAACTCATCATATAGCAGCAGCAACTCATAGCAATTCATCATATAGCAGCAGCTCATAGCAATTCATCATATAGCAGCAGGTGGAGCAGCTCATAGCAATGCAACATATAGCAGCAACAGAAGTAGCTCATATCAACTCATCGTATAGCGGATCAGAATGAAAATTTGGCAAAAAAATAGAGGAGATCGTCACCTTGTAGGATGAGCTCATCCTTCAATAGCACCTCAAGGACACGGCCTGGGAGGAGTGGAGGGGGAACGAGGTGCCTTCTACCGCAGTGTGGCATCGGCCATAGTTATGCGGCGGCCGCCGGAGTAGTGCGTTGGACGGACCACAGTGAAGCAGCTTCTGGAGACCATGAGAATGAGGGGCGGCGCCAAACGGAGGAGTAGCCAGGGAGATTTGGCCCTACCCGCCGGCCATGTAGCCTAGCTGGACAGAGCATCATCGAGGACTAGGCCAGATGGGACCAGTGATGACGGCTCGCTGAAGGAACCCTACCGCTGCAGGCAGGGGATCGAGGTAGAGGGAAAGGGCAGAGGAGAAGCAAGCGGGCAGGGCAATGAACGCTTGCATGTTTGTTTTTACTTGAGGGTCAGGTGTGACGCGCGCGTGAGTAGTGGCATTTTGAGTGTAATATAGGCAGACAATAGAGTGATTTCACTATTCCCCTTCCTTTCAATTTTAGAGAGCTTCTACCCAAAACACTCCCCTCCAAAGCAAAATAAGTTAAGCCCAAGCACACAACTCAAAAATGACTTCTTTACATCTTTTATGGCTTATTTTGACAATAACCTCTGAAAAGGCGGAATAGAACTGGCCCTTAACCTACAATTCAATTGTGCGTGTGATACGTCTCCAACGTATCTATAATTTTTGATTGTATCATGCTATTATATTATCTGTTTTGGATGTTTAATGGGATTTACTAAGCACTTTTATATTATTTTTGGGACTAACCTACTAACCGAAGGCCCAGTGCAAATTACTGTTTTTTTGCCTATTTTAGTGTTTCGCAGAAAAGGAATATCAAACAGAGTCCAAACGGAATGAAACCTTTGAGAGAGTTATTTTTGGAACAAACGTGATCAAGAGGACTTGGAGTGGACCTCAAGAAAGAAGCAAGGAGGCCACGAGGCAGGGAGGCGTGCCTGCCCCCTGGGCGCGCCCCCACCCTCGTGGGCCCCTCGTAGCTCCACCGACCTACTTGTTCCTCCTATATATACCCATATACCCCGAAAACATCCAAGAGCACTACGAAACCCTATTTCCACCGCCGCAACCTTCTGTACCGTGAGATCCCATCTTGGGGCCTTTTCCGGCGCTCCGCCGGAGGGGGAAGAGATCAGGGAGAGCTTCTACATCAACACTATAGCCTCTCCGATGATGTGTGAGTAGTTTACCACGGACCTTCGGGTCCATAGTTATTAGCTAGATGGCTTCTTCTCTCTCTTTGGATCTCAATACAAAGTTCTCCTTGATTCTCTTGGAGATCTATTCAATGTAATTCTTTTTGCGGTGTGTTTATCGAGATCCGATGAATTGTGGGTTTATGATCAAGATTATCTATGAACAATATTTGAATCTTCTCTAAATTCTTTTATGTATGATTGGTTATCTTTGCAAGTCTCTTTGAATTATCAGTTTGGTTTGGCCTACTAGATTGATCTTTCTTGCAATGGGAGAAGTGCTTAGCTTTGGGTTCAATATTGCGGTGTCCTTTCCCAGTGACAACAGGGGCAGCAAGGCATGCATTGTATTGTTGCCATCGAGGATAAAAAGATGGGGCTTATATCATATTGCTTGAGTTTATCCCTGTACATCATGTCATCTTGCTTAATGCGCTACTCCGTTCTTTATGAACTTAATACTCTAGATGCATGCTAGATAGCGGTCGATGTGTGGAGTAATAGTAGTAGATGTAGAATCATTTCGGTCTACTTCTCGCGGACATGATGCCTATATACATGATCATGCCTAGATATTCTCATAATTATGCACTTTTCTATATTTTGCTCGACAGTAATTTGTTCACCCACCGTAATACTTATGTTATCTTGAGAGAAGCCACTAGTGAAACCTATGGCCCCCGGGTCTATTTTCCATCATATAAGTTTCCGATTTATTTTATTTCGCAATCTTTTACTTTCAGTCTATAACATAAAAATACCAAAAAAAATTATCTTATTATATCTATCAGATCTCACTTTTGCAAGTGGCCGTGAAGGGATTGACAACCCCTTTATCGCGTTGGTTGCAAGGTTCTTATTTGTTTGTGCAGGTACAAGGCAACTTGTGTGTAACCTCCTACTGGATTGATACCTTGGTTCTCAAAAACTGAGGGAAATACTTACGCTACTTTGCTGCATCACCCTTTCCTCTTCAAGGAAAAAACCAACGCAAGCTCAAGAGGTAGCAAGAAGAATTTCTGGCACCGTTGTCGGGGAGGCTTAGGCCAAGTCAAGTCAAGTTTTGATCTCCCAGCATCTAGCCATCTCTGGCGCAGTTGCCAAGTCAACACAAGACATACCAAGTACCCATCACAACTCTTATCCCTCGCATTACATTATTTGCCATTTGCCTCTCGTTTTCCTCTCCCCCACTTCACCTTTGCCTTTTCTTCACCTTCTTCCCGTATGTCTTTTTGTTTGTGTTTCCATGTGCCTTCTTTTTGCTTGCATCTTTGCTTGCTAAAAATCTATTGATATGGATCCTCTTAAAGTGTTCTACTTGGATCATCTTCGATCCTTATGGGCTCGTGCTGAAACCCCAACTATCCTAGTTGATGGGAAATCTTTAGATGAGCATGCTCATTTTGTGCGTCACCATTTGTCTGAAAAAGGGAGACTCTTATGGGATCAAATAAACAGATTGCTGTGTTATGCTTGGAATCTTTGTGAAATTTGTGATTTTACTTGTTGCTCTAAGAACCCTAAAAACACCTTCCCTACCTATGTGAGTTTAATGAAAATGAAATCTTATCTTCTTATGCAAAGGGTGTTTATAGTTACTATGAATCGAACAAATTGAAGAATTTGTTGCTTTTAAGGGTGCTTATGAAGTTGCTTCTCTGATTGAAAAGTATGGTGTTACTCTCTACGAATCTGAAAATTTTGACATACTTAAATATTGCTATGAAAACTATGCTCATAATGTCTATGTCAAAGAATTTATTGAAAGAATGACCGTTGCTTCTGAAGAAAATAATGATATGCATGAATCTATAGATAATTATGATTTCGATGATTTGATTGAAATATCCCTTGATGAACATGATGCTTGCTATTCTTGTGGCCATGATGCCAATATTTATGAAGATGAATTTGCTATAGTTCCTTATGTTAAACATGAGATCGTTGGTATTGCACCCATACTTGATAGTTCCTTCGATGAAAAGCATGATTGCAATAATCTTATTATAAATCCTCTTGATGTCAATTGTGCTAATAATATGCAAAACCCTAAGCTTGGGGATGCTAGTTTTGCTATGTCCAGTATTTGTTGCAATGATCACGATTGGGGTGATTCTTCTTATGATCTTGAAAATTTACTTAAGCCCCATGATGAATATGAGATTGATAATAGTGTTTGCAATAATAGTGAAAGTGGGTTTGGAAGAGTGTCAACTTTAGATCCCACATATTTGGAGAATGTTCAATCTTATGGTATGTTTGATAAAAGTGGGTTTGGAGAGGTCATGACTTTAGTTAATGTTAATCCCACTATTTTGGAAGAGTGTCAACTTTGCATGCATGTGGATCGTGTTGAAAATATTTTATGTGATAGCTAGTTTTTTGAATTTGCTTATGAAACCACATGTAACTATTATGAGAGAGGAAAATATGGTTGTAGAAATTTTCATGATAATAAATTACCTCTCGTTATGTTGAGATTGCTATTGTTTCTTTCCGCTTCCTTGCATATGCTAGTTTTTGCTTGCTATGATAATTTGTTTGCCTATAAGATGCCTATGGATAGGAAGTATGTTAGACTTAAATGTGTTTGTCACATGTTTCATGATGCTCTCTTTGTGTTTCAATTATTATCTTTCGTGTGAGCATCGTTGAAATTTTATGCCTAGCTAGGGGCGTTAAACGATAGCGTTTGTTGGGAGGCAACCCAATTTTATTTTTGTTTCTTGCTTTTTGGTTCTGTTTAGTAATAAATAATTCATCTAGCCTCTGTTTAGATGTGTTTTCATGTTTTAATTAGTGTTTGTGCCAAGTAAAACCTATAGGATCTTCTTGGATGATAGTTATTTGATCTTGCTGATAAAGTCAGAAACTTTCTGCTCACGAAAACAATTGTTAAAAATCACCAGAATGTGGTAAAATACTGATTACAATTGCAGTTGATCAATAAAAAAAATTATCTAGGTCGTCCCACTTTGGTAGATTTTTCTGAGTTACAGAAGTTTGCGTTAGATACAGATTACTACAGACTGTTCTGTTTTTGACAGATTCTGTTTTTCGTGTGTTGTTTGCTTATGTTGATGAATCTATGGCTAGTATCGGAGGGTATGAACCATAGAGAATCTGGAATACAGTAGGTTTAACACTAATATAAATAAAGAATGAGTTCATTAAAGTACCTTAAAGTGGTGGTTTGTTTTCTTGCACTAACGGAGCTCATGAGATTTTTCTGTTAAGTTTTGTGTTGTGAAGTTTTCAAGTTTTGAGTAAAGATTTGATGGATTATGGAATAAGGAGTGGCAAGAGCCTAAGCTTGGGGATGCCCAAGGCACCCCAAGGTAAAATTCAAGGACAACCAAAAGCCTAAGCTTGGGGATGCCCCGGAAGGCATCCCCTCTTTCGTCTTCGTCTATCGGTAAGTTTACTTGAGGCTATATTTTTATTCACTACATGATATGTGTTTTGCTTGGAGCATCTTGTATAATTTGAGTCTTTGCTTTTTATTTTACCACAATCATCCTTTCTATACACACCTTTTGGGAGAGACACACATGAATCAGAATTTATTAGAATACTCTATGTGCTTCACTTATATCTTTTGAGCTAGATAATTTTGCTCTAGTGCTTCACTCATATCTTTTAGAGCACGGTGGTGGTTTTATTTTATAGAAATTATTGATCTCTCATGCTTCACTTATATTATTTTGAGAGTCTTTTAGAACAGCATGGTAGTTTGCTTTGGCTATAAAATTAGTCCTAATATGATGAACATCCAAGATGGGTATAATAAAAACTATCATATAAAGTGCGTCGAATACTATGAGAAGTTTGATAGTTGATAATTGTTTTGAGATATGAAGATGGTGATATTAGAGTCATGCTAGTTGAGTAGTTGTGAATTTGAGAAATACTTGTTCTAAAGTTTGTGATTCCCGTAGCATGCACGTATGGTGAACCGTTATGTGATGAAGTCGGAACATGATTTATTTATTGATTGTCTTCCTTATTAGTGGCGGTCGGGGACGAGCGATGGTCTTTTCCTACCAATCTATCCCCCTAGGAGAATGCGCGTAGTACTTCGTTTCGATAACTAATAGATTTTTGCAATAAGTATGCGAGTTCTTTATGACTAATGTTGAGTCCATGGATTATACGCACTCTCACCCTTCCACCATTGCTAGCCTCTCTAATACCGCGCACCTTTCGCCGGTATCATACACCCACCATATACCTTCCTCAAAACAGCCACCATACCTACCTATTATGGCATTTCCATAGCCATTCCGAGATATATTGCCATGCAACTTTCCACTGTTCCGTTTATTATGATACGCTCCATCATTGTCATATTGCTTTGCATGATCATGTAGTTGACATCGTATTTGTGGCAAATCCACCTTCATAATTCTTTCATACATGTCACTCTTGATTCATTGCATATCCCGGTACACCGCCGGAGGCATTCACATATAGTCATATTTTATTCTAAGTATTGAGTTGTAATCTTTGAGTTGTAAGTAAATAAAAGTGTGATGATCATCATTATTAGAGCATTCTCCCAAGTGAGGAAAGGATGATGGAGACTATGATTCTCCCACAAGTCGGGATGAGACTCGGGACGAAAAGAAAAAAAAGAGAGAAAAAAAGAGGCCATAAAAAAGAAGAGAAAAAGGCCCAAATAAAAAAAATTAGAGAAAAAGAGAGAAGGGGCAATGTTACTATCCTTTTACCACACTTGTGCTTCAAAGTAGCACCATGATCTTCATGATATAGAGTCTCCTATGTTGTCACTTTCATATCCTAGTTGGAATTTTACATTATAGAACTTGGCTTGTATATTCCAATGATGGGCTTCCTCAAAATGCCCTAGGTCTTCGTGAGCAAGCAAGTTGGATGCACACCCACTTAGTTTTTTTGTTGAGCTTTCATACACTTATAGCTCTAGTGCATCCGTTGCATGGCAATCCCTGCTGACTCAAATTGATATCTATTGATGGGCATCTCCATAGCCCATTGATACGCCTAGTTGATGTGAGACTATCTTCTCCTTTTGTTCTTCTCCACAACCACCATTCTATTCCACATATAGTGCTATGTCCATGGCTCACGCTCATGTATTGCGTGAAGATTGAAAAAGTTTGAGAACATCAAAAGTATGAAACAATTGCTTGGCTTGTCAACGAGGTTGTGCATGATTAAATACATTGTGTGATGAAGATAGAGCATAGCCAGACTATATGATTTTGTAGGGATAACTTTCTTTGGCCATGTTATTTTGAGAAGACATGATTGCTTTGTTAGTATGCTTGAAGTATTATTATTTTCATGTCAATATTAAACTTTTGTCTTGATCTGAACATTCATGCCACAATAAAGGAAATTATATTGAGAAATATGCTAGGTAGCATTCCACATCAAAAATTATGTTTTTATCATTTACCTACTCGAGGACGAGCAGGAATTAAGCTTGGGGATGCTTGATACGCCTCCAACGTATCTATAATTTTTGATTGTTCCATGCTATTATATTATCTGTTTTGGATGTTTAATGGGCTTTACTAAGCACTTATATATTATTTTGGGACTAACCTACTAACTGAAGGCCCAGTGCAAATTGCTATTTTTTGGCCTATTTCAGTGTTTCGCAGAAAAGGAATATCAAACGGAGTCCAAACGAAATGAAACCTTTGGGAGAGTTATTTTTGGAACAAACGTGATCTAGAGGACTTGGAGTGGACGTCAAGAAAGAAGCAAGGAGGCCACAAGGCAGGGAGGCGCCCCCCCACCCTCGTGGGCCCCTCGCAGCTCCACTGGCCTACTTCTTCCTCCTATATATACCCATATACCCCAAAAACAACCAGGAGCACCACGAAACCCTATTTCCATCGCCGCAACCTTCTGTACCCGCGAGATCCCATCTTGGGGCCTTCTTCGGCGCTCCGCCGGAGGCGGAATCGATCACGGAGGGCTTCTACATCAACACCATAGCCTCTCCGATGATGTGTGAGTAGTTGACCACAGACCTTCGGGTCCATAATTATTAGCTAGATGGCTTCTTCTCTCTCTTTGGATCTCAATACAAAGTTCTCCTTGATTCTCTTGGAGATCTATTTGATGTAATTCTTTTTGCGGTGTGTTTGTCGAGATCCGATGAATTGTGGGTTTATGATCAAGATTATCTATGAACAATATTTGAATATTATCTGTATTCTTTTATGTATGATTGGTTATCTTTGCAAGTCTCTCGAATTATCAGTTTGGTTTGGCCTACTAGATTGATCTTTCTTGCAATGAGAGAAGTGCTTAGCTTTGGGTTCAATCTTGCGTTGTCCTTTCCCAGTGACAGTAGGGGCAGCAAGGCACGTATTGTATTGTTGCCATCGAGGATAAAAAGATGGGGTTTATATCATATTGCTTGAGTTTATCCCTCTACATCATGTCATCTTCCTTAATGCGTTACTCCGTTCTTATGAACTTAATACTCTAGACGCATGCTGGATAGCGGTCAATGTGTGGAGTAATAGTAGTAGATGTAGAATCATTTCGGTCTACTTGTCGCGGACGTGATGCCTATATACATGATCATGCCTAGATATTGTCATAATTATGCACTTTTCTATCAATTGCTCGACAATAATTTGTTCACCCACCGTAATACTTATGCTATCTTGAGAGAAGCCACTAGTGAAACCTATGGCCCACTGGTCTATTTTCCATCATATAAGTTTCCGATCTATTTTATTTTGCAATCTTTTACTTTCAGTCTATATCATAAAAATACCAAAAATATTTATCTTATTATCTCTATCAGATCTCACTTTGCAAGTGGCCGTGAAGGGATTGACAACCCCTTTATCGTGTTGGTTGCAAGGTTCTTATTTGTCTGTGCAGGTACAAGGCGACTTGCGTACAACCTCCTACTGGATTGATACCTTGGTTCTCAAAAACTAAGGGAAATACTTACACTACTTTGCTGCAGCACCTTTTCCTCTTCAAGGGAAAAACCAGTGCAAGCTCAAGAGGTAGCAGCGTGCAATGATGAATCACTCATGCCTGCTATAGTGTACATTTAGGCATCATCATACATGGCATAACCTAATACATGTGCATTTCATTATAGAATCTGAAATATGCAATGTTTATGTTAGTTCATACGTTGCACATGATGTTTAAATGCCCCTTAAATCTGGTCAGTCATGTGATAGTCTTTAAGCCTCCTTCTATGCTTCTTTTCTTGATATGTAAGATTTGCTCACACATCTGTTCAATTGCTTTTTTGTGTCAGCCAGCCATACTAGGACTGTTTGCTTTGATTACTTGTTGTTCTTGACCTGACAGAGCTTGTCAACGATTTAAACACTAAGGGCTGCTGTAGTGGGGGCTTATATAACTGATAGGTGACATAAAGGTTTTGATGTACACTAAAGTAGGCTCTCCAAGAGTACCTGGAGATCCAGTTCGAAGGTATGCCCCTTAAATCTGGTCAGTCAAGTGATGGTCTTTAAGCCTCCTTATATGCTTCTTTTGTTGATATGTAATTCAGTGTTGTGCAAGATTTGCTCACACATCTATTCAATTGCTTGTTTGTCTCAGCCAGCCATACTAGGATGGTTTGCTTTGATTACTTATTGTTCTTGACCTAACAGAGTTTGTCAATGATTTAAACCCTAAGGGCTGCTATAGTGGGGGCTTGTATAACTCATAGGTGACATAAAGGTTTGGCTCTACACTAAAGTAGGCTCTCCAAGAGTACCTGGAGATCCAGCTCGAAGGTATGCCTAGTTTTTACACAGCGCACACATAGTAAATGCTCATTTCATTGTGTGCAAGAGATGTGGCATGTTTCATTATGTGGTGTTGTTTTGTTATAAACTCATCCTTTGGTGTTGTTCACAGACTGGAAAGTATGCATATTTATCTTCCAAGGAGACCAGTAACTAGTTTGTGTCACCTTGCAGAGGGGGTGCAATGAAGATAAGAATAAGGATTTCCAAGTACAAGTGTTAGGAAGGAGCCTTGCAAGAGAAGGGGGAGGAGCGCCGAGCCTGTTCAACTAGTTAAGGTAAGTCACACTGTATTACAATTACCAGGACATCCCATTTGTCTGACATCGTGCTTGCGTAGGGTTCTTCACCTGTAACCCAGTCATTGGGCCATTGATTAAAACCCCCTCCACTCACTACTATATCATGTTCTAACTTTTTTGTAAATCAGATGTATGTAAACACATTTTAATGTGTCTGTTCACTCATTACAGATGTAGTCTACTTTTAAATATCTAAAACATCTCATACTAGTGAACAGTGTGAAACTGCTTCCTGCCATGGTAGGGTTGTCGATGTCATAAATGTCGTAACCAAATGCATATGCACATCATTAGCCTCCCTATCATTACTAGGATATTGATTACATACTAGTCGAGATACTTCATAGGGGGCAAACAATATTACATTACTTGTTCCTTTATATAGTAAATGTAGCTAGGCCATGGATGTTGTTGAGGCGTGCATGTTTGCATGCTGCCAACTCAACAGTTCAATTGCTTGTTTGTTTCAGGCATAGTTAAATTGCTCCTTTCAATTGCTTTATTTGTCCTCAGTTAATGAGATACCCAAACGATGATGCCTGATGTTGGGTACTTGTATAACTATTAGTTAACATAATTAAATGCCTTACCATTTAATTACTCTGGCAAAGTGTGCCTGAAGCTTTGAAGTCTATTAACCAACTATCACTACTACAGGATGCTGCTAACACGACACTACTATCAGAGACCCTTCGATGAAACTGTGTGAGATGCATTAATCACAAACGGGGATGTAAAAAAACCGTCAAAAAAGATGCAAAACGTCTGCGATGGCGGAGACATCAAACACGGTTCAGATTTTAATTACGTGTGCGATGGGGGGCATACGGTTGATTCATACGAACTGTTTGCGATTAGACAAAACAACAGAAACGGGCAGCCATATCAATGTGTATGCGATATACGGCATATAGTTTGCTCCGATGAACTGTTTGCTATTAGGGAATTCAACAGAAACGGGCAGCCAGATCAAGGTGTGTGTGATATACGGCATACGGTTCACTCGGACGAACTGTTTTCGATTAGGCAACACAACAGAAATGGTTCAACTTAACAAGATGTGTGTGATATGCGTCAGACAGTTCACATAGATGAACTGTTTGCGATGAGCCGAAAAAACACAAACAATTCTTGTAAACAAGATGTGTGTGATACGCGGCAAACAGCCCACTCGGATGAACTGTTTGCGATGAGAAAATATAACACAAACGGTTACTAGAGTTAATTCGTATGCGATATGTGTGTACTAGAGTTAATTATTGCATATAGCAGATGAATATAGTCGGGAATAGCTGTCCAACAATATTATTTTCGATGACATGCATTAATATATTCTTAGTTAAATCTAAGGTCAAAGTTTGGTACTACAAAATACGAAGGGGGCCAATAAAGAATAAACCACGACAGAGGTAGTACCTATAGGAACACAGACGCCTAGTATGAAAGAAAATGTGGGTCAAACCCTAGTTGAAAAGGGAAACAATGTCTAACTCCAGCTTACAAAAGGTACAAAAGCACGAGGATTAATTGTTCATCAGGTTTACACATAACCCGGATTGAACAGGACAATGACATCTAACTCAACCAAAGTTTTCAGCAGTTACAATCAAATGGATCAGAGTGATCCATAAAATCAAGATCCCAGTACAATATTTCTACTGCTCCAGGATGACCACAAGCTGTTGTAAATAGAAGCCGAACACGATCAGAAGCCCTTAGGTCCACCTGAAACTTCTTTTTATGCTCTTCAACACTTGCAGCCGTGAGTAATTTCTTGTTGAAACACTTAATCCTCACAGACAATAGTGCCCTCGCATTCAACATGAAGAATGTGACAAAGCTAGTGTTTGCACTGTTGGATGAATATCGTTCTAACGTTACTGTCTTCAAACGAATGTCATGAGATCTGATAAAATCCCCGTGCTTCATCAACCATCGATTGGTTATACCTTTTTCTCCATGTGTTGTTGCCTAAATAGAGATGAAGATTGAAAACAATTAATGTCTAAAAAAGATTATGTTGAAAGAGTGATAGCTGAATGATTAATCATAGTACATTATATATGGGCTTTCAATGTGCGTGAAATCATCACCTTTATATACAAATTCTCCAGACATGGAAAGCATTGCAGCAAGGCAATAATGATGTTGAGATCAAAACACTACATACTAATATATAAGGTCTTGACAGAATCCACCACCACTGATAGGATGGACAAGTGCTTCATTGAGCATAGAACATAATGTTAGCACTGAAAGTGTACTCCAAGATGATACTTAACTTATGCACACAAATGAAAAATGCAAATTACAAAAGTGTACGTGAATAATATACAGTACCTCAATAGGTGTGGAGGCAAACACCATCTCGAACCATTTAAACGGATCACGAATTGCACCCAAGGTCTCCAGTTTAGACGCAGAGACCACAGTTATTTGCGAAGGTTTATAACAACAATCAAGGACCAACCTTTGAAGTGAAGGGGCATCTTCGATGATGAGCTCCTATCCTTCAAAACTAATTCCAATTCTTACAAGGTGGGGCGACTTTATTCCTGCTCCAAAACAAGCACCAAACGCTCTAGTGCAGGCAGCTGGAGTGGATGATGTTGTGTAGTGAGGCCTCCGACAGATGAACCAACACAAGCGCAAGTGAAAGTGCAACTATCCCTGGATGGTTTTGGTAATTCCTAACAACATATAGCTCATTGAGCTAATGCTATTTCATGATAAATATTTCAGGAAAGCTCAATGATTGGCATGGCATGGATTAGAAATGTGGGCCCCTCAAAATGCGAAGGACAAAAGATTGGCTCAAGCTCTAAAGCACAAGACTCTACATTTTTACTTTTAGTGATCCAAGATCACATTGAGTCCATAGGAAAAGCCAATACTATTAAAAGGGGATGAGGTGTTGCTTAATGGATTGCTTGCTCAAAATGCTTAGTGATGTGCTCCAAAAACCCTCAACCACTTTCTCATATCCACATATGTCCCAAACAAAAAGTCAAACTCGGTCCCACCGAAACATTCTATCCGGTGCCACTGAGTTCATTTGACATAGCCACTGCCACAAACCCTAGTCACTTCGGTCTCACCGATAGGGATATCGGTTTAACCGAGATGGGATTGCAAACTCTCTGTTTCCCTTCGTAACGTTTCGGTCCAACCGAGATGAGCGATCGGTCCCACCGAGTTCGCAATGCAAACTCTCTGTTTCCCCTTCGTAACATTTCGGTCTCACCGAAATGAGTGAATCGGTCTCACCGAGTTTGAGTGACCAACTCTCTAGTTAGCTTATTAGCAAAATCGGTTCCACCGAGTTTCTGCAATCGGTCTCACCGAGATTACGTTATTCCCTAACCCTAATGAAATCGGTCCCACCGAGTTGACATGTCGGTCCCACCGAATATCCTAATGTTCACATTTTGAACTAAATCGGTCTGACCGAGTTTCATCATTCGGTCACACCGAGTTTGGTGATTTGTGTGTAACGGTTAGATTTTGTGTGGAGGCTATATATAGCCCTCCACCCACTCTTCATTCATGGAGAGAGCCATCATAACATGCCTACTGTAACATCCCAAAATTCTAAATTTTGGAATGTTATAATAAATAGATAGATTTGATTGCTTGTTTGATTGATTGAGTGAAATTGAGTGGAATTCGAAACTTTTTGAAAGTTAAATGAGAGGGAATAAAAGGACTTTCCCAAACTTTCATTTTGCTTTTATGATCTCCATGAATTCAAATGCTTTTCAAATACAAAACCCTAGAGAGAAGATGACATGACTTCTTCCATTTAAATAAATGAAAAGGGTGTTTGAAAATATTTGAATTTCATTTGGAAAATATTTTTCCACCTTAGAAACTTTATCAACTCAATGATTTTCATGAGAGAAGATAAAATGACTTCTTCAAAACATATGAAATATGAGTTGGAAGTTTAAAAGGATAAAATTCAAAGTCCCTTTGAAATTATTTTCAAATTTGGAGTTATTTGGGTTTTATTCAAATTAATTTTCTCCAAAAATAAAATATACAGAAATTAGGTTAAAATGATTCCCTACATCAGAAAATTGGAGAGAAATAAATTTGAATTAATTTTGGTATTTTTAAAATGATTTTTATTGGATTTTATTAGGGCAGTAGCACTCTTTGAATTATTTGAATTTTTCTTGATTTTATTTGAATTGACAAAAATGTTCAGGTTGTAGGAAATCTTTTTCTGAAAATTTTGATATAAAATATGCCTAGGGTATATTTTATTTTATTTCGCCTTTATTTTATTTTTCGTTATGTGTTTTAAAAAAACCCTCCGCCGAACTGGGCCGGCCCAGCCAACCGGGCCAAGCCAGCCCAGCCCAGCGTGCTCGCGCCCGTCTCCGAGCTCCCGCAGGACTCCCGCCGCCGCACGGCATCGCCGCCACCGCCGTGTCCTTCGCGGACACCGCACCCCGCCGCCTTGCTCCTGCCCCTTGCCCAAGCCACCGCCGGCCCCTCCCCTTTATAAGCCGGGCCCCGGGACCCCGACCCCCTTTTCTCTCCTCCTCCCTAGCCGCCGCACTCCGTCGCCGGAGTTAGTCGCCGCCGCCGGAGATCCACGCTGTCGCCCCGCTCCACTCCGTCGCCCCGACCGCTGCCGCCACCACCACCGTCACCGTCGCATCGCGACGCGCCTCCCCGTGCCTTCGCCCGTCGCCGCCGACCCCGGAGCAGCCGGCCCCGTCAGAGGCCGAAGCCGCCGCCGCCGTCTTCCTCCCCGCCGGCGCCGTCAACCGCCGGGGTAAGCCTCGATCGTCCGATCTAGTTTCGACGATGTAGATTAGCTCTGCTAGTTTTTTTATTGCAAACTGTTTTTCCTTAAGTAGTGAATGTTCGTTGCTTTAGTCTTTGCAGCGAACGGTTTTCGTCAATTAGCGTTCGGCAGTGAACGTTCTTTCTGTAGAGCTTTTCTTTTTCTTTTATTTTTCGGCCAGGGACCCGTTTGTGAAAAATGTATTCACAGATTAGTCCCTGATCTTCAATCGGTCACTACTTTTTACCCGTTGGTCCAAATCCAACGAAACCAACGCCTGCTTCTTCGTTATGATCCCCTCTACCCAGTAAAACAACTTAAACATGTTTTTGAAATTTTAAATTTTGCATTAGATCAGATTTAAATTCAAACTTCGTTTGCTCATAACTCGAGTTTCATAACTCTGTTTGATTTGATTCTTTTTGCAAATCGAAGCTCTTGACCTAAACTTTCTGATAAGGCCAAATTAACATAATTTTGGTACTGTTAGAAATTGTTTTATGTTGCAAGAGTTATTAGATTGGTTTTGATGTTTTCTGAATTGTCTTCTTCGACCTTTCCAATCTTTTGAGTGATTGCTTATGTGTGGTTACTATTGTTTGCTTACGATAGATTGAACGGAGTGTGACGAGTAGAGCTATTAAGAGTTTTGAGTGTGAATCACCTTCATCAACATTGCAGGCAAGCTCACACTTTGATCATACTTTTCATACCCAGTTTTTATGCATTAGTTTCAACCCCTCAAACATTGCATGGTTAGAATTTGATAACATGTGGGTATTGGGAAGTAGTTGATGAGGTAGGAACCTATTGCCCTGCATTCAAACCCTGGGAGTTACTACGTATGCTTATACTGCTATGCTATGCTCGTAGACGTGGTTTGGTTTGGAGAGAATTCATGAAAGATGTGGGAGTTATCGTTAAATAAGGTTTAACTTAAGGTGGCTACTTTAATACACATCTGGGTGGATTGGTTGGGGCACCCTGGAGCACCCAGTGGTTTGCCCGGGCACCTGGAGAACCCAGTGCTTGCCCAAGGGGATCCCGGAGGACCCGTGTGATCACCCTATGGAATGCCACCCAGGCTCAAAGGGATCATAAGATTATTCATGCTAGAAACTTCCGTGTGCAGCCACAAGCCATTATGGGCTCTGGCATAGTTGAGTAAGTTGCGTGAGCTCTCGAAGAGGTGGACTAGCAGATGTAGGGGGATTGTAGGTGTACCGGTTCGCCCGGAGTAGAGAGTAAATGCTCCTGAAAGACTGTGTCTCGGTCATCCATTTCTCAAACACCATGTAGTGCGAGAAATCCCACGGAGGAGATCGAGTCTTGTGGGGAAAAGTGCGCAAACCTCTGCAGAGTGTACAAACTAATCATGATTAGCCGTGTCTCCGGTTATGGACATCTTGAGTATCTGGTTCTTGGATTATCATGTTGATCTCATCACTTTACTTAATTAATTTGTTGGGATGTTAACTTTTAATTGGGATTGAGTTGGAGGTACCTTCTCAATGTTTAACAACCACCATGATAGTTAAATAAAATTTATTCCTTTGTTGTAGGGAAAAATTGGCTTTTCGCAAAAACATGTTAACCATAGAGCCTTTCCACCAGCCATATGTGCATGTAGTGATAGTTATTGTTCATCATTATCCTATGGTGTGAATTTGCGAGTACATTCAATGTACTGACCCGTTGTGGCTGCAACGTCTCATGTTGCAGGATCTTACGACGAGTAAGTGATACGTTAGGGTTACGATTTCTACACTCAACTTTGCCGTTGGTGTTGATGAGAATCCACAACCTTGTTACTTCCGCTATTTGGATTGAGGTAATAGTATTTACGTTACTTTATACATGTGATTTACCTCTATTATAAATCCTCGAGTACTGTGTGTGTTAGCATACCGATCCAGGGATGACACTTAAGCACAGAGACTTGACCGTCTGAGGTCGGGTCGCTACAAGATGGTATCAGAGCACATGTTGACTGTAGGACGTGACCCTAGAAACTGGCAAGCCCATAGGAAAGATTTTTCTAAAACTTCTTTTTCAAAAAGATATTTTACCTCTCTTCTCTTCTGAGCTTATTCAAAAAAAATTCTCTTTTAGTGAGACTATACCCCTTTCCCCTTTTGACCACATGAGGAATCGACTGATGAGACCACTCCAAGGAGTACAAGATATCGGACAACTAAGATCACTTCGGAATGAAGAGGATTTTACCATGTATTATAATAATGGAAATTACAACGGTTGAAGACTCCGAAGACTAGGAGAATTTGAAGGCCCTGTAGAATTTTCCAGATTTGTATGACCTAGGAAGGCACCCCTTATGGAACTTGGCAGACTAAGGAGGTTGTCAATACCCGAGATCAAGGTGTATCGGAGAAAGACCGGAACATGGTGCATTAGAACTCAAAGTTTTGTCAAGGAAACCCGACGGCAGGAGATATCAACTATGGAATGATAGCTCATGGCAAAGACATGGGCATAAACACGGCTATCCATGATGTTATCGCCCGCTTATGCTATTGTCACCGTGCCGAGTTAAGCATGCAAATGCATGGAAGGATTGGATGGTAGGAGGCTGATGGAGCACCTATCAGCAAGATGAAGTTTTAACCATAGCCGGTGTATCAGCGGGATCTGGAGTGTTACATCAAGAAGTTAAGATGGACCTACAAGAAGCAGTATTTTATAAGGAAGCATTTCGTGAAGAACTCAGGACCCAGAAGTTGAAAGTAGCCAAGCTAGAGGAGCAAAACCTCGAGATACCGGAGATACGTCAGGAACTGAAGGACAGTAGGACCATGGTTCATGCTAAGGATGTTGAAATCCAGAAGTTGGAACGCAACTCTTAAAGGATGTCACGAGAGACTTCACGTCAACAGAGATGATGTAGCAAAATGATTTGAGAAGGATGAGCCGATCGGAAGAAGCCATCGGAGACATGAACAAGACTTGAAGAGTTTGGCGACGTTGAAGATTTGTTGACCTTTAGAAGCCCAAACCCCTATTATATGTCTGCGTTAGATGCGACGATTGTGAGATGTCATTTGTTTGTTGTTTTTCCGATAGCCACAAATAAAATCTGTCTTTTCAAAACTTTTGTTTGTATTGTGTGCGTCCCTCTCTATCTCTCTTATCCCACCCCAAAACCCTTGGACCAATAGAGGAGGAATGGAGATGAAACCATATTTTCCTAGACCAATGGGAGACGGACCGATGGATTCAGAACATGGAGGATCATATGGAGAATGACCCTATAGCCGAAAAGGATATGACCCAGCATGCTCTTCAGTGTTTTGAAAGAGGTGCTGCCACTTGGTGGAGGATGTACCAAACCACCAATGGATGGCAAGGAGTAACCACCTGGGAAGAATTTAAGTTGACTTTGCTAATGTCTCGGTTTGTGTTTCAGAAATTGAAGCCTTCTGGAAAGGATATGAAGAAACCCTGTGCATGCAAGCTTTGTGGAGAAATAGGACACAACCATAAGGAACACAAGGATGAATGCCCTAATTGTGCAGGAAGCCACCTAGCTGAAGAATGCCCAACAAGGCAGATCACGTGTTTCTCGTGTGAAGGTACTACCCACTACCCTGCTTAGTGTCACATTTACCCCATGGTACAAAGAACCATCCAGTAGAAGAAAGAAGCAATGAAAGGAGCCCTCATTGAAATTCTAGAAGAACCAGTGTTGAAGAAAGAGGTGGAGGACACACCCAAAGAAGAACCAATTAAACCATGCATCAAGTCTTGCTATTCATGTGGAGAAGAAGGACACGTCTCCCAAAATTGTATGAATGGGGATCTAGTAGAATTCCCGACGGAGGAAGTAGAGTATGACCCACAGGAAATAGAAGCCCTGATTGGAATGGAAAAGTCCTGAAATAGAAGTAGATTGGATTCCAGGAAGGATCTGAGTCATATCACCTGTTATAGGGGAAAGGAGTCAGGGCACTACCTCAGCAGTTGCCTAAAAAGGAAGCCAAGGACCCAAGGAGGCTATATAATCACAAGGAAACCTCGAGACTTGTCAGAAGTAATATGTTTCCGTTGTGATGAAGCAGGGCACTTTGCCCAAGGTTGTCCCAAGGAGGAGACTTGTGATAAATAGTTGAGTTGCAACGAGAAATATAGTAGTATTAGTGTGGACATTTCTTTTATTAGTGAGGTGTTGAGTTGAGGCATGTAATGGAAGTGCAGGAGATTGTAATACTTTGAGAATCAATAAAGTTTGTATCGTGGGTACTGATTTGGATTTTATGAGTTTTTACTCTATGAAGAAATATTTTGACCATTTTTCGAGGATATGAGAAATATGGTCTATGGATGAATTTATTCATTTTAAGGGTGGTAGTACCCTATGAGGAAACTTGACCCTTGGAAAAAGGTAATGATATTCCACTGAGTGGATTTCGGACAAAATAAGTGTGAGTTTTGTCTCGATATGTGGGATACCCCAAGAGTATGGCGAGATGAAGTACTATTGGACGTAAAGGAGGTAAAAAGTTGTTAAGGTGGAGCAATTGTAACTCCATGATGAGTCTGAGTAATCACGTTTTAGTTTGGTGCCAATAGAAGGAAGAGAGACAATACAATTGGATGGATTTTAAGTATGCTAGGAAGCTGGAAGTTGGATGTTGGATTAAAGATCAGTTGCCCCAAGGATGAGTTCAAGGCTTACAAGTGATGAGATGGGCCATAACCCACAGGCCCCAGGACCTGCCAAGAAGCAAGCACACTCTTGCTGAAGGAAAAACCCTGGAAGAAGTTATGATTTTATCGACAGGCGATTTTATAGGAGTAACGCAAAACCTGAGAGTTGTGAAGGAACGATAGATGTTTGTTTGGCTTGCAGAATCAATGGATTTTTTGAACTTAGTTCGTCGACAAGAGAAATTCTGCAATGCTTGTGAGGATGACCGAGTGTTAGCATGCGAGATTCGCTAAACCGTATACAAGGTAATGATTTGGGTGCGGGATGGATTGATCACCATACCGACTTACTCTTATTATTCGCTTTGCTATATGGGATGGTAAATCTGAGTGACTTGCCTATAGTAGAGAGACGACGATATTAAACCTTGTTTGAACCTTAGAATGGTATAAGTATTTTCCCTTGTACAAGGCAGATGTTGCCAACCGTAGGTTGTACGGTGAGGTTCAACCCAGACCAATTTCCTGCAGGAGAAACCATAAATTGATGACCCCCAAGAGATATCGATAGTTATTTAGTATTGGCGCCAGACCCGTCAGCTAAGAAGACCCAGTCACAGAAGAACCGTACCAAGATGAAAGGACAGAAGTATTGAGGAAAGGTTATGCCACTACCGGAAGAGCCTAGAGAAGGAATTATCCTGAGGAGCTAAGAAGACCGACACTGTCAGCAATAAGGATGGAGTATATAAGTTTTGATGGAACCGTGACCATGTTTCTAAGGGTGGTAGCATCTAGACCCCCGGAGATGATCGATGGATTTTGAGAAGACCCCCAAACCTAACCTATTTCTTTCTAGCCTCTCCGAATCTCGAGGACGAGATTCATTTTAAGGGTGGTAGGTTTGTAACATCCCAAAATTCTAAATTTTGGAATGTTATAATAAATAGATAGATTTGATTGCTTGTTTGATTGATTGAGTGAAATTGAGTGGAATTCGAAACTTTTTGAAAGTTAAATGAGAGGGAATAAAAGGACTTACCCAAACTTTCATTTTGCTTTTATGATCTCCATGAATTCAAATGCTTTTCAAATACAAAACCCTAGAGAGAAGATGACATGACTTCTTCCATTTAAATAAATGAAAAGGGTGTTTGAAAATATTTGAATTTCATTTGGAAAATATTTTTCCAATTCAGAAACTTTATGCAACTCAATGATTTTCATGAGAGAAGATAAAATGACTTCTTCAAAACATATGAAATATGAGTTGGAAGTTTAAAAGGATAAAATTCAAAGTCCCTTTGAAATTATTTTCAAATTTGGAGTTATTTGGCTTTTATTCAAATTATTTTTCTCCAAAAATAAAATATACAAAAATTAGGTTAAAATGATTCCCTACATAAGAAAAGTGGAGAGAAATAAATTTGAATTAATTTTGGTATTTTAAAATGATTTTTATTGGATTTCAGTAGGGCAGTAGCACTCTTTGAATTATTTGAATTTTTCTCCATTTTATTTGACTTGACAAAAATGTTCAGGTTGTAGGAAATCTTTTTCTGAAAATTTTGATATAAAATATGCCTAGAGTATATTTTATTTTATTTCGCCTTTATTTTGTTTTTCGTTGTGTGTTTTTTTATAAATTCCCTCTGCCGAACTGGGCCGGCCCAGCCAACCGGGCCAAGCCAGCCCAGCGCGCTCGCGCCCGTCTCCGAGCTCCCGCAGGACTCCCGCCGCCGCACGGCATCGCCGCCACCGCCGTGTCCTTCGCGGACACCGCACCCCGCCGCCTTGCTCCTGCCCCTTGCCCAAGCCACCGCCGGCCCCTCCCCTTTATAAGCCGGGCCCCGGGACCCCGACCCCCTTTTCTCTCCTCCTCCCTAGCCGCCGCACTCCATCGCCGGAGTTAGCCGCCGCCGCCGGAGATCCACGCCGTCGCCCCACTCCACTCCGTCGCCCCGGCCGCTGCCGCCACCACCGCCGTCACCGTCGCATCGCGCCGCGCCTCCCCGTGCCTTCGCCCGTCGCCGCCGACCCCGGAGCAGCCGGCCCCGTCCGAGGCCGAAGCCGCCGCCGCCGTCTTGCTCCTCGCCGGCGTCGTCAACCGCCGGGGTAAGCCTCGACCGTCCGATCTAGTTTCGACGCTGTAGATTAGATCTGCTAGTTTTTTTATTGCAAACCGTTTTTCCTTAAGTAGTGAACGTTCGTTGCTTTAGTCTTTGCAGCGAACGGTTTTCGTCAATTAGCGTTCGGCAGCGAACGTTCTTTCTGTAGAGCTTTTCTTTTTCTTTTATTTTTCGGCCAGGGACCCGTTTGTGAAAAATTTATTCATAGATTAGTCCCTGATCTTCAATCGGTCACTACTTTTTACCCGTTGGTCCAAATCCAACGAAACCAACGCCTGCTTCTTCGTTATGATCCCCTCTACCCAGTAAAACAACTTAAACATGTTTTTGAAATTTTAAATTTTGCATTAGATCAGATTTAAATTCAAACTTCGTTTGCTCATAACTCGAGTTTCATAACTCCGTTTGATTTGATTCTTTTTGCAAATCGAAGCTCTTGACCTAAACTTTCTGATAAGGCCAAATTCACATAATTTTGGTACTGTTAGAAATTGTTTTATGTTGCAAGAGTTATT
This sequence comes from Aegilops tauschii subsp. strangulata, assembly GCF_002575655.3. Taxonomy (NCBI): domain Eukaryota; kingdom Viridiplantae; phylum Streptophyta; class Magnoliopsida; order Poales; family Poaceae; genus Aegilops; species Aegilops tauschii. The sequence continues at coordinate 124,299,202 of NC_053038.3, read as the reverse complement.
TGATTGGTTTTGATGTTTTCCGAATTGTCTTCTTCGACCTTTCCGATCTTTTGAGTGATTGCTTATGTGTGGTTACTATTGTTTGCTTACGATAGATTGAACGGAGTGTGAAGAGTAGAGCTATCAAGAGTTTTGACTGCGAATCATCTTCATCGACATTGCAGGAAAGTTCACACTTTGATCATACTTTTCATACCCAGTTTTTATGCATTAGTTTCAACCCCTCAAACATTGCATGGTTAGAATTTGGTAACGTGTGGGTATTGGGAAGTAGTTGATGAGGTAGGAACCTATTGCCCTGCATTCAAACCCTGGGAGTTACTACGTATGCTTATACTGCTATGCTATGCTCGTAGACGTGGTTTGGTTTGGAGAGAATTCCTGAAAGATGTGAGAGTTATTGTTAACTAAGGTTTAACTTAAGGTGGCTACTTTAATACACATCTGGGTGGATTGGTTGGGGCACCCTGGAGCACCCAGTGGTTTGCCCGGGCACCTGGAGAACCCAGTGCTTGCCCAAGGGGATCCCGGAGGACCCGTGTGATCACCCTATGGAATGCCACCCAGGCTCAAAGGGATCATAAGATTATTCATGCTAGAAAGTTCCGTGTGCAGCCACAAGCCATTATGGGCTCTGGCATAGTTGAGTAAGTTGCGTGAGCTCTCGAAGAGGTGGACTAGCAGATGTAGGGGGATTGTAGGTGTACCGGTCCGCCCGGAGTAGAGAGTAAATGCTCCTGAAAGACTGTGTCTCGGTCATCCATTTCTCAAACACCATGTAGTGCGAGAAATCCCACGGAGGAGATCGAGTCTTGTGGGGAAAAGTGCGCAAACCTCTGCAGAGTGTACAAACTAATCATGATTAGCCGTGTCCCCGGTTATGGACATCTTGAGTATCTGGTTCTTGGATTATCATGTTGATCTCATCACTTTACTTAATTAATTTGTTGGGATGTTAACTTTTAATTGGGATTGAGTTGGAGGTACCTTCTCAATGTTTAACAACCACCATGATAGTTAAATAAAATTTATTCCTTTGTTGTAGGGAAAAACTGGCTTTTCGCAAAAACATGTTAACCATAGAGCCTTTCCACCAGCCATATATGCATGTATTGATAGTTATTATTCATCATTATCCTATGGTGTGAATTTGCGAGTACATTCAATGTACTGACCCTTTGTGGCTGCAATGTCTCATGTTGCAGGATCTTACGACGAGTAAGTGATACGTTAGGGTTACGATTTCTACACTCAACTTTGCCGTTGGTGTTGATGGGAATCCACAACCTTGTTACTTCCGCTATTTGGATTGAGGTAATAGTATTTACGTTACTTTATACATGTGATTTACCTCTGTTATAAATCCTCGAGTACTGTGTGTGTCAGCATACCGATCTAGGGATGACACTTAAGCACAGAGACTTGACCGTCTGAGGTCGGGTCGCTACACCTACACTTCCAGCATACATTTCCTGAGAGAGAGAACCACCTACTCATGTGTTGAGGTCAAGATATTCCATTCCAACCACATAAATCTTGATCTCTAGCCTTCTCCAAGTTGCTTTCCACTCAAATCATCTTTCCACCAAATCCAAATCTGTGAGAGAGAGTTGAGTGTTGGGGAGACTATCATTTGAAGCACAAGAGCAAGTATTTCATCATCAACACACCATCTATTACCTTTTGGATAGTGGTGTCTCCTAGATTGGTTAGGTGTCACTTGGGAGCCTCCGTCATGATTGTGGAGTTGAACCAAGGAGTTTGTACGGGCAAGGAGATCGCCTACTTCGTGAAGATCTACCCTAGTGAGGCAAGTCCTTCGTGGGCGATGTCCATGGTAGGATAGACAAGGTTGCTTCTTCATGGACCCTTCATGGGTGGAGCCCTCCGTGGACTCGCGCAACTGTTACCCTTTGTGGGTTGAAGTCTCCATCAACGTGGATGTACGATAGCACCACCTATCAGAACCACGCCAAAAATCTCTGTGTCTACAGTGCGTTTGCTCCCTCCAAACTCCTCCCTTTACCTTCATGTGCAATGTTTTACATTCCGCTGCTATATTCTTAGATTTGCATGTGTAGGTTGTTTGCTTGACTAGTGCTAAGTTGCTAAAATCTGCCAAGACATAAAATTTGGAAAAGGCTAGATTTTTATTTGGTCAAGTAGTCTAATCACCCCCCTCTAGACATACTTTCGATCCTACAAGTGGTATCAGAGCTTTGGTCTCCATTTGCCTTGATTTCCATTTGGTGATCATAGCCTTGGTTTCACAACCTTGGTGAGTATGGCGTCTAGCGAGGGAAATTACCACCGTAGAGGTCCTTGCTTTGATGGTACTAATTTTGCTAGTTGGAAGCACAAGATGAAAATGCATATTCTTGGACATAACCCCACCGTTTGGGCTATTGTGTGTATTGGCTTGCAAGGTGAATTCTTTGATGGGAGAGAACCGAACCGTGAAGCTACCGTGGAAGAGCTGAAGACACTGCAATACCATGCTCAAGCTTGTGATATTCTCTTCAGCGGATTGTGCCCCAAAGAATTCAACAAAATCAGCCGTCTTGAGAATGCAAAGGAAATTTGGGATACTTTTATTGATATGCACGAGGGTACCGACTCCGTCAAGGAATCCAAATTGGATGTGCTTCAAAGTCAACTTGACAAGTTGAAAATGAAGGATGGTGAAGGTGTCGCTGAAATGTACTCTAGGCTTGCTCTCATCACAAATGAGATTGCCGGCTTAGGAAGTGAAGAGATGACCGATAGATTCATCATCAAGAAGATCCTAAGAGCCTTGGATGGAAAATATGATACTGTGTGCACATTGATCCAAATGATGCCCAATTACAAAGATCTCAAGCCAATGGAAGTCATTGGAAGAATTGTTGCTCATGAGATGTCACTTAAGGATAAGGAAGAGCTCCACAACAAGTCAAGTGGTGCTTACAAAGCCTCATGTGATGCTCCCACATCATCAAGTGAGAAACAAAACTTCAATGAAGAATTGAGCCTAATGGTGAAGAATTTCAACAAGTTCTACAAGAGTAGAAGCAAGGAAATAAGTTCCAAGTCAAGGTCCTACAATGACAAAAGATCTTCAAGTCGTGAGCGAAATTGCTACAATTGTGGAAGACGCGGACACTACTCCAATGAGTGTACGGCTCCCTACAAAAGAAGAGAAGATTCTCCCAAAAGAAGAAGTAGAAGAGAAGAATCACCACCAAGAGAGACAAGGAGTAGAGATGATCGTTATGAACGAAGAACCTCTCGGAGAAGCAAGGATTCGGAAAGGAAGGACAAATCATCAAAGAGCTACACAAAATGAAGACATCAAGCTCATGTTGGTGAATGGGTATCCGGCTCCGACTCCGACCATGACTCCGAAAGAAGTTATCACTCCGACTTCGAATATACTCAAGATGAAGGTGTTGCCAGTCTAGCACTTGTTTCAACCAACTCCTATGACATATTTGACTCACCAAATGAAGGAATTGGAAGATGCTTCATGGCTAAAGGACCAAAGGTATCACACCCCGAGTATGTTGATTTCAATAGTGATGAAGATGATTTGCTAGGAGATGATGATTTACTTGTTGACAACTCTAGTGATGAAAACTATGATGAACTTGCTACTAATCGTGCTAATCAAGATAAAACGAATGACGATGATAAGAAGGAGATTGAGCGTCTAACTAAAGAACTAAACACTCTTAAGTTAGCTCATGAAACTACCTTGGAAGATCATCGAGAACTTTTAAAGACTCATGAGAAGCTACGCTTTGAAAAGCTCAACCTTGAGCAAGAGCATGAGTTCTTAAAAGCAATTAATGATGATCTTCGCAAGAAAAGTTCTTCTTACATTGCCAAGCGTTTACTCTTGTCTACTTACATGCCACAAGTAAAATCTAGCAACAAGAGTAAGAAAGATTCTTCATCTAGTAGTAACAATAATCATGCTAAATCCAATGTTGTTGCTTCTAGTAGTTCTCTTGATTCCACTAATGATTCTCTTAGCCAAGTTACACTTGAGCAAGAAAATAGCTTATTGAAGGGAATTATAGAGAAAGGTGTTTACAAGAGCCTTGCCGGAAGTAAGCAATTTGAGGAAATTGTACGCAAGCAAGGAAGGCACCAGAAGAATCAAGGTGTTGGTTTTGAACGAAAGTTCAATGACAATGGAGTTGAGTGGGAAGAAGATCAATGCCCCAAGACGAAGTTTGTTCCTCAACAAGAGAAGTATGATACTACTTCTTTCCAAGGAACACAAGCTCAATATGATCTTCCACAACAAGACCTCAAGCAAAAAGGCAAGGACAAGCTTCAAGAAGAGATTGATGTATTTGAAGAAGCTCCCAAGGCCTTGGTCAAGTGGGTTCCCAAGACTACATCAAGTTCTACTACATCAAGTACGACTACAACTCCAAGGATTCCCATCAAGATGATGTGGACCCCAAAGAGGAAGAACTAGAGAGTTCTTGAGGGTGACTCCGCCAACATACTTCACTCATATCTTTTGGCAAGGACTTGTGCATACAATTTCCACATCTTGCACTGGTTCAAGGAGTCACAAACCCTCTTGTTGGTAAGACAAGGGACAAGGTAACCTAATGCTTTCATGGACATCATCTTGTGTGTACATCACTCTATTTCTATGGATATCCTTGTTTGTTCCTTGTGGGACTAACCCGTGTAGGTATTGAAAGTGCAACTCACTTCAATGGATTGCTCCAAATGATCCACATCAACATCGAGCATCCACATCTTCAACATCTACATGAAGTCATCATCGACAAAACCCAAGGTTAGTTCATCCCTCTTAGGGGGGATATCACATCTAGGGGGAGTTTTACTCTAATAATTGAGCTAAAGCAACTCTAATGGTGTGAACACAACAATGCTTTATGTAAAAGGGGTAACCCCACTTGTCCTTAAACAATGGGCATGACCTATGATCAAATGTTCTCATTTGACTCCTAAGTCAATATACTCATATATAGATGACCTAGTCATCGCCAAATTGCTTGATAGATGCAAGAGTGCTTGTGCATGCTTTGTCACATATTTCATTTGCCCTTTTATTGTGTGAGCACGTTGATTGCATATTCTACTCATTCGAGGACATCCATTTGTTGCTTTGATTTTTTGGCCTTTTCTCTTTTGCCAAATGGATGGACAAGAATGCCTAATAACACCCTCTAGCTATCTATGCTTTTCTCGTCTCAAACTCTATTCATGCTACATCACAAAGTTTGATCAAGTCGGAATCGAACCACTCTGTGTGAGGAGCACTCGGAGTCCCCGATTCATCATAGACTTAAACTTCCAAAACCTCTTTGTGCATTTTGGTATGACCGAGTCATCCACTTCGGTCACACCGAGTTCACTAAGTTGATCTAGTTTTTCCATCTCGGTGCATCCGATTTGAACTTTTCGGTCACATCGAGTTGCAGTAACCACTTGCAATTCTGCATCTCGGTGCCACCGAGTTGTTCCACTCGGGCACACCAACAGGGACGGAATATATAAACCCAGGGGTGAGATTTTGGAAATTTCTTCAAACTCCTCAGCCCGTGCGTGTCCTGCTCTGCCTCCTCGGGTCTCCGGATCGTCTCCTCGCCGCGAGCGACCTCCCGCCGCTGGTTTCCGTCACCGTCAACGGAATTCTGCTCTGCTGTTGTCGCCGTAGTGAACTCCCACCGAACTAGGGTATGGGTTCGACTCTTTGTGCTATTTCCTTACTCCGATTCATAGCACATTGCTTTGCCATGATCTTTACCACGTATGAAAACAATCTATCCATAGAAAATATCCTTTAGGTTAGATTTGATTCAAAAATTTAGGGTTAGGTCTCCGCCGAACTCATCTCGGAACGACTAAGTTGTAGAAATCGGTCTCACTGATTTGGCTTAGGCCATTGCACATGCATTTACGGTCTGACCGAAAACTGCAAATCGGTGCGACCGAGTTTGACTCTCTGTGAAACCCTAGCAATCTCAGTGCCACCGAACTGACTCGGTCTGACCTAGTTCACTAGTTTAGGCTCCAAAATTGCATCGGTATCACCGAGTTTAACAAATCGGTAGCTCCGAAATGCTTTCTATGGAGAACTAAAACTAAGTTTTTGAGTCATCTGTTTTAAAAAAACTCTGCACTTTGTGATGCTCATCCACTCTACCTCATCTACATATATTCACAGGGTTTGTTGTCAGTGTGATTGCCAAGATGTCTGACCAGAGTGACAGCCAGAACAAATCTGAAGAGCAAGTGCATTTGAGTGAGGGCTCTAGTCCCTCAAGCAGCTATGATGAGGGCAGCAGGAGCACACCAAGTAACTTGCCCAAGGCAGCCACCAGAACAAGGAAGAAGAGAACCTCAGACTCTAAGGATGAGGACTATGTGGCTGTTGAGGATGAGGCCACCTCAAGGAAGAAAGTGCTGAAGAAAGAGTATGGCACAGCTGCTGCAACTAAGCCAGGGTTGCATAAGAAGGCACCAACAAAGAGAGTCCCAATGTCAAAGCCAAGGAAAATTACAACAGGAGAAACCATGAAATTCACAATAGAATCAGATGATGGTGAGGTAGTTGGAGATGACAAGAAGAAGAAGAGGGCAAGAACCTCATCTGCAAAGGTTCTTGGAAAATCAACTATGGTAAGAGATTCAAAAGAAGAGGAAGAGGATGCTGCACCAGCTCCCAAGTCTCAGAAGCTTATGGGAGATGCTATCAAGTCAGGGGCTTCAACATCAAAGCCTAAATCTGCTCCCAAAGCAACAGCTCAAGCTCAGAAGCCCATTAAGCCAAAGAGAAGCACTAGAAATATTCCTGCTAAAGAGAAGAACAAGGCCCTAGTGCCTGAGGTTGAAGAAGAGGATGATGAAGCTCTAGTGCTAAGAAAACTGAAACCCAAGATTCCAGACCACAATGATGCTCATCCAGTGGCAAAGGACATGCACATCAGGAAAGATGCAGGACTGAGATTGTGGAGATAGTCTGATCCCTATGCTATGAGGAGGAGGACTGCAGTTGACTACAGGTTTCACACCAAGGAACATCAAGATTTCTATGAGACTATTCTGCTTGACAAGAAGCCAATTGTCTGTGACATGAGATGGGTTGATTGGGAATACATCAAAGAGAAGGAAGATCACTTCCCAGGAGTATATGACAGCTTCAAAGCATGTGGTGTTGACAAGTTTGTTGGGCAGAAGCTCACAAAATGGAATGATGAGCTAATCATGCAGTTTTATTCCACTGCTCATTTCTATCCAGATGGGAGGATAGTATGGATGTCTGAAGGTACAAGGTACCAATCAACTGTTGAAGAATGGGCCAAGTTGATCAATGCCCCAGAAGAGCATGAGGATGACTTGGATGTGTATGCCAAGAAGAAGAAAGACCACAACTCTATGGCAAACATGTACAAAGAGATCACAGATAAAGCTTTGGAGACACACAAGCTTGGATCTGTGCACTATTTGTTCTCTGGTCTACCCACTATCAACACCATCTTAAGGCATACCTTGCTACCCAAGTCTGGAGATTACAAGATGATTAGAGGACATTCCATCAACTTGCTGCAAATATTTGATGTGCCTCAAAAATTCAAGGTCATGAGCCTGATTGTGGAGACAATCAAGAGGACAGCTGCTGACCAAAAGAGATCATGTGGGTATGCTCCACATATTTAGGTGCTCATCAACTCCAAGATGGGCACAGGCACTTACTTGTTGGACAAGGAGCATCTACCCATGTACCCTGAATTTGAAGACAACACAGTTGTGATGGATGAGGATGAACCTTCATCAGCACAAGCATAAGAGAAGGGAGCTAAAGCTAAGGCAGAAAAAGCTGCAAAGATGCCTAGTGTAGAGGAAGCATCTCAGGTGTTCTTGAAGAGCAAACAAGATCAGCTAGCATATCTGATCCAATCTACTTTTGAGGACTGAGAAGGGCTTGGCCACCCTGACTCAGAATCAGGAGAGCTTGGAGAGGATCATAGAGACCAAGTTCTATGAACTTGATTTAAAAGTCACTGAGATTCAGACTGCAGTTGAGCAGCTCTAGGAGGATGCAGAAGAGAAGAAGGGGAAGGCTACTAGAGATGCTTTTCAGAGAGTGCCTAGAGGTCAGAGGTCTGCTGCAGTGTCAGTTGCAGATTCTAGAGCTACATCGTCAGCACCAGCAGCAACAGCTTCAGTGCCACCTCCAGCAGCCACTCCACCAGCTCCAACTACATCAACTGATGCCTTCGTCCTTGGATTTCTATCTACACCACCTCCCGAAGACCAAGCCTGAGAGACGCATAGTACTATGCATTTTCAAACTTTTTGGTAACTTGTTGCCCAAGGGGGAGAAATGTATAGATCATAGGCTTTGAGAGAGAGTGTTTTGTTTCTTTGTCTCTCTTGTTTTTGGTTGAACTTTATTGTGTGCTTGGTTGATACTCTATGTCTGTGTGAGATACTTGTTTGATCATGTGTTTGATCATATGCTACTTTAATGCTTGCTTGGATGATATTATCTCTTGTATCCCATATATGAGCATTAACTTTGCTTGGTGATGAGTGCATGCTTTTAATTTCCGTCATTTTGAGCGCTCGACCAAGATGTATGTGACATGGAAGAGCAACCCATGATCCTAATCGATTGTGCATTTGCATTCAAAAGCAAATTTTGAATAATGCACAAATTTAGGGGGAGCTCTTGCTTATCACATACTTCTCAAAGCGACGATGTATTTCAATCTTATGATCATTTGTCGAAGCTTTGACCTATATGTTGTCATCAATTACCAAAAGGGGGAGATTGAAAGTGCAACTATCCCTGGGTGGTTTTGGTAATTCCTAATAACATATAGCTCATTGAGCTAATGCTATTTCAAGATAAATATTTCAGGAAAGTTCAATGATTGGCATGGCATGGATTAGAAATGTGGACCCCTCAAAATGCTAAGGACAAAAGATTGGCTCAAGCTCTAAAGCTCAAGACTCTACATTTTTTACTTTTAGTGATCCAACATCACATTGAGTCCATAGGAAAAGCCAATACTATTAAAAGGGGATGAGGTGTTGCTTAATGGATTGCTTGCTCAAAATGCTTAGTGATATGCTCCAAAAACCCTCAACACACTTTCTCATATCCACATATGTCCCAAACCAAAAGTCAAACTCGGCCCCACCGAAACATTATATCCGGCGCCACTGAGTTCATTTGACATAGCCACTGCCACAAACCCTAGTCACTTCGGTCTCACCGATAGGGATCTCGGTCTCACCGAGATGGGATTGCAAACTCTATGTTTCCCTTCGTAATGTTTCGGTCCAACCGAGATGAGCGATCGGTCCCACCGAGTTCGCAATGCAAACTCTCTGTTCCCCTTTGTAACATTTTGGTCTCACCGAGATGAGCGAGACGGTCCCACCGAGTTTGCCTGACCAACTCTCTAGTTAGCTTATTACCAAAATCGGTTCCGCCGAGTTTGTGTAATCGGTCTCACCGAGATTACGTTATTCCCTAACCCTAATGAAATCGGTCCCACCAAGTTGACATGTCGGTCCCATCGAATATCCTAACATTCACATTTTGAACTAAATCGGTCTGGCCGAGTTTCATTATTCGGTCACACCGAGTTTGGTGATTTGTGTGTAACGGTTAGATATTGTGTGGAGGCTATATATACCCCTCCACCCACTCTTCATTAGTGGAGAGAGCCATCAGAACATGCCTACACTTCCAGCGTACATTTTCTGAGAGAGAACCACCTACTCATGTGTTGAGGTCAAGATATTCCATTCCAACCACATAAATCTTGATCTCTAGCCTTCTCCAAGTTGCTTTCCACTCAAATCATCTTTCCACCAAATCCAAATCTATGAGAGAGAGTTGAGTGTTGGGGAGACTATCATTTGAAGCACAAGAGCAAGGAGTTCATCATCAACACACCATCTATTACCTTTTGGAGAGTGATGTCTCCTAGATTGGTTAGGTGTCACTTGGGAGCCTCCGTCAAGATTGTGGAGTTGAACCAAGGAGTTTGTACGGGCAAGGAGATCGCCTACTTCGTGAAGATCTACCCTAGTGAGGCAAGTCCTTCATGGGCGATGGCCATGGTGGGATACACAAGGCTGCTTCTTCGTGGACCCTTCGTGGGTGGAGCCCTCCGTGGACTCGCGCAACCATTACCCTTCGTGGGTTGAAGTCTCCATCAACATGGATGTACAATAGCACCACCTATCGGAACCACACCAAAAATCTCCGTGTCTACATTGCGTTTGCTCCCTCCAAACTCCTCCCTTTACCTTCATGTGCAATGTTTTACATTGCGCTGCTATACTCTTAGATTTGCATGTGTAAGTTGTTTACTTGACTAGTGCTAAGTTGCTAAAATCTGCCAAGACTTAAAATTGGGAAAAGGCTAGATTTTTATTTGGTCAAGTAGTCTAATCACCCCCCCTCTAGACATACTTTCGATCCTACAACAAGTTTTTTCAGCAGTGTCAGTCGAAGCATTTGTACCAGATTTTCTGCTAGATGGCACCGGGTCGAGGTGGCGGTGTGGAGAGAGGAGGAAAACCATGAGATGGGCATCAGTGGTGAGGGCACAGATGCAACTATTGGTGGTAACCTATTGATGTAGTAATGGTAGAACTCAAGCTGCTGGAGTTTGTCGAATTGACGGGATGTCAGCCAGGCAGCCATCATGTAGGGTATGTCCAGCAGGTAGCATGCCGGGATGCAGATGCATTGAACGGAGCCCTAGTGGGAGGAGATGATGGCTCCAGGGAGTTTAGAATCATCATCGACAGATAGCAGACGACAGTCGAGATTAAGAGGCGCGGCGCGCCACGGAGTGCGCCACCGAGATGCGAGGACTTGTGTGCGGCAGCCATCCTTGGTGGGGAGAAGGGAGATGATCTCCCTAAGGATGCCGTCCGGGAGATCGCTGATGCGGTCCGCTGGAGGTTCTACTGGTTCCTCAGGTCCAGGGGGCCGCTTCTGGCCGCACAGTCGGGTCCAAGATCTACATCCAGCGGCGGCGCTGGTCGTAGCCTCATCTGTGTACATACCAATCTGAAAGAAAAAAATGGCATAAACGTACATGTAGGACATTCAAAATCAATTCTCAAGATCTGGAAGAAAAAAGGCACAAACATATATGTAGGACATTCAAAATCAATTCTCAAGATCTGGCCATGAATTATTAGCACGCAAGCTAACCCTAGTCGGATTATTAGCAGAAATCATTTGTACAGAACAAACAATTAATCACTAACTCATTATGGATAACACTCAAACAATCAATACACTACGTGCATCTAACGGATCTTAATTACTCTGATTTCATGGACTGAGAGAACATAACCATATGATTTGTAATCCAGAAAAATTATAGAGGAGGGAGTAACAAGAGAAAACACATGATATGTTTGCCGCACAAATGGGTATATAGATGACTAACCGATTTTCCGCCGGATTTGTTGTTGACCTCCGGCTCCGGCTGGGGGGGCACGACGGCGCCGACGAAGTCAAGGTCGTGTTGCTTCCCGCGCGAGACCTCGTCGGCAGCAACGGCAACCTTTGTGCCCAGCTTCACGCGTTGCGCGGGTGCTTTACCAGCCCCGCCGTCGCCACTCCCTCCGATGGTGCGCTTTGGCGGCATCCTCATACACTCCAGAGTCCAGACATTTGTGACCACTGTGGACCGGGGGTGTGGCCGCCTATTATGGCCGGCGGCTCGGGCGCGCAAATAATACGGACCAGTGGGAGCGAGGCAGTCTGCGGTCAAAAGTTGTCCCGCCTCCCGGTGAGCCTGCGCGGCGGACTTCTGCCATTCCTACCATCATTTCACATAGCTACTCGCACGCCTCCCGTCAATATGCACACCTGCACGCACGCCTCCCGGTATGCCTGCACGGTGGACTGCTCGCATGCGTCCCGTCAACTCACGCCTGCTCGCACGGCACACGGGGCGTGTGGCAACACGTATATTTTTTGGTTTATTGATGATTCATTCTGCCGCTTTACTGCTTAACTGAAGCATGGCACGGTCTAACGCACACGGTCCGAATAAATAATCCGTATGAGATATTGGTTGCCAGTTTTTAATAATCTCCCGTTTGTAAGAAGATTATATCAAAACGGGTCTCATTGACGAAAAATACAATATCACAGTCTACTGGTGTCCATATATGACACCACGATAAGTTTCATGAATTTCAACTAAGTTTTGGTTTTACTGAATTTCAAAAAAAAATATTCTCAATATTTTGAAATCTCTTGCACAGGGAAACATGCACCTAGGGACACATATGATTTTGCAACCCATTTTGGTGCACATGTAGCTCAAATTTGATTTTTGCACATTAAATCCCTAGGAAATCAATCAATGTATAAAAAGATCGAATGATGTCTGTTTTAAACGACACTCCGCCTTTCGTCACATGTTCACTGCAGAAAAAGTTTGACATGCCTCAGAGTGGTTGTGGTGGTGCAGGATGTGTGTGTCTGTGTGTATGGGGTGGGGGGGAGGGGTCCAGCAGTACACTACGAGTCGTGAACCTTCGTGTAGGATTATTGATCATTTTTTGAGTCATATATGCCACATCAAAGTCGTGAATTGGTTATTTAAAGCACTACACAACCCTTTCATACATAATGCTCGGGCCACATGCATGCATTGGTGGTCCTCTCGGACACTCTCCCTCGTGGGGTTATCAGCGACGTGCCCATTCGTTAGCCCACAAAGGTTTTCAGTTTCCACCGACAATGGGAGGCATTTGACCAAAAGGTGGATTCATCTTGGCATGTGTGTGGTGTGAATCATGGTGGGATTCCATATCAAAGTTCGAGCACGTGCGTACACACTCCCACCGGCTTGAAGTGAGGGGGCTACACGCATCGTGGTGTAGTGCTTTTCCGGTTTGCGAAGCATGTCCCACGTCAAAGTTGTGCATTCGGTATCCAAACATCACATAACACACGGGCGGATGCACACGGTGGTTTTGTCCTATGACATCACTCGCGTGTGCTTCTCTCTGTGGGCCCACGAGGTCGTCGTCGACCAGTTGAACGTACAACGAGAGAGAGGTTAATTTGGCCAACAAGGATGGTTCTTTTTTGGTTTGTGTTACGTGTATGCACGGTATAGGAGTATGTACATGTCAAAGAGGGGGCAACATGAATACTCTATATATATATATGCGTGTCATAATCTCGCTCCATGTGGGGACTTTTCGGTTCCCGAGGCAGGTTCCACATAAAAGTTGTACATTATATTGGTATTCAAACATCACGCAATACCATGCAGGCGGTGGTTGCCCTATATATAGGAACTCACTCGTGTGTGGCGCTTCCATCCGTGGGCATGCGAGGTTGTCCTCCATCACTTTGACCCAATGAGAGAGAGGTTAATTTGATCATCAAGGAATGATTCTTTTTTGGTTTGTGCTATATAGTAGAAGTGCATATATACCACGCGTCGAATGGGGGCGTACATATAGCACATACCACGCATAATGAACCCCGCGCTCTCTGTGGTGACTTTTTGGTTTCCTATATACATGGTGTCACATCAAAGTTGTACATTGCGTATTCAAACATCACACAAACAGCTCTTTGGGCCACATGCAGACGGTGGTACATAGTCCTATATAGGATGATCACTCGTGTGTGACGCACGCTTCGCTTCTGTGTTGGGCCCGCGAGTTCGTCGTCCATCACTTTGACCCAGCGAGAGAGAGGTACGTGTTTGACGAACAAGGAGGATTAATTCTTTTAGGGCTGTGTTACTAGGTGTATATATAGTACGTGTTGAGGGGGGTGACCATCTTGGTCCATCACTTTCACCGACAGCGCGAGAGAGGTTAACTAATTTGACTTAGGAGGGGATTAATTTTTTGTTTTGTCTTGATATTGATCATGATGTGTGATTACATATATATAATAGCGCATCTGTACACAAGAATCCATCCCACTAGATCGAAGGGGGGGCGAGCACACGACACGTCATGAACAACCTCTTTGCTCTGTGTGGGGACCTCTGCGATTTTCAACGCATGCACCACATCAATGTTGTGCATTGGGTCAGGTATTCAACACATATGCATGCATCACACACCTCCATAAATATGTTCGGGACACATGTATGCAATAATAGTTGTCTTTGGATACACTCTCATCACTCGCTTGGTTATGGGCGGCAAGCCTATATATATTCGTGGGCCCGGGTGGACATCCATCATTTCGACCAACGACGAGAAAGGTTACCAGGGTGGATATATTCTTCTTCTTTGCTTTGAGTTACCGTATAGTAGGTTGACCCATTCCAAGCCTAATTAAGTTTGAGTGCATGCTACACGTAGTGAACCCTCGCTCGGTGTGGGGATTTTACATTTCCAAATCATGGTGACACATCAAATTTGCGCATTGGGTATTCAAACACCACACACACCACTTTCATATACATACTTGGGCCACATGCATAGAGTGGGTTTGTCTTCATACAATACTCCCTCGCAAGGTTATCGGCGACAAGCTAGCCCATTTTGCGGGGCCGTGTGGACATCCATCACTTTGACCAACAACGAGTGGGGAGTGGTTGTACGACCAAGTTGGATTCTGCTTGGTCCGTGTTACAGTACGTCTTGGTGAGATGCCCTACCCCCGACGTGTGTGTGGGGGGGGGAGGGGGCTACTTCGCGCTACCTGCAATCTCCATGGGGTCGGGGAAGTCTGGTTAATTTGCGAGGCACACGTGCCACATGGTAGTTAAATATCACACACCACACCCTTTTCATACATATAATAGGGCCACCCGCATGTGGTTAGTATGTGGTCTCACCCATCTTGCGCCACAAGCACACATTTGTGGGTCGGCACACAGTCCACCTTTGTCGGGAAGCGAAAGGGGAAGTTTGACCATATATATATGATGGACTCCTATAGGTTTTGTGTTACGGTAGGGTGAGATTTCAGACCTAGATATTTGGGGGCATGCATTCATAGCTAGGATTCCCTTACCGCCGACACGAGGTGGGGTTTGTAGGGGGTGGCTGACTAGCAATAATGTGCTTTTGTGCGACAGGTGACACATCAAAGTTGTGCATTGGGTATTCGAACATCAAACCACCCTTTTCATACATATATTTGGTCCACATGCAAGTGTGTTCGTGTTCTGACCCTCCCCCGCGTTATTCTTTTTGCCAAATTTATAAACAGCACACGAGTTGGATGTAGAAACTGTCTGCGATTGGGTACGCAACACACACGGTTCGGTCAGACTACCCGTGTGCCACGCCCGTGCCCTATAGTCCCTCACATCAGCACAGTAGATTGGGCTCCACGAGGCTTGCCTCCCGGTCTCGAAAATATCTACTGGCTCGTAATATCAAAAATATCTACCGCCTAGAAGGTTTTAATGTTTGATACCACACGATTAGTATGTGCGGACCGTGTGCGATGTTTGCTACTCCCGCTCTGCTTCAGTCCCTTGATTCAAATTTTCAGTAGCCCCGGCATTTTACTCCCGCCTCTGCATCCCTCGCAATCTCAAAAATATCTGCTCGCCCTTGATTCAATTTTTTAGTTGCACCGCCTTGTTACTCCCGCCTCTTCATCCCTCACAATCTCAAAAATATCTGCTCGCCTTGATTCAAATTTTCAGTTGCCCCGGTATTTTACTCCCGCCTCTGCATCCCTCGCAATCTCAAAAATATCTGCTCGCCCTTGATCCAAATTTTCAGTAGCCCCGCCTTGTTACTCCCGCCTAGTAAAATTTTCAGTTGCCGCGGTATTTCCTCAAACACCACCTTGCCCTCCTCCACACATACACCACACACTCCCCAAAACCTCGCTCACAAAGACACACACCACCCCCGAAACCATTGCCAGGGAGCTCGAGGAGCCAATGGCCAAAAAGAGGTTTAACGCGGCCTCTTTGTCCGACGCCGGCGAGGTGGCCGCCGAGGTGTCCCCGTCGTCCTCCGTGGGCTCTTTATCGATCCGCCCGCCGCCGTGCCCCTACCCCGGTTCGAGGACTTCCCCGTCCTCCCTCGGACCCGACAGCCGACGAGGTCCTACCTCGGGGTCTGGCCGCGGCGGTGGGGAACGTGGGTCGCCGAGATTACAGATCGGGAGACCCACACCCGCCGGTGGCTCGGTAGCTTCCACACGGCCGAGCTCGCGGCCATGGAGTACGACCTCTGGCAGGTCCGCTACCACGGCTAGGCGGCTAGGCTCAATTTCCCCTTCGTCACACGTTCGGTCAACCTTGTTCCATGGGAGCCAGGGTAGTGAGCTCGGCTATGGTGCGGGAGGACCGCGAGGCGTGGGAGCGCCTCGAGGACGAGGCCACCGACGAGGCCTACATGCAAGAGCTCCACCGGCAGCACCCGGAGCTCGTGGAGGCGGAGCGGGCGATCTTTGCCGGCACGAAGGGCCGCGAGGTTATCGCGCTCTCCTTTGATGACGAGGTCAAAGGCAGCGAGGACAGCGGCGCGAAGGGTGTCGAGGTGGGCGGCGAGGACGAGGATATTGACGTCGACGAGTGGAGGAGTGTCTTCCCCAACGACCCTAACGACGGCACCGGCCCGGACCCGGCTTATGGCACACCGTACCTGATGAGGAAGAATTTGCTTGACCTCTACTTCGACCGAAAGTAGTTTAGCTTAGTTTAAATTTATGTTTTATGTTCGGTTATGCAAAACTATCTATATTTATGTTTGAATGCATGCTACTTTCGGTTGAACCTGCTTTGAACTTGATCAAATGAAATTTACAACGTTAAGTTTAGGGGATCGACTAGAAACGGGCAAAAATTGTTGGAGTATATATATATATATATATCCACTAAGGGTTTTAGTCCTTTAACTTTTAAAGGATCAGCTAGAGATGGCCTTATGCCTTGTTTATTTTAGTTCTTCACAATGTGATGCTCTATATGTGCAACTATTTGCCGTGCAGTTCAATTTCATCAATAACAATTTCAACAATACCACTATGAATTACGATATTTGGTTGCTGTTAAGGATATTGCAGTTAACATGCCTTTTCATTTTTTAACAATAACTAGTGTACTTTAGACCTGCACAATACCAGTTTGAATGACTATTTGCTTGTTTTTAAATGTTATGCCTGATGCAATTAACACACCTTTCCACTTCTTGTTTTGCTTAACTAGCGTGCTTAAGCCTGCACACTTAAGCTATCATTTGTAGATTATGTTGTCTACCATGGATATATTTGGTTGATGTTTAGCCTGTTGTGCTTAACATGCATTTATATGTACTCATACAGGACAATATTGAGAACAGTGTTGTTTTCCATTAAGGTTAGTATCATCGCATTGCTTATATATACTCACTGTTTAGGATATCGATAGCTGGTACCATATAGCCTGGGGGCTGATAAGGGATTAATCGTCGAATCGGACATTTCACTGAATATATCCGCAACCCATTTATCAGTAGGTTAACTAGGGCCATATTTAATATATCTGAGGCTACATCGCAACATGCAATGTACTGAATGACTAAATATGCAATCCCAGGCTACATAGCAACAAGGAAGAGTGTTACCTTCATGTTCTGATGATGTCTAGATATACATGTAATAAAATCTTATATAATGTGATGGAGGGAGTGTTGTACTATATCATTTTGCAATTGTTGTTTAGCTTCTAATATTAACGTGGTGCTTTTAGGTACATATGTCATTGCCAAAGATCCATACTTCGACCCTTTCTGCGTATGGGGCAATGAGATATTCATGAACCAGCATCAAGTGAGGAAACTGTCGGCGTTCTGGGAACGGGGGTCCCCAGACTTGCCTGCCTGCGGCCCACGGCGTGGCTGTGCTAGCAGGCCTGTACGGCCCATCTGCATCAACAAGGCATCCAAGACCCTTGCGAGGGGCCAAGCCTCGCGAGGCGGATGACACAAGACCTCCTCAGGAGCGGCCTCACCAGGTTGGCTCGCGAGGAGCGGAGAGATCAAGGCAGGGCAAACCTCGCGAAGTTCTCGTGACGTGAGCCATGATGATCGAGATCAGGCAGGCGCCAGGCGGGCGCCAGCGCGTGCAGTGTCCTTGTTTCCCCTTTGGTGCTAAGGAAGCAAACGCAGTTGCGGAGTGCCGAGGCATCAGGCAAAGGTTTCCATATCGGTGCAACGAGAACAAGACCAGCAGGACGGCGAGATGGAAGTCACCATGGATCCCAAGGCGACGTCACCACCAGAGCCTTTGCAGGCGAAGACCACTTTTGTCAGGATAAGCTGTACTAGATGTTCCCCTTCAAATCTGGCCGTTGTGGGATCCCTTCCCACTCAATATTTGAGAAGAGGACCAGGGCCTCTATAAATAGGACTAGCCACCACAGTAGGAGGGGATCGATTCCACCTTCCATCCTCACATCCACAAGCTCGCAGAGCACAAGAACACCTCAACCTGAGGAGGCTGTTCTTCCCTTGTACTGTTCATCATCAGCCCAAGAGGCAATCCACCACCACCACACTAGATTAGGGTATTACACCACAACGGTGGCCCGAACCAGTATAAATCTTGTGTATTTTGTGTTGTGAGTTCATCGAGTTCGTGTGTGAGATCTTAGCAAACCTAGGGCGTGGATCGATAGGGAGGAAAGAACTTCGCGCGCACTCCAGAGTTCGAACCTTAAGGGTTTTGCCGGAACCCGTGATCCGACATTTGGCGCGCCAGGTAGGGGTGCACCAAAGCTTCCTTTCTATCGCTCCGCGTCCAGTTGCTCCGTCATCTCCATGGAGGACGCTCGCCATGCTCATGCTGACCACCGGGCAGCCCTTGCCACCCGCGTCACTCAGAAGGCTCCAGTCGGCGGGCCACCTCGTCGTTCCCCGACGCCTGCCGCCAACGCCGCTACCGGCCCGACGGGGAACGAGCAACAAGCATCCTTGCTGCACCCCTCGGTGCGGCGGGACGGCCGCACCGCCACCCCATCGCCGACTCCAGCTAGTTCGTCGTCCCACGCTCGCCGCGCTCCCATGGACGCACGGGCCGCGCTCCTCATGGCGCACGAGCTCCTGCGCTACCACCCGGTCGACGACCTCTACGAGGACTGGCTCGACTGCATCGCCGAGCTTGTCCGCGCCGCAGGGGGCTCCCCTACACCATCCCTCTCTCCGCCTCTCCCTCCGCCAACTACAAGTGACATAGCTCACGGAGCACCTCCGCCACCTCTGCCCCATGACGGCGCCCTGGCGCCAAGGTGCGCGCCTCCACAACGTGACTCGCGGCGTCCGGCGCTGGCGCGTGAAGAAAGAAGCTGTCAAGAAGTCCCTTGACCACAAGGGAACGCTCCGCCGCTCCTCCCACTGCCGCGATAGGATCGTCTACCGCGGTCGGGCCCCGCGCAGCTTGCCAAAGCGGCGCGTGGGCACCAAGACCAAGCTCCGCCTCCAAGACGGGCCCCGACGACCATGGCCGGCTGCCGCGCCTTCACCCCCGAGCTGCGTAGCATCGCCTGGCCGGGCAAGTTCAAGCCAGATCTGCCTGCTCGCTACGACGGCACCCCCGACCCCGCGGAGTTCCTGCAGCTCTACGAACTGAGCATTGAGGCGGCCAACGGCAACGAGAAAGTCATGGCGAACTGGTTCCCCATGGCGCTCAAAGACGGCGCCCGTTCGTGGCTCCTGAACCTGCCTCCAAGCTCGATTTCCTCCTGGGACGAGATGCGCGACCGCTTCGTCGCCAACTTCCAGGGCACTCGCGACCGCCCACCGGCCGCGGGAGACCTGCGTCGCGTCAAGCAACAACCAGGAGAGACCCTCTAGAAGTACATCCAGCGCTTCAACAACGTTCGTCTCAAGATCCCCAAGGTGGCGGACGAGGCCATCATCTCCACATTCTCTGATGGCGTCCGCGACGTCAAGATGAAGGAGGAGCTCGCTATCCACGAGGAGTTGTGCACATCTCAGGAGCTGTTCAACCTGGCGACCAAGTGCGCAAGAGCCGAGGAAGGGCGCCTCTCTCTCCTTGAGCTCCCGGCTGCGGACACGGAGGAGAAGAAAGCCAAGGCCAAGGACGTGAAGCGCAAGGGAGCAGCCGTGCTCGCGGCGGAGCCGGACACCAAGCGCGGTAGAGATCAGCCCGAGTCACCCAAGAGCAGCCGACCATTCTGCGCCTTCCACAACCTGCACACCCACAACACCAGCGACTGTCAAGAGCTCAGAGCCATCCGAGAAGGACGCTTTGGTCGACGCCCCGAGTGCAACGAACCGGGCTACGGCCGAGGAGGAGGACGCGGTGGCGAACGCTGGGACAACCGTGGCCCGCGCCAGGAGTGGCGCGACCGGCCTCGTGAGGACCGCTGGCAGGATCAGCCTCGCGAGGGCGCCTGGAGGGACCAGCCTCGTGAGGATCGTCCTCAGGGAAACGTCAGTCTTCCTCCACTACTGCCACCACCAAGAAGGAATGACGACCACCATCAAGACGAGGGGGCTGGGGGCTTCTAGGAGCCATGCGCTATCACCTGCATCTTAGGCGGAGCTCAGGCCCCAGCCTTGCAGCATATCTTCAAACAGTTTGCCCGTGAAGTAAATGCAGTCCTCCCCAAGCTTGAGGCCTCATGCCCGCTCAGGTGGTCCCAGTGCGCCATCACCTTCAGTTCGGCGAATCAGCTCAAGTGCGCAACCACCGCAGGCGCCCTCCCGATGCTTTGCTCCCTAGTCATCAGCAACGTGCAAGTCACCAAAACCCTCATCGACGGCGGCGCAAGACTCAACGTCCTGTCCGTCGACATGTTCGACGACCTCCAAGTGCCGTATGATCAGCTTCAGCTTACCAAGGCTTTCTCAGGAGTGACCGACAGCTCTACCACACTGATAGGGCAGGCCCGCCTCCCTGTCACCTTCGGAGAACGCAAGAACTACCGCACCGAGCTCATCGACTTCGACGTCGCCCACATTCGTCTGTCGTACAATGCCATCCTCGGGTATCCAGCCCTGGCCAAGTTCATGGCGGTGACCCATCACGGCTACAATGTCCTCAAGATGCCAGGAAGCGGCGGAATCATCACGGTCCCATGTGAAGAAAGAGATGCGGTGTGCTCCCTCGAGCGTGCCTTTCAAGCTGCAGCAATCGACGACCCCGACAGCAAGGGCGAGGGCCCTCCTGAGGCCATCCCCAAGAAGAAGAAGCAGCTGCGCCGTGCGGGACCTCAGGAGGATGGCGTCTAGACTGGAACCTCGTAAGGATCAGCACCCGCTCCAGGGGCGCCTCCCTCCATCGCATAGGAAGGCGCGCCTGGCGCCCTTCTCGGGCAGGGCTCGGGGGCTCTCTTCTGGAGGGCCTCGGACCTTGCCAACATCACGAGGGAGGCACTCGGGCACCACTTGGAGGCGTGCTTCATGGCACGTCTTCCTCAAGAGAACACAGGGCGAGGAGCGCCCACCGCTCAGGAGTTCATCACCAAGACCACTCAGGAACTGCAAGATGCAAGGGCCATGCGCGACGACCGCCCCATCCAGGCGAGGATGCCGGGCTGCGCATCTGCCTCGACATCCCAGGGCTCAATAGGGCCGCATCTCAGGAGCTCTTCTGGCCTTCACGCGTGGGCCGCTGCGAGGGTCCACCGCACAGCTACGTTCGCATGCCTTTTGGCCTGCCGAGCGTGACATTTGTCTACCAGCGCAACTTGCGGCGCACCCTGGCGGCTCAGGAGGCCAGGCACTGCGCTGTCCCGACGGAGATGGAGACGGTCCTCAAGGAACCGCCTGGACCCCCAGAGCCTCCCGAGGCTCAGGGCCCCGATGGCTCATGAGGTGCGACCGCTTCGCCGCGTACCTTCAGCTGCTCCGAGATCCCTCCATCAACAGAACCAGGTGACATCTTCCAAGTCTATTTAGCTGGGAGCGCCCCTCGGGCTGCATCAGTTCCAGGCCGCGTGGGTCCGTCCCTGTGGCATGTATCCTTTGTTCTTATGCCTTTAGCTTACCTTGCTGGGGGCGCCCCTCGGGCTGCGTCATCCCCAAGCCGCTCGGGCCTAACCCAGTGGCGTGTATCTTCCCTGCTTTTACTTGAGCCAGTATGCTTTCCATGCTTAATCTACCTATGATTATTACCTACTCGATCGCCACCCACTATGGGAACCGCGCGCCGGCCGTCTTTCTTCAGGATCTTTCGCGTGGGTAGGATAAGCACGGCGTCTGTGCTCGGGCCTGTCCCTGCAGCGTTGATAAATCTAGCGGTTGAGCTCTGTCTGGCGGGCCGGCCCGTTCACGTGACCTCCTGGGGCCGTTGGTGCTTGACCATCTCACGCGATAACCTCAGGAGATTCGTTCGGCACAGGTTGTCTGACCACCTCGCAGGACCAGCACAGCGAACAAGAACCAAGACCAGGCGCAACCCGCCTTGAGGTAGGGCCTCGTGAGTCCCGCGCTGGCTCATGAGTGCCCAGATACACCTCGTCTAGCCCTGCCGTGCAAGCCACGTGTCAGGGCGGGGCTGTACACGCCCCAGGGGCTCTCCGCAGAGGGAGCCCCCCTCCCACGCACAAGTGGAAGCACCATGCTCCGCGCTGGCCGTTGACACTGCCGAGGAGCGGCTATGCCCGTGCACAAGCGGAAGCACTATGCTCCGCACTGGTGATAAACAACTGAGGGCGGCCTCACGGCCGTACCAACCTCAGGGAGCCCCAGAGCTCAGTGTCCGGCCTCACCGCAATGCCTCCCCTCGGGAGAGCTGCGCGAGGGGGCTGGGCACGGGGGCTGTGCTCGGGTCACACCCAAGCGCATGCCACCCAACTAGGTCTCACGGACCTGGTCGTCGCACGCCCCTCCAGAGCCGAGCCTCGGCGAGGGCAGGTATGGAGATTGTTTGCACGTCAAGGGGGACTCCTGAGCATCGCGACTCAGGAGCCTAACTAGTCACGTAGCCCCTCACTCCTTGGTCCGTCCTGGTCTCCGGTCGGCCCAACGGCGGTTGAGGTATGCGCGGGGCCGGGCTCTGCCGACGTAGAACATCAACCTATCCTCGCGTATTCTTCCTGTAAGCCGTTTGAGCGTCAAAGGGGACTCCTGAGCATCGCGACTCAGGAGCCTAACTGATCACATAGCCCCTCACTCCTTGGTCTGTCCTGGTCTCCGGTCGGCCCAACGGCGGTTGAGGTATGCGCAGGGCCGGGCTCTGCCGACGCAGAACACAAAGCAAATAGGAAGAAAACCGCAAAATCTCAAAGCAAATATTACAAGCCATATTGTTCTCCCAAATACCAAGCACGAGTTTAAACGCCTCCACGAGGCATGATACATGTTGCAGGGATAAAACAGGGAAGCAGCCGCAAGCAAGTCACCCCTGGACACCGCCATCACCCGCAGAAGGCGCCCCTCCCTTGGTAGCGTCGCCTTCACCTGCACCGCCAGATGGAGCCGCAAGATCGGTGGCATCGCCGGTCAAAGGCGCGGAAGCAAAGCCGCGGAACTTCTTCAGCAGGGCCTCCACCTGACCTTTCACGGCTGCGGCGGCAGCCGCGCAGTGTTCATCAGCCACAAGCTCCAGTAGCTTGTCGAGACGAGCGCTGGGGTCACGAAGGTGCAGATGGCTGAAGACACGAGTCAGTGCAGCTGAAGAAAGGACACGAGCCTCTGCCTCTGCCATGGGACCGATGCCCTCCACGACTTCCTCGAGCGCCTTCACCAAGTAGGGAAGCAGCTGGGCGGGGCCGTCCTCATCGGTGGTCAGCGACCTCTCCAAGCCGTTCTCGTAGAGCGTCTTCAGCGCCATGCGGGACCTCTCCTCGAGGAGCGAGAAAGCCACACGGTCTTCAGCCAGGACCTTCGCCTTGGCGTCAAGGTCGACCTCCTTCGCCTTCACCTTCCGCTCCAGCTCCTCCAGCTGGTCGCGCTCCGCGGCCTGCGCCTTCGCCAACTCCCCCAGCTCGACATCGCGGTCCCTGACGGCATCCTCCCGGGCCGTCATCTCCTCCTCCTTTGCCTGGCGGCCACAGGTTTCTTTGGCATGCTGGTCACGCAGACTCTTCAGCTCGTCCTCCAGCACCCGGCAGCGGTCGCGAGTGGCCTTGGCGTCCTTCAGCGCCGCCTCACGATCGGCCGCAGCTTGTGCGGTGGCCCGCTTCTCCTCCTCGGATGCCGTCGCTGCCTGGTTTAGCGTCGCCCGGACCGCCGCGTCAGAATGAAGCCAGCCGGAGGCCAGCTCCAGGCGCCCGGCTACCATGCGCGGATCCGCGCCCAGAAGATCTTCCCACAGGTGGGCCGTCTCTGAAAGGGCACGCTCCAAGATGGCAGAGGAGGCAGAAGAACCTGGGAATGGTGGCACGGCAGGAGAAGGAATCGATGTCGTCACCAGGGTCTGGGAAACCAAGGGCTCCTGAGCCTTCGGGACCTCATCAGCCGAGCCAGGCACCGGCACCTCCGGAGCCAGCGGGGCCTCGGGGGATGACTCCTCCCGACGATGTCCCTCTTGGCCTCGCGAGGGAGACCGGGCTGGGAAGGTGCAAGTGTTGTCATCTCCTTTCTCCGCAGAGGGGGGCGCGGCCGCTATATCCTCCTTCCTTTTCTTCGCCGAAGGCGTCGGCCTGATCAACCAAGGGTGAGCATTAGGAAACAGCAAGTACAAGCAGGAACAAGATGAAGTTCGAAGCACTTACTGATCTACCGCGACATAGTCCACCTTCCGCTTGGGGAGCCTAAAACCCGAAAGCTTTGGAGCTTGAGGCATGGGCGCACGGGCTCCGGAAGCAGAAGACGGCGCAGCAGAAGGGCCGGAGGCAGCTCCGGGCAGTGAAGCAGGGGCAGCGTCTCGAGAGACCAGTGATGATCTGCCCTTTGTCGGGATGACGGGCAGCTCTCCCTCCTCCTGGCGAGCGTCGGCCTCGGCGTCGTCAGGCAGGGCGCGGAGGATCTCAGCTTTGCTCAGGGGGGAAGTTTCCCCCATCTCCTCGGGGGTCGCCTCCGAGTCCACCTCTTCTTCTTCCTTCCCACGGGACTCGTTTGAAGACAGCTCCACTGGCTTCGGCGCAGCAGGAGCTCCGGAGAGCACAGGCGGCACCAGCCCGCGCACGTCAAAGGTAGGCCTGGCGGCCACGACCTGGTCCCAGTCCGTGCGGCAGAACAGAGGAACGAAGGCGTTCGGTGGGTACTCTTGGTAGTCCCCAACCAAGAGGCGCAAAATTGTAGACAGCTCATCGTCAGGCAAGGCCTCTGGGCTCAGGCGAATCTTGTCCTCTTCATCTCCAAGCCTCCACAAGGGGCGCGCACGCGCCTGAAGTGGAGAAACGTGCAGCATCAAGAATTCCCTCAGGAGCATGGCTCCTGTCACTTTGGCCGCCTTCGCATTGCACGGCTTCAGGTCGACCTTCATCTGCTCCAGCACAGACGACGCCTGCTCATCAGTGAGCTTCGCGCAAGACCACCACTTGTCGGATTGGGGCGCCTCCGTCGGCAGCGCCAAGCGCGGGTGGATGCACTTGGCACCCATCATGACCCATTTGGCCCTGAGGTTGTCGGCCTTCTTTCCGGTGTTCGAGATCGAGTTAGCCTTGCCGGCTGCAATAAAATTGGCGCACCCGGAGATGTGGCCGTCAGTGACGTGGAGGAAGAAGAAGTGGCGTAGAAGTGCCACGGACGGCATCACGCCCAGGTACGCCTCGCAGTAATAGGCGAAAATGGACAGGAGAAGGATGGAGTTGGGATGAAGATGCAGCACCTGCAGCTTGTAATGGCCGAGGACCTCATAGAAGAAGTCAGAGAAGGGGAAACCAACCCCGCGGCGATACTGCTCGTGAAGAAGGGGAAGAAGGTGCTTCCCTCGGGCTCCGGCACGTCGGAGGCAAGCCGGAGCTCCGTCTTCCCCCTCTCGTTGCTCTCCCCCGCCGTCAACAAGTGCGTGGCGGCAAGGCTCCTCTCCGAGACGTTGGGCACGTCGAGAGCAGGCTCGTACCAAGCCGGCGATGCGGAAGGCTTGACGTTGCGCGGCGCCATTAGTCGCTGGTGCAGAAGAAGATGGAAGCAGATCTGAGGATTTCGGAAGCAGGGCGCAAGAAAGGGGATCTGACCAAGGCGAAGGGAAGCAATGAAGGCAAGCACTGTCTGCAGCAGCCTTTTGTCAAGTCGGGCAGTTGCCGAGGTAGCGTTGGGAAGCAGAGACGCCCACGTCCAATCAACCGCCACGCGTCAACCAAGGCCGCAGGCTTTTGGGGCCCGCGGCGCTCCGTACTTTACCTTTGGCTTCGCCTCAAAGCCAAGCCCAAGCGCGCCTTGGGCCCGGGGGCTACTGTCGGCGTTCTGGGAACAGGGGTCCCAGACTTGCCTGCCTGTGGCCCATGGTGTGGCTGTGCTAGCAAGCCTGTACGGCCCATCTGCATCAACAAGGCATCCAAGACCCTCGCGAGGGGCCAAGCCTCGCGAGGCGGACGACACAAGACCTCCTCAGGAACGGCCTCACCAGGTTGGCTCGCAAGGAGTGGAGAGATCAAGGCAGGGCAAACCTCGTGAAGTTCTCGTGATGTGAGCCATGACGATTGAGATCAGGCGGGCGCCAGGCGGGCGCCAGCGCGTGCAGTGTCCTTGTTTCCCCTTTGGTGCTAAGGAAGCAAGCGCAGTCGCGGAGTACCGAGGCATCAGGCAAAGGTTTCCATATCGGTGCAACGAGACCAAGAACAGCCGGACGGCGAGACGGAAGTCACCATGGAGCCCAAGGCAGCGTCACAACTAGAGCCTTTGCAGGCGAAGACCACTTTTGTCAGGATGAGCTGTACTAGATGTTCCCCTTCAATTCTAGCCATTGTGGGATCCCTTCCCGCTCAATATTTGGGAAGAGGACCAGGGCCTCTATAAATAGGACTAGCCACCACAGTAGGAGGGGATCGATTCCACCTTCCATCCTCACATCCACAAGCTTGCAGAGAACACCTCAACCTGAGGAGGCTGTTCTTCCCTTGTACTGTTCATCATCAGCCCAAGAGGCAATCCACCACCACCACACTGGAGTAGGGTATTACACCACAACGGTGGCCCGAACCAGTATAAATCTTGTGTCTTTTGTGTTGTGAGTTCGTTGAGTTCGTCTGCGAGATCTTAGCAAACCTAGGGTGTGGATCGGTAGGGAGGAAAGAACTTCGCGCGCACCCCAGAGTTCAAACCTTAAGGGTTTTGCCGGAACCCGTGATCCGACAGAAACTGATAAAGATTGTTATTAAAATGGGTCAAAAGATGTCAATCAAACTATTTGTTTACACTTTATGCAAGACAACAGTGAACTGCAGGATGGTAAGTAAGAACCCTGTAGCCTTCTTTTTACTGCCCGTAATGAGTTGTGTTAGATGACAATGTCTGAATCTTTTTTCCTTTGTAGTGGATCCTGAAGCAGTTTAATCAAGATTACCTCTCAAACTACATGATTGGCGGTCGGCCATCACAAGGGGTTGGACTAGAGTCGTGCGTGCCTTCTGCATCCAGGAGAGCACAATAGGGCCATTCCGCTTCACCTTGTTCAGCAACCAGAATGTCTGTTGCCTCTTTCTTTACCGTCTGTAATAGTACAAGTATAGAACCCTGGTTCGTCATTCTTTATTTGGTGCTTATGTAATTCTTAAACATATGTACCTGTGAATCTAATAATGCATTGGTTGTTTGAACCTGATGGATATGAATAAAGCTATAGCCTACTTTCAAGTTTAAATTAGGTACAATTTTAAATAGCAGCAATTAAATTAGGGCGGAATTACGGTGTGCAGGTCATTACGGCACACACAGTTAATAAAGCACAGTGTGTGCGATATACATCATAATCCGACACGGTTCACGGAGAGGAAACGTGTGTAACAAAGCACACAGTTGCTGTTTGCAAAGCGTGTTTGATGTCAGACACTATCACATACGGTGCGGGAAAACTAAATGTGTGAGATTGTCTACCTATCGTACACGGTTTATAATCATGAACTATTTGTGATGTGCCAGGCATCATAAACATAGAGCCAGTTTGGTACGTGCCTGGAAAACTCCCGTGCCAGGAAATCTGCCTGGTTTTACGTAAAACCACAAAACTCCGACTGCGATGGCAATGCGAGCACAAACGAGTAGCAAGGATGAAGCGTTTGGGATATTCGAGAGATCGGAAATGGTTATATAGGGACAACTGTATGCATCAAGGCTCCCTATCCCCGACGGTCTCTGGGTCGTGTGGGAAGGACCCCCCTGTCGCCCACACTCACTTGGCGACGGTTCCAAATGCCGTTGCGGAAAGGGGTTAAAAACCGTTTGTATAGCACCAACGCGTACCAATGTAATACTGCATGAGGCTCACAATCTAGTTTAGACTAGGCTAATGATTACATAGTTTTGCTTGCTGTAGTAGGTTTGTATGAATCCCTCTGCTGTTATGCTCCCTAAGACTTTAATTGAGCTACAGAATGGCCAACTGCTTGCTTACTTATACGCAACGTGTTGTCTAAATTTGTAACATGTCTGTGTTTTGGATTTGGCCCCAACATCATGCTCCTCTGGTGAGCTAAGAGAGATTTCTGTATGCGGGCTACACAGACTACCATTTTTATAATTTTTAAAATATCACCTGCTTATGCTTCATGACGTGTAACATTATTGTTAGTCATGTTTTGCCATGTACAAAATAGTCTGTCTTGCTCGCTTTGCTGTTGTAACTATATTTTTGCCCTAGTCATGTGTATTACAGAAACATTTCAGGATGAAGTGACATCAATACAAAGATCTGCGAGCAATGCGGCATGGCCGTTACCAAATGATTATGGATTGGAATTGGAATGTGCTGATGTTCTCGAGCATCAACTAGAGGTGGCAAGACAACGTGTACATGATTCTCAATCTGCAATCAACAAGTTGAGATTGGACTTGCAGGTATTAGATGCAGGAGTCAAAAAAATGAAACGAGACACTGAGGTAACCACGAAGGAATTGGAGATTTTGTAGACTGAAATTTGTGCTATCTGAATCCGGCCAATCCTATTTTCTGAAGAGATTATAGTTCAAATGGTAAGTTCTGTTGATGCGTGTCCATGATGTATGCGCTTTATTTGCCCAGTGTATGTAATTTGCTGTTTGTGTACGCTTTATTATCACTGGTGCCGAACTATAATGCCCAGTGGGTATAATCGACTGTAATTTCTTTATTGTATAGTCTAGGATTATTCTACGTTTCTATGCCTTAGTCTTTTTATTGTATAGTGTATGTTTCTTAGAGGCGATAGGATAGAGTAGGATAATTCTTTGAATATGCTATACCGTTGAAACGGGGGCCAACACGCCCAAACATTTCCTAGACGCCATATGAACGAACAAACATGTGTAGTCAAAGCGGGCCTTAATTGGGTTGGTCAAAATAATATTTAGTGGATCCCAAATGATGTGGCCCACCGTAACAACGGCTCTTAGCAGGCCGTTAACAGGCTGAAAGATCGATAGGGCCGTATAAATGGAAATGGCCCGCGGGCCTCTAGCAGGCTGAAATGAATGTCAATTTTGTCTCGGCTCTTTTACTTTACGGGCCAGTAAGAGGCCAAAAGTGTTATGGGCCAGAGGAGGCCCGGTTTGCAAACTAGGCTTTTAGCAGGTCGAAAGTCGCGTCGGGCTGAAATTTTGCCATGTGGAACATGGGCCCCTAATGGACCTAAAATTAGGTTGCACAGTTAAAGGCCCAACTATTGTGCAGGCCGTTAACAGGCGAAAGACAAAATGGGCTAGGAATTAGCCCATTTACCGAATGGGCCGAGGACAGGCCTAAAGTCACAACGGGCTAGAAGTTGGCCCAACTACAGAATGGGCCGAGAAAAGGCCGAAAGACGTTCTGGGCCGTTAACGGGCTGGAACTAACGATGGGCTGCTAACAGGTCGAAAGAAGCTCGGCCATAATTGGGCCCAAAGACGTAGCGGGCCGTTAACGGGTTGAAACTAACGATGGGCTGGAAATTGTCAAATCTAGAATGGGCCTTTGATGGGCCGATTCTATGTAACTTGTATGGGCCGTGCTTGTGAATGGGCCTGACTCAAGTAGGCCGCTAATGGGTCGGCCCGCTTATTTTGACAGGCTCGGCCTTTTAACCTGAATGGGCCACTGTTGGGACCAGACACGTGTTGGGGTATCATAGGCGCGTCCCGTCCATTCGCTGGATGACAACTGTCCGAACGCCGGGCCAGCACGTGGATCTGCCCGCGAATGAGAATTTTACACGTGGAAAATCCCCATTGGTCCGGGCTGTTAACGGGTTATCGAATCCAAACTGGAACCCGATACCTTAACAGTGACCCGTTATGGTGGATGCCGTGTTGGTTACCCTTGACGAAAGCACTTCTATGACGCGTGATTTATCGTCATGGAAGTGGACACTTCTGTGTTGATAATTTGTAATGTCATGGAACACTTCTACGACACCACAGGTATGACTATCTTGATTCTGTCATAAAATCATCATGGATGTACATGCATGACAGAAAACGTGACCTACTATGACAAACACGTATCATCACGGAAGTGGTTTTTTTGTAGTGTGGGCTAGGGCCGAGCCCGGACGGTGGTCAGCCGTGGCTTTGCCGGCGATCCGCCGATGGGATAGATCTGAGCGGCTAGAGGCGGATTCAGTACCTACACGCGACGTGGAGGCATTGCCATTGTTGTGCGACCCGGTACCCGGACACTCCATGGCAAGGAGCAGTCGCAGGCGGCCGGAATGCTCCAAATCTGGCAGCCGCGTGCGTCAAATCTCGTGGCCGCAAATAGAGCGGCTGACCGCTGGCGCCAGGACGAGAGGCACAGATCCGGCCGTCGTGTTGTGGTTGGCTGGGCTATAGTGCGAGGCTTCGACGGACGTGCGTGTACCTCTTCTCTTCTTGTACATACTCCATTTATCTCACCTCCTATGGCTTCCCACTCTCACGATATTCCTATTCTATGAACCTGTGTGTGCATGTGTGTGTTAGAGAGAGTGACACATCGACCTACTCCTGCAGAGAGATGGTGTGTAGTACTACGATTTACCCGCGAGAGTCGGTGCATCCTCTCGTTTGCAAGCGTCCGGTCGGGACAGCTGCCACGCCCGCTCCTGACCAGCCTGGCCCACCCAAAGCCCCTCCATCGCCTGCGCGGGCTTCCCGCCCGAAACGGTCAACGCCGCTCTAGAGAATCGGTGCCGCATTCATGCCCGAGCAGAGCGGACGCGACCTCTCACTGCCGCCTGCATTGAAGGGAGAAGCGGATTCAAGAGTGGTGGTTGCTTCATCTGTTCAACTTACTGCCGGGTCTATGTGATTTGACGGCTCATTGGTCATTATTACTGAGGTGGAACAACTGTGTTGAGTCTTAGTTGCACTGTACACTTTACTTTGGTGCATGACACATGCATCGGATGCTGGATGTCTCACGTTTCGGCGAAAGGAGGTAGAGCATCTCCACTCTTTACAATTTTCTCCATTCTTATAGCGGAGGAGCGCGAAAGCAGTGACACCGTGCGACACCTAACACCATTACCATATTTTCTGGACACCGTGTGACACCTAACTCTTTAGTACTACATAATAGTACGTACTGTAATTTCTCGGCAAGATAAGTTTGTACAATGCTATGAAGCTTCCAGCTTCTGTTTCGTGTATCTTGCGTCCAAGGTTGCCCCGTTGCAACATTCCATCAAATACAAAGGAGACTAACATGCATGCTATTGCATCTCAATGATTGATAGATCATAGCCAATATGTACTCCCTCCGTTCCAAACTAAGTGTCTCAACTTTAATGCAAACTTTAGTACAAAGTTGTACTACTACTAAAGTTGACACTTATTTGGGAACAGAGACAACTAAAGAAAAAATTGATCCATGCAGTCCCTAGGCCTTGAACCGTAAACCCTAACCAGGCTTTAATTTGCTGGCGATGTTGAACCTTCCGAAGAAATGAGGTTTGCAACCCTTTGACCATCGGATCATTTTGTGCAGTTTCACTAAAATCGAGCTGAGCATCCCTGTGGCAAAGAAATTGAAGAAGCGTGATTAGAATAAGACTAGTGGGACTAGTTGATGAGACATAAACTCATCACAAATACAGTAGAAGCCAGTAGAGGTGCCTGCGGGGCAAAGAAGTAGAGAAATATCCACATGGAGCGATGTGGGCAGCTGGGGCAGTGGTGCAAGCCAGCTATAAGGCCCCTCCCAATGCTCCACCTTGTACAGGTGCTAAGGCTGCCATCTAGGCAAAAAATGATGTGGAAAGGTAATTAAGAGGAGAGAGATGGGTGTGGTGACCCCAGGAAGAAACAATGCCAAGCGCGCGAACCTAGGAAAAATACTTAAATGAAATAAACCCACCAATGGATGGATAACTTTAGTTGCTAAATCATTAAATGAATGATGCTTAGCTGCAACAAGTTACTAAGCACCTTCGCATTCGGGAATTTAGTTGCTTAGCTCTTAGCACCTCATCTTAGCACTAGTGCATTGGAGGAGGTCTAAAGGAAGTTGTACCTGAGGGATGTCGGGATGTAGCTAGGTATCACTCATGATTTTAATTTGCTTTGTCATAATGCCGGGTCGTACCATTTTGTTTATCAGGGATGTGAGACGTATGAACGATTGACGCTTGAGTTTCTTAGTACTCTCTTGCACAATGTTGGATTAGTGCCAAATGTATATGAGGAGGAGAGGATCACCTTCCATCTCCATGACCAAGACTTTAACATCACTTTTGTTGAGTGTTGTAATTATTTTGGCTTCCCCAACAATGGTGCTGATATTAGATATCTTTATGATTTTACTGACCCACCCGAGGCAATCCTTTCATAGGATGATCCATCGTGGCTCTAAGTGAGGGAGTCCTGGATTAGGGGGTCCTTGGATAGCCGGACTATATCCTTTGGCTGGACTGTTGGACTATGAAGATACAAGATTGAAGACTCCGTCCCGTGTCCGGATAGGACTCTCCTTGGCGTGGAAGGCAAGCTTGGCAGTACGGATATGTAGATCTCCTCCCTTCTAACCGACTCTGTGTAACCCTAGCCCCCTCCGGTGTCTATATAAACCGGGGGGTTCAGTCCGTAGGACAACAACAATCATGCCATAGGCTAGCTTCTAGGGTTTAGCCTCTACGATCTCGTGGTAGATCAACTCTTGTAATACTCATATCATCAAGATCAATCAAGCAGGAAGTAGGGTATTACCTCCATCAAGAGGGCCCGAACCTGGGTAAACATCGTGTCCCCCGCCTCCTGTTACCATCCGCCTTAGACGCACAGTTTGGGAACCCCTACCCGAGATCCGCCGGTTTTGACACCGACATTGGTGCTTTCATTGAGAGTTCCACTGTCCCATCATCATAAGGCTGGATGGCTCGTCTTGTTGTCAAGGACAACATCACCTCTGGGGGAGCCCTGGCTGTAGGCCAAACTCTCCGGCTAGGCGGTTTCGTCATGATTGCCCGTTCGGCCGCTGCGCCGATGATGACTTCTCGGGTCATCGAAAACAACCTCCACGTCGGCTCGGAATTCGCCGAGCAGTTGGATCCAATGGAGATCTCTTCCTTGAACGAGCTCTTGGATCGCATCGCCGCCTTGGGAGTCGCTACAGACTATGATCAGATCGGGCTTAAACCCGACCAAAGGGAGATTAACTCCCCACCGGTCACCCATCAGATAGCGGTGGTGGAGGAGCAATGCAGCGATTCTTCCTCTATCTTGAGGACAAACTATGTCCGGATTCCCGAGCTCTCTGAGCCGGATACCCGTCTACGGGAGGACATGGCCCAAACCTTGAACCTAGAATCAGGCAGCGGGCCAGACCTATTGAGCAACATCCCGGAGCCCGAACTGCCAAGCTCGAAAACTCCTCCGCCCTGGGTCTCAGATCGGTTCAGGGTTCGGACTTAAATCCACCCACCCACCCAGATATAAGTGATCTTTCCCACATTAGACAAGAGCCCCAAGAGATAGTACACCAGTATTGGGCCAGATTCCTCCTTGTAATGAGCAAGGTTAAGGACTGTCGCGAGGAAGAGGCAATCTCATTCTTTTGCAATAATTGCACGGACAAGGGAATCCTCAACGCCATAAGTCGCCGTGACATAGCACACTTCGCTGACTTGGCGGCCATAGTACGGAAGTACTGTGCGATGGAAAGCGCCTAGAAAACCCAAAGAAAATTTTGGGATCCTCCCGCTCTAACAAAACCCCCCGTCCGAACTAAAAGGGTGTACTCTCGTAAGTCACCCGATCCAATTACAAAGAAACAAAAGCCCACTACAGGGCGCAGAACCGTATTGGAGGGATGGCTTAACGAGCCATGCAAAATTCACAGTACAGCGGATACCATGCCAACACACAGCCTTAGAGCATGTTGGGTACTCTGGCAGGTAGCCAAGAGCGGTGAGCATCTCCTCATCAACAATACCGCAGAGCACCATCCCGCGGAAAACAACAATACCGTATTGACAGTCTTCGAGACCTTCTCCTCAAATAATAGGCGTAAGCGAGCACTCCGCAGCCCTGCCGAAGTCTGCCACGTAGCAGCAATAAATCCATGGAGTGATAGGGCTATCACCTTCAATGCCAGTGACGAACCTAAATTCCGAATAGCCCGAGCACCAGCCGCCTTGGTCCTTAGTCCAATTGTGGACGGCTACCGGCTTACTAAAGTGCTCATGGACGGCGGCAGCGGATTAAACCTCATCTATGAGGAGACTCTTCGAAAATGGAAATAGACAAAAGCCGCATTGAGCAAAGCAGCACGACCTTCAGAGGAATCATCTGTAGTCGGGAGGCACGATGCGCTGGGAAAATCACACTAGATGTGGTATTCGGCACGCCGGAGAATTATAGGTCCGAAGAAATCACATTCCAAGTGGCCCCGTTCAATAGCGGATACCACGCCCTTCTAGGGCGGGAGGCATTCATGATCTTCCAAGCTATACCGCATTACGGGTACATGAAGCTCAAAATGCCCGGGCCTAATGGAATCATCACTCTAGCTAGTGATCCGGACATAGCACTCCACGCCGAAAATAAAACAGCCGCACTGGCCCTCGAGGCATTATCCGAAGCCCTCGCGGCCGACGAATTAACGGCGCTACGCTCCACAGTGGACAGGGACGACATGATACTCGACAAAAGATCCAAGTCCACCTCTTTTAAACCAGCGGACGAAATAGTCAAATTCCAAGTCCATCCAACGGACCCTACAAAAACAGCATCCATCGGGGTACATTTAAACCCCACAGTAGACGCTGCGCTATGGGAGTTCTTGCGCGCGAATTGGGACATCTTCGCCTGGCATCCTTCAGACATGCCAGGAATCCCACGCAGGCTGGCCGAGCATAGCCTAAACATTCTAAAGGGATTCAAGCCGGTCAAGCAGACTCTTCGGCGCTTCTCTAAGCCTAAGCGACAAGCCATGGGAGAGGAGCTAGCCAAGTTACTGGAAGCCGGATTCATTCGAGAAATAAAACATCCGGACTGGCTAGCAAACCTGGTGATGGTACCAAAGAAGGTCAAATCCTAGCGCCTATGTGTCGACTTCAAGGACCTTAACAAGGCTTGCCCCAAGGATCCCTTCCCCCTCCCTCGCATCGATCAAATTATCGACGCTACCGCAGGACATGACTCATTTTGTTTCCTCGACGCATACTCCGGATACCATCAAATTAAGATGGCAGAGTCCGATCAAGCCGCAACGGCATTTATCACTCCATACGGCCCCTTCTGTTTTAACACCATGCCTTTCGGGCTCAAAAACGCCGGTGCAACCTACCAACGCATGATTCAGACATGCTTGGAGACACAGATCGGCAAAACAGTGGAGGCATACGTAGACGATGTGGTCATTAAAACCAGACACGTTGAATCCTTAGTAGACGACTTGAGGCTCACGTTCGACAATCTCCGAACATACGACATTAAGCTCAATCCGGAAAAATGCGTCTTCGGCGTGCCCGCCGGAAAGCTCTTAGGCTTCATCGTCTCCAACAGAGGAATCGAAGCAAATCCGGCTAAAATCAGAGCTCTGTCACAGTTGGCCATCCCAACAGACCTCAAGCAAATCCAGAAACTAACTGGATGTGTGGCTGACTTAAGCCGCTTCATCTCCCGATTAGGAGAAAAGGCACTCCCTCTTTATCGCCTTCTTCGACGCACCGAACACTTCGAGTGGACAGATGCGGCCACGGGCGGACTAGAGGAAATAAAAGCCGTTTTGACCACAAACCCAATCTTGGCCGCGCCAAATGTCGGCGAACCAATGATGTCATATATAGCGGCAACACACCAAGTTGTGAGCGTGCTCGTCGTCGAACGAGAGACGGACGGACATAAGTTCCTGCTTCAAAAGCCGGTATACTATGTATCCACTGTCCTCACTCCATGCAAATCACGGTACCCACATTATCAAAAGATAGCATACGCGGTCTTCATGGCATCCCGGAAACTACGACACTACTTTCAAGAGTGTTCAATTACGGTGGCCTCTGAAGTACCACTCAATGACATAATAAACAACCGCGAGGCCACGGGCCGGATTGCTAAATGCGCTATTGAGCTCCTCCCGTTCGACATAATATACAAACCACGGCGAGCCATTAAGTCACAAGTACTGGCTGATTTCGTCGCCGAATGGACAGAAGCCGAACTCCCTAAAGAGTACGGTGCGTGCTCCAATTGGATCATGCACTTTGACGGCTCTAAAATGCTGGCTGGTCTGGGGGCTGGTGTCATCCTGACATCCCCCACCGGAGATACAGTCCAATACGTACTCCAAATACTATACACAGACTCCAACAATGCAACAGAATACGAGGCCCTGTTACATGGTCTCCGGATGGCAGTCTCCATGGGCATTCAATGCCTAGAGGTGCGTGGGGATTCGAACCTTGCAATATCTCAACTAAATGGAGACTTCGACGCCAAGGATCCAAAAATGGCGGCTTATCGCAACGCCGTCCTCAAAATGTCAGCTCGGTTTGAGGGGCTTGAATTCCACCATGTGGTCCGGGAAAACAATCAGGCGGCAGATATCCTTGCCCGCATCGGCGCTAAGCGCGACCCTGTCCCACTTAATATCTTCTTGGAAAGGCTGTTTAAGCCATCCGTGGTATGGGAAGGAGAGACCGGTAACAATAGTCCGGACCCGGCCACAACACCAGACACCGAACACTCTGACGTAATGGGAGGCTCTGCCACCAAAATAACACCTTCGGCCCACGTGATTATGGCTGTCATCGCCCCATAGACAGAACCCTTCTTGGCTTACCTAACTAGGCAAGAACTACCTGAGGACCCAAATGAGGCACGTTGCATTGTGCGGCGGTCTAAAGCCTACAAGGTCCACGAGGGAGAGCTTTACAAGAAAAGCGCTGCCGGAGTCCTTCAAAGGTGCATCTCCGAAGAGGAAGGACGGCAACTTTTGGCAGAAATTCATGCTGGACTTGGCGGCCACCATGCCGCAGCCCGGGCCCTTGTAAGCAAGACCTTCCGTATAGGTTTTTACTGGCCGACGGCCCGAGCAGACGCACAGGATCTCGTTCAACGATGCGTCGGTTGCCAAATTTTTGCAAATCAAAGCCATATGCCGCCTACCGCTCTCCAAACAATCCCCATCACTTGGCCCTTTGCGGTCTGGGGGCTTGATATGGTTGGACCCCTCAAAGGGGGAAGACATAAGAAAAAATACTTATTGGTCATGGTGGATAAATTCACCAAATGGATAGAAGCCAAACCAGTTAAAACGGCCGAGTCCGGACCAGTGATAGACTTTATATTCGGGGTTGTACACCGTTACAGCGTCCCCCACAGCATCATCACCGATAACGGCTCGAACTTTACAGCCGACGAGGTAAAAGTTTGGTGCAGCAACATGGGCATTAAGCTCGATTATGCTTCTGTCTATCACGCGCAAACTAACGGTCAAGTCGAGCGAGCAAATGGTCTTATCATGAGCGGCATTAAACCTAGATTAGTGTGATCCTTAAAGGAATCAGATACGCACAGGGTAGAAGAGCTCGACTCTGTACTATGGGGGCTGCGGACCACGCCGAATCGCACTACCGATTACACACCGTTTTTTATGGTGTACGGCGCAGAGGCGGTACTGCCCTGCGACATAATTCATGACTCACCTCGAGTGCGCATGTACGAAGAGAAAGAAGCCGAGCTTGATCGGCAGGACAGTTTGGACACCCTGGAGGAGGAGCGTGATGTGGCAAAAACCCATTCCGCATTTTATCAGCAACAGGCTCGAAGGTATCAAAGCAGAGAAGTACGGGCCAAAACTTATAACGTCGGCGAACTCGTTCTACGCCTACCGGAGAAGAAAAAGAACAAACTCAAGCCCAAATGGGAAGGTCCCTTCGTTATTGACCAAGTTCTGACTGGTGGAGTGTATCGTCTACGGGATGCATCGGACAATCGACTCGAGCCAAACCCATGCAACGCAGCCAGACTCCGAAGGTTCTATGCCTAGTGCCAGACTCTATGTTCGTCTCCTTACCTCCGTCAAATTTTTATATATCCGTTATCCGTCTTTTATTTCTTTCTTTCTTCCCTTTTCTCAAGGCCTTAAAAGGCTAAAATGTGTCTTGACTACACAATCTTGACGCGCTAGCCGCGCTCATTATACCTGGGGGCTTCTTATATAGAAGCTTAATATAACTATTTTCCGGGCACACATGTGTTATTCTTCCACATGTACCTTTTTCGCCATTATATGCATTGATATGACTTAAGTTTTGCCAAGCTGGGTTGCCTGGCTCTTGTGTTTATGCCCCACGTTCCCATTAATTCGGCTAGGGCATAAGGGGAGCACCTCTGCGGTTGTTACTGTCGGGTCAGCCGGATGTGTACCTCAGACTGGGTGAAGCCGAAAGCTAGCGTTCGTAAGGGAATATTCGGTCGGTGAACAAAAGATGGCCTTTATTTATTGTAATACATGGCCCCAGATGTTTATATCCTGCGTCTCTTTTCGCGGTTCGGACATGCACATTAATGCATGCGTACCCAGGGAAAGGAACCCCTAACGGAACTATTCTCCCTGGAAGATGTTTCTTACTATCCATGTAATATAACATAGCTAGTTGGGTACTTGTCTGTTCAAGCACTTATGACCCCTACGCCTGGTTTCCACGCGTACCCCGGTTTTTACATAACTGAGCGGGTATTCTGATACACTCCGGACTGTCGGGTCCAGAGGTCGAAGCGAAAAGGTCTGCCATGACAAATGATTTACAATCCGGCTAGGGACAATACATGTCACTTGAAGTACACAGTCACTTAGACTGACTAAATTCTTCTTCTATACCATCCAACAAGCTGTCTAGCCTACAATCCTGTTGGGAATACTTTGCGGCTAATTCTACTTGGTCATACACCAAACTGACGGGGATCTCTTTCCCATCGGACCCCACAGGTCCAACCTCGGCCATGTGGTTTGGGTCAGCCTTGGTATATCGCGTCTTCACCATGGCCTAGGCTTCCCTCGCACCTTGTCGGCAGGCTGATATCTTCCATAATCGGAAGCGCCGCCGCGCTCTTTTGAGCTTCTCTATAACCTCCCCCATGCCTCCTGGCAGGGAGGCGGATGGCCACAAGGCCTGGGCAATGCCCTGCATCACCTGCCGAACTTGTTCGTGCAGTTGTGAGAGCTCTGGCAGAAGATCACCCGCTGACCCGGGCATCTCCTCCGTGGGACGACCCGTCAGCATACCTGCAGACATAACTCTGTTAGCCGGTTTCTTCGTCGAACTCTTTAAAAGTTCGTTCAAGCACTTACTGAAAATGCCGCGTCGAAGCCTCTTATTATCCTTTACGGAGTCAGCAAGCTGGGCTTGAACATCTTTCAGTTCAACGCCCAGCCGGGTATTGGCATCCTGGAGATCATTTTTCTACTGCCTAACTCGTGTAAGCACGCGCTCGCCAGCTTTTAGCTGTCGTTGAGCATGTTGCTCATCCCCTCGCACGACCTCCGGATTCACTCCGGAGTCATCTGCAGAATCTATTGTTAGATTTGCATGTATGCCGCATACTACCTGGTTCATGTCTTTCTTTGCAATAGAAATAAGTGTTACCAGATGGGCCCTTCTCGGACTCCTTCACTGCGGCAACTGCGGCCTGAAGCTGGGCTTTGCACTCCTCCAGCTCTTGAGACAACTGGGTATTCTTCTCCGTAAGAACCTAGGAAAACAATGATCCTTAAATCAGTTGTGCCAACTGTTTCAAGTCTCAGGGGCTACTGATATACATAATTATTAGATTTTCTTACCCGTATATCCTTCACATACTGGTCCGTGGCTCTGGCAAGACCATTTTGAGCAGCTCGGATGTACGCGTCTCCTGAGTTAAAGGCATCAAACGCCTCTTGGGAGAAACAAGCGTCGCGGAGTATGGCCCGGCGATGCCTGTGATTCATGGCACTCTCCACTTCGGAATTTGTAGCGGACAGCCTATCCGCATCCTCTGTAGGAGGAACATCCGGTGTTGGTCCCATGTTAGCATCCGCCTCTAAGTCCGGCTCTGGAGCCCGGTTGGTGGAGGCGTGGCCGGCAACCTCTCCGGATATAGTCCGGCGAGCGTTTTTCCTACTAGGAAACATGGACGTTATTATATTTTAAAAGATGACAACCACGGAGCGGGGTTATTTTTTATACCTCTGCGACGGCGTCTCCGTCCTGACCGCCTTCCTCTTAAGCCTACCCGGCTTCAGTGCCCCTTGTTGGTGAGTCACTGCGGGTTCGGCATGGCGTCCCGAGGGCCTTCCCTGTAAGACACCATATGTGTGCGGTAGGTGAAGTGCAGAAAAAGGGATCCTTCTCGGAAGTTGGGACTCCGGTTTTACTTACATGCGATGCAGGGAGTAGTCCAGGATAATCGGCTATGATGGCCACCATGGCATCGTCGCAGCTCAATTGATAGAATGTCCTGTCAATAAGCTCCACAAATGTGTCCGGATCCTCTTCAAGTCCGGGGTCGAGGGCCCAGTCAGGGTCCTCTGGTTGTGGAGGCGGGTTGTGGACCTCCCTCACAGCTTTTCACAGTTCCTGCTATGAAATAGCAAGGTAAATATTTATGACAAAGAATGCGGGAAGGTCTGGAGTAAAAGGTAGCGGCTCACCCAGTTTGGGGGGTTGTACATGGAGAATCCATCCCGTGGCTTGATACGGATGAACTCCTCTTCCTCTCCTTTATATAAATCGGACAGTATTTTCGCTAGAGCATCGATAGAGTCTGGACCTTTACGACCGCAACGGGTGGCATCGTCTTCTCCATTGAAGTGCCACATGGGTTGTCCCCGATATTGAAGTGGCTGCACCCCCCGCATTATACATATTGACATAACCTCGATTACTATCAATCCTGATTTGGCCAGCGTTTGTATCCGGCCCATCAGGTAAAGGACCTCTCTGTTATCTTCCTCCTGGGGGCTCTGAGGGCACCAGCTGCGGCGTTTCTTCAAAGGGGCGCTATTAAACTCAGGAAGGCCCATCCAAACAGGGTCCGGAAGGGGGACGTCCCCCATATAAAACCACTCCAAAGGCCAGTCTTCGGATGTCTTCTTCGGAGTACCGGACAGGTACCCGGTCCCGGTGATGCGCCATATCTCGGCTCCGCCCACTTGATATATCGACCCCTCCTGTGTACGGGGTAGGAGGCAGAATAGCCTCTTCCATAGCTCAAAATGAGCTTCACAGCCCAAAAACAGCTCGCAAAGGGCGACATAGCCTGCGATGTGTAATATGGAGGCAGGAGTAAAATTATGCAGCTGGAGGCCGTAGAACTCCAGGAGCCCGCGGAGGAACGGATGGATTGGAAATCCGAGTCCCCTTAACAAGTACGGGACAAGGCATACCTGCTCCCCCATCGACGGGTTGGGAAAGCTCTCCGCTTGTTCCCTGCCATTGTAAGTGGCTAGTCCAGCTCGGACGGGGACCATATACGCAGGAGGAAGAAACCCCTGGGTCTGTAACTCTACTAACTGTCTGTGGGAAACGGAAAACTTCTTCCAGTTGCCTGGCTTAGGGCTACGGGAGCGAGAGGAGGAGCTGCGACGACCGGCCATGATAGGATGGATTTTTCCGGGCGCACTCCGATGGATACTCGTTGAGGGAGGATGGTGTGATCTGGATCTAAGGATCCCCGGTCCCTTAAATAGATGATTTACTCACATGGTTAGGGTGGCAAGCGCAAAAATGCCCCGACTTCTCGCATTCGCTTGACACGTGGAGGATAGCCATTATTAGACGCAGAAGCCGAGGAGTGCAAAATTCATGGGAAGCCGGACACTACTCGACAGGTACTCAGAATTTGGAGAAGAACCCGCCTTGCAATGCCGAAGACAATCTGCACGCCGGACTCATCGTCATTGAAGCCTGGTTCGGGGGCTACTGAGGGAGTCCTGGATTAGGGGGTCCTCGGACAGCCGGACTATATCCTTTGGCCGGACTGTTGGACTATGAAGATACAAGATTGAAGACTCTGTCCCGTGTCCGGATAGGACTCTCCTTGGCGTGGAAGGCAAGCTTGGCAGTACGGATATGTAGATCTCCTTCCTTGTAACCGACTCTGTGTAACCCTAGCCCCCTCCAGTGTCTATATAAACCGGGGGGTTTAGTCCGTAGGACAACAACAATCATGCCATAGGCTAGCTTCTAGGGTTTAGCCTCTATGATCTCGTGGTAGATCAACTCTTGTAATACTCATATCATCAAGATCAATCAAGCAGGATGTAGGGTATTACCTCCATCGAGAGGGCCCGAACCTGGGTAAACATCGTGTCCCCCGCCTCCTGTTACCATCCGCCATAGACGCACAGTTCGGGACCCCCTACCCGAGATCCGCCGGTTTTGACACCGACACTAAGCAAAGAGCTAGTTGCATTGAAAGTCCTGCTATATGTTATTTCTACTATGTTATCACTAACTCATTGTAGGCACGAGGAGAAGTTTCTGAGGTGAATGATGAGAACATGCTAGTTCTTGGGAAAGCAGCAAACCTGGACGTCGGCTATTCGCCCAACTTAGGGACAATACTTTTGCTACACCTCACACATCAAGCCAATCATGCACAAGGAGATATCATGTGTAAAGCAGTGATCACCATGTTGGCCAACTCCCTTGGCCTTGACAACAGTCACCTCCGCCCCATTGTCGGTAACACCCTTGTTAACATTCGTGTTCTTACTAGCGCTGGTATGGTAGTAGTTCATAATGGCCGTCATTGCATCAAAATTCCTGGAGTGGTGTACTTCTT
Source organism: Aegilops tauschii subsp. strangulata (assembly GCF_002575655.3). Lineage (NCBI taxonomy): Eukaryota > Viridiplantae > Streptophyta > Magnoliopsida > Poales > Poaceae > Aegilops > Aegilops tauschii. The sequence continues at coordinate 124,255,984 of NC_053038.3, read as the reverse complement.
ACCCACACCTATGCCTAACCGTTTCTCCATCGAGAATGGACAATTTCCTTATGTTGCACAGGAAGGAGATGTAGCTTTTGACCAAGAAGGGCCAGGACCTGAATAAGTAGCAGATAAAGAAGAACTCGCCACCGACGAGGAGGAAGAGCAGCCCCAGCAAGACTACACCACCTACGCGGACCTCAACAACCTTTAGGGCTCTATTGATGATATGAGAAACCTAGCGACATCCTTGAGGGGCACATCCGCCTACATGAACATGAGCTTCTCCAACTGGAGCCAAGAGTGGGCTCCTGACCAACCGCCGCAATGATCTCGCCGGTTTGTGCTTGCAAGAGCCTAAGCTTGGGGGAGGTTATCACCACCTCTATATCAAGATGTGGCGGTATTTGAATAAATTGTAATGAGGTTGTACTTAAGCTCAAGGAGCTTCAAAACACTTGTGTTGGTCTGTTCCAACACTTTTATTTTTATTTGCTTTTGCTTTTTGTCGGTGTACAAAAGTAGGGGCCTTCTGTACCCCTTTACTTGTGCACGGGCAGTCGTAGCCACACTTACGGCCGCGCTTGGCAGAGCAGGAGGGGGAACAGAGACACAAGACTACCAGAGCAGCGCCAAGCCAGAGGCGCGAGGAGCAAAGGGACAAGGTGGGCTTTCCCCCGGCAAGAGCCTTGCCCGGGCAGCCTGCATAGCCCCGGCAAGAGCCTTGCTAAGGCAACTTGCCCAACACCAGCGAGGCCGCCACCCTTGAGCCTAAGAGTTCCAACACCATCAACGACATTGGAACCAAGGCTCAGGAGGCGCCTGCATGGTAGCATGCAGATCTTTGTGAAGACCAAGAGCATACAAGACTAGATGAGAACCAGAAGATGGAAACCCCCGGCAAGATCCTTGCCGGGGACGCTCACAAGACCCCTGGCAAGACCCTTGTCGGGGACACCTGCGAGACCCCGGAAAGACCCTTGCCGGGGACATCTGCGGGGCCGCAGCCAGGCCCACACAGGCCAAGGCTCCACTGTTGTTCCAACACAGCAGTTGGCCCGCCAACAAGGAAGGCACTTGCGTGGCGACGTGCAGCTTCCAGGCCAACTCAGCAAGCACCTGCGTGGTGGCATGCAGATCTTCGTGAGGACTCTGCCACCGCACCAACTCAGCAGCCAGCCAGCCAGCATGGCACTGCATGCCTCGTTGGCCTAGACGCGTGTCAAAGCAAGGCGAAGCAGCGACGGACGGAACAGGCATCGTTGCCGTCCCCGATAAAGCAAGAGGACACCTAAGTAGCGCATTAAATGCGTTTTGTCCTGTGATGTCAGGCGATAAGCTTGTACACTGTACATACTTTCCACCTCCTGTGTGCCATTGTGGTGACCCCTTTGACTATAAAAGGAGGCCCGAGGCATACTGAGTAAGGATTCGGACTTTTTGGACCCTGCACGCTTTGTAGCTAGTCCAAGAACACCAGATAAACACAAACCAACAGTAGTGTTGGGGATATTACTACTGGGCGTAAACTGGCCAGGAGAGGCCGGGATAACCCCATAATGGTTCACTGTACCTGAAGCCCATGAACACAGACGGTGGTGCTTTATGAAGGCCCAGAGCCCAAAGACGGTTTAAGGTCTATAGACGTAAACCGACATTGCTATATAAACTTGTGTTGTAAGATAGAAAGAGAAGAGACCGAGCCGGACACGTTTATGAGCCGGCCTCGGGACCCTGTAAACCGACGGGCGTCAACCCATGTATATAAGGGGACGACCCGACGGCGGTTTAGGGGGAACAGACAACAACTCGAGACCCAGGCAAAGCGTTTTCGCTCCCTGGTCATCGAAACCCTAGCAATCCCACAACAACTGGATCATTGGCTTTTACCTTCACCGCAAGGGGCCGAACCAGTATAAACTCTCTGCGTCCCTTGTCCGCTTTAACCCCTTTAAGCTAACCCGTTGCGATGGCTCCACGACTAAGTCCTTTCTCTAGGACATCCGCCGTGACAAAACCATGATAGTTAACGCCCACCGTGGGGCTATCGCATGATGGTTTCGAGTTCTTAGAGGGCAGCTTTGAAGGACTTGTCGGTGTCAAAACCGGCGGATCTCGGGTAGGGGGTTCCGAACTGTACGTCTAAGGCGGATGGTAACAAGAGGCGGGGGACACGATGTTTACCCAGGTTCGGGCCCTCTCGATGGAGGTAATACGCTACTTCCTGCTTGATTGATCTTGATGATATGAGTATTACAAGAGTTGATCTACCACGAGATCGTAGAGGCTAAACCCTAGAAGCTAGCCTATGGTATGATTGTTGTCTTCCTACAGACTAAACCCTCCGGTTTATATAGACACCGGAGGGGGCTAGGGTTACACAGAGTCGGTTACAAAGGAGGAGATCTACATATCCGAATTGCCAAGCTTGCCTTCCACGCAAGAGAGAGAGTCCCACCCGGACACGGGACGGAGTCTTCAATCTTGTATCTTCATAGTCCAACAGTCCGGCCAAAGGATATAGTCCGGCTGTCCGAGGACCCCCTAATCTAGGACTCCCTCAGTAGCCCCGAAACCAAGCTTCAATGACGATGAGTCCGACGCGCAGATTGTCTTCGGCATTGCAAGGCGGGTTCTTCCTCCGAATACTCCATAGAAGATTTTGAACACAAGGATAGTGTCTAGCTCTGCAAAACAAATTCCACATACCACCATAGAGAGAATAATATTCCCACAAATCTAATCTGCTGACAACTTTTATTAACGTGACGTTCTGTCGTGGTCTGGTCATGACGAACCGTTTCTCCGATCCTGCCACTGCACGTGTTGCGAGGCGGTTTTGTTGGCACGTCTTGTCGAAGCAGAGATCGTGTCCCTCTTTTCACGGGATTCTCATCAATACGGGTGTGGGTAACCCAACCGCGCCATCAATTACGGCGCTTGGGGAATAAGCGGTTTTACCAGGCAAGTGGGGAGGCGCAGAATCCCTGCTGCCTTTATAAGGGGATAAGGACTCCCTTTCGCACCCACGCTTTCTTCTTCCCGACCCATTCCCCTCCGCCCGAGCTCCAGCGCCCAAGCGTTCATATTTTCTGCCCACAAAGGCCTTCAGAAAATGTCCGGATCCGGAGCAGGAGGCAAATGGATGGCCTCTACCGTCTGGGAGAAGGATATCAAAAAGCTTCGGGAGGCCGGGTATCCGGCCAAGAAAATTAGACATCGTCTCCCGACGGCGGGACAGATCGTCCCAACTCCGGAACCCCACGAGAGGGTTGTATTCCTCCCTCACTTTGTCCGCAGGCTAGGGTTTCCCCTCAACCCGTCCGTTCGCGGCATCATGTATTATTACGGGATCGATCTTCACGATCTGTCCCCTAATTCTTTCCTCAACATCACGACATTCATTGTCGTGTGCGAGGCTTTTCTCCGCATCTCGCCACATTTCGGCTTATGGCCGAAGATTTTTAATGTGAAGCCCAAGGTAGTGGGTGGCGAGCACGCCGAGTGCGGGGGCGCTATGGTGAGCAAGATGCCCAACATTACATGGCCAACAGGCACCTTTAACGATTCCGTCAAGGAGTGGCAACAGCAGTGGTTTTACATCACCGAGCCGCGCGGCACGGAATGGGCCGCTGCTCCCGAGTTTTGATCCGGTGCCCCCCTGCGGCTTACATCCTGAGTCAAGAAGGGCTTGAACTGGTCCTCGTCCGACGAATTGTCGGTGCTCCAGACACGCGTTAAAGATATGGGAGACAAGAACATTGAACTTGTCAATGTGGTCCAGGTGATGTTAGTTCGCCGGATCCTGCCTTGTCAACACCGGACTTGCAATTTATGGGAATTCGATCCGGCCAAGCACCAAACCCTGCGAGAGCTTTTTGGCTCCTCGCACAAGGACATCTGGAAGGTGCTTTTAAGTCCAGCAAATCATGGCCGGACTCCACCGAAGACCGCGGGTACCAACTGTCCCGCCCTGCAAGTTCGGTAAGTCATCGTACTTTTTATCCGCATAACCCAAGGGAAGCGCTTAATGTGTTTTCCACAACTCTCCTAGGGCTGGACGAAGAAGGCGGAGCGGATCCATTATCCGGCCCCACTGCCCGAAGAACCGGCCATCCCACTTCTGACAAAGATGCTGGTCCCGGCGCCTTACAAGGTGCCGAAGAAGACGGCCGAGAAGGAGGCCAAAAAGACCTGGGGCGGCCTTCGTCGCCGCAGCACTTCGGACACCATATCCGAAGGCTCTGATGCCCGTTCTGCCTCCGAAGAGGACGAGGAGGAGGAGGAAGATGAATCCCCTGGGGGAAGAAAGAAGAGGACGGCCTCCGCACACTTGGAGGCCGAGTTGCCTAAAAGGGGAAAAGCTCCTCTTCCGGAGGAGTCCACTGCCGCCGCCGACAGCGGCCCGGCGTGGGATCCCAGGGCCCAACCCCTGGTGAACTCGTGAGTATATACAGTTCAAATACGTTTATGCGTCCAGACTCATCATGGCATAATATTTTAACCTGAGCCATATTTTTGTAGTCCGGTGAGGTCCCATACCGAACAATCCTCGTCAGAGGATTCGCTGAGCTCGGATGCTATGGAGAGCGGGACGCCCCCGAAGGCCCCTTCCTTCAAACAGGTGAATACCATCGAGGCTTCGTCCCAGAGGGACCCCGGCCAAGGAGGAGAGGAAAAGACCGTGAAGGCGGCGCCTGGAGGTCAAACTTCAGGGGCCGGACACATGGGGGAGAAAATTCCCTAGGGAGCCGACGGCGGGGGCCATCTTGAATTCGGCTCCCAGCCGGATGCAGTTTCGGAGACCAATATGGCTCCGGAATCAGGCAGGCAGCCTGTCTCAGCTGGAGGGGGCATACTGGCAACCTCTGTCCAACCAGAGGTGTCGGATGCTTTGTTGGTGGCGCTGAAGAGCGCCTCCATTGTCGATGAACACCGTGCCCTTATGGGTGCGGTGATCGAGAAGATTCAGTCTGCTGAGAGTGGACTGAATGGAGCCTGTATCAGCCTTATAAAAGGTTTTGAGGTATGTTGTATGAGGTTTCGAAGAGTGTCATGGTATGGATAATAGCCCCTGATACACTGTTCGGTAAAAGAAAAAGCCGGACAGAGGATCAAATTTATGTTCTCAGGAAGACTCATTGAATGACATCTATTTCTCTTCTGTTATAAGCAGGCGTGTGTAGCGACTGCTGCCTCTCATACTGCGGAGATCTCCGGACTGAATCGAAGTCTGGAGCGAGCCAAAGAAGAACTTGGCCAGTTGAATATGCAGTTGGGAGATAAACAAGGTATGCACAAGTCTTGTTCGCGTTTATTGCGAATGAATTTTCAGTATGATGAAATAGGCTTCATGATTTGTGCTAGGGATGGTGACCGAAGTCGAGGCCCTTAAGAAGGCTGTGGCTGAGGCCGAGAAAAAGGCAGCCACAGAGCAGGCTCTTCGTGAGAAGTACGAGGCCAGGTTTATTAAAGCTGAGCAGGAGCTGCAAGAGGCCGTGAAGAAATGCGAGACCTTGGAGCAGAGTTTAACGGAGAAAGAATCTGAACTCACCAAGGCGCATCAGGCCACGAGCGATGCCCGGGGGGAACCCAAAGCGCCCTGCAGGGGATCCAAGAGGCGAGGAAGATCGCGGCGGGTAAGGCTTTTTCCATGTAAAGCAAGTATTTGAGGAGAAAATTATGTTTCTAATTTTGAATTCGGATTTCTCCAGGGATATTTGCGGAGCTGCCCTACAGCATATCGGATGCCGCCCAATTCTACCGAGCCGAAGAAAGGAACACAGCGGATAAGCTCTTCTGGTCGCAGTATTTGGCACCGAATTATCCGGTGCCTTTTGTCGATCAACTGAAACAGCTGATCGAACTGCATAAGGCAGCGGAACTAGCCATGAAGGATCTGATTATCCGGTTGTGGCCCGCCGAGCCGATTCCAAGCAGCTACTTCGGGCTCGTGAAGCGGCTTGTGAGTGCGTGCCCTCAACTTGATGTCATCAAGCGGTCGGTCTGTATAGAGGGTGCGCGAATGGCCTTCGCCCGCGCAAAGGTGCACTGGGGGAAGATGGATGCTGAAAAGCTGATGACCGAAGGACCGCCAGAGGGGAAGGAGCACCGCAAGCCCGAATTATATTATGAGAGTGTCCTGAAAGGATCCTACCTTGCAGCGGAGCTATGTACCAAGGACATTATATTTCCATGAATGCAAATCATGTTGTCCTTTGTAATGTTTGAACAAGGTCATTTATATTATTTATTGCCTATTATATAAAAGTTTATCCTCCTGCGCGGCCATTTTATATATTAATCCTGAGAGTTGGCCAGTTGTCGCCTTCTGCCCCCACGTAAGAAGTACGGGGGTGTTCGAGGTAAACCTGATAACTCTTTATCCCAATTTTGGGTCCTTCGAAGGAGGTGTTCAGCACAACGAACCAGGAAATCAGACTATAGAGCTTTATCGCTCTCACTTAGCCATAGGAGCTTTAGGAAGGTAGGCACAGCCCCTGGTGTTCGGAAGACCGCACGAGGGGCTCTATAAGCACCTGATCGGAAGAAAAACCGATCCATCGCACGCTGCATTGGTTATGGCATTATGCGGGAGAAATCCTTAAAGATTTTACAACCTCTCGAACAGTTGACCAGCTCTCGCCGTATCATGACAGTCAGTTTTCGGCTTTCTCTACTGAGGTGCTCGTCCGGAAGAACCGGGACACAATCGCAGTAGTTCTCCCAGTGCTACCTTAGCCGATATAGCGGAACGTAAGGTACCAAAACGTGGGAGCCGGGCAAACCCAACTATTGACCCAAGACATGATTCGGAGCTGATGCATATAATGCTATAGGTTCGGGTGCCGAACTTCCGTGAAGGTGTTCGGACTTTTTTGCCATATTATGGGTAAAACGAAGCCCCTGGCATATTTGAAGGTATATCACGGTGTACGGATGCCACTGCTGAGACCAGGGGGAAGAAGCTGTGTGCGGATCCGGAGTATAGTCGGATGGTCATCGCGGGGAATATCTAAGGATTCCCTTGCGCGTTCGAGCTGCCTCCACATTGCCCGTCCTGATCGACGCAAAGGTGAACCTACAAAGGAAATGTAAGAAATGTTTGTGTGCCGGAGAGCGGTTGAGCCGCTGAGTACGGCCTGTCCTGGCCTTCGCTGGGGTGTTTAATTGAGCTCTGGACGAGCCGGGCTATCCTGCCGCGAAGTAGTTCGGAGTCCTTTGACGGTGTCCGGGAGCCTGGCCGTAGACTCGTGGTTCGGCTGCAAGGTGCTGCTCGTTGCTTCTGGTGTTAAGGCAGCGCTATACTCGTTGGTGCCGAGGGAAAGTTCGGCCTTGCCATTAACCGTGATCACGCCGCGTGGACCGGGCATCTTGAGCTTACGGTAGGCATAATGTGGCACCGCGTTGAATCGAGCGAACGCGGTTCGTCCGAGCAGTGCCTGATAATCACTGCGGAAAGGGACGATTTCGAAGATTAACTCTTCAGTACGGTAATTTTCTGGTGATCCGAAGACTACCTCAAGGGCAATGGAGCCTGTACAGCTAGCTTCCACACCTGGCATAATGCCTCTGAAAGTGGCTTTAGTGGGTTTGATCACCGAATGATCGATGCCCATCTTGCGCACTGTGTCCTGGTAGAGCAGGTTTAGACTGCTGCCTCCGTCCATAAGGACTCGTGTGAGGTGGAACCCGTCAATTATTGGGTTGAGGACTAGTGCGGCTGGATTGCCCTGATTGGCGTTAACCGGACGATCCTTGCGGTTGAAGGTGACCGGCCCTAGTTTATATTGTGGGATGACTAGTTCCGTTAAGTTGGCATCCCTAAGGGTGCGCATCTGGTCTGGGTTGGGAATGTGGGTGTTGCTTACCACGTTCACCGTTTGGATTTGCGGGGGAAATTTCTTTTGCCCTCCTGTGTTCGGTGATCTGGGCTCTTCGTCGCCATCATCGCTTTGAGACCCCCCATCTTTGTTTTTGGCGCCTGCCCTGCCGGCTTGTTTGAAGACCCAGCATTCTCTGTTGGTATGGGTGGATGGCGTTCCTGGGGTGCCATGAATTTGGCATTGGCGGTCGAGTATGCGGTCCAGACTGGATGGACCCGAATTGTTATTTTTGAGTGGCCCTTTCCACTGACCGGACTTAGAGCCACTAAATCCGGCATTTACTATCGTATCTTCGGTGTTTTCACCATATTTGCGGCGCTTGTTTTTGTTGCGTCGGGGTTTGCCGTTGCTATCTCGGGCCTCTGATGTGCCAGGTTTGCTAGCTGTGTTGTTGCTACGGGCCAACCAGCTATCTTCGCCCACGCAAAAACGGGTCATAAGTGTCGTGAGGGCTGCCATGGATTTTGGCTTCTCTTGGCCGAGGTGCCGGCGAGCCACTCGTCACGGATGTTATGCTTAAATGCCGCTAAGGCCTATGCATCCGGACAATCGACAATTTGGTTATTCTTAGTTAGGAACCAGGTCCAGAATTTCCTGGCCGATTCTCCTGGCTGCTGAGTTATATGACTTAAATCGTCAGCATCCGGTGGTCGCACATAAGTGCCCTGGAAATTGTCCAGGAATGCGTCTGCCAGGTTCTCCCAATTTCCGATGGAGTTTGTCGGCAAGCTATTCAGCCAATGCCGAGACTGACCTTTGAGTTTTAGCGGGAGATACTTGATGGCGTGTAGATCATCCCCGCGGGCCATGTGAATGTGGAGGAAGAAGTCCTCTATCCATACCGCGGGGTCTGTAGTACGATCATATGATTCAATGTTCACGGGTTTAAACCCTTCTGGGAATTCATGATCCATTACTTCATCGGTGAAGCATAGGGGGTGTGCGGCGCCTCTGTGCCGGGCTATATCACGACGCAGTTCATACGAGTCTTGTCTGCTATGTTCGGCCGGCCGGATTTGTTAGTATATCCGGCGCGACGGCCGTCGTCATGCATTGGGGGGCGCCCTCGTGATCCGTAGATCGATCTTGTATGTCCTGCTTTGTTTTCCAATACGTCTCGTAGGTCCCGCGTGTTGCCCCGGGCCTTGGTATTTTTTTTTGAATGGCGGCGGGGTGCGGGCTAGACTTTGGGCTGATATGCCCCTCTGTCTCGGCCACGAGGTGGCCGATCAGCCGCATCATACGCTGGTGATGTAGGTTTTAATGCTTCCTCCTCGAGTTGGGGTAGCAACCTGCGCTTTGGGTAACTCTTGGTTGGGCGCTCGAGTTCGTATTCCTCGGCCGCCAGGACTTCAGTCCATCTATCCGCTAGCAGATCTTGATCAGCCCGAAGCTGTTGTTGCTTTTTCTTCAGGCTGTTTGCTGTGGCTATAAGCCGGCGCTTGAAGCGCTCCTGCTCAATGGGATCCTCAGGCACGATAAATTCTTCGTCGCCGAGGCTCACCTCGTCTTCGGAGAGAGGCATGTAATTGTCATCCTCTGATTCTCCGTCTGCTACCTGTTCCGGAGGGCTAGCTTGTTCATCCTCCCGCTCGAGGTCTGGCTGGAGGGGATTGTCGTCGTCTTCGGCACTATCCGGAGTGTTATTGTCTCTTGTGCCGGTATCGCTGCTTTTGCTATGGCAGGACTTAGAGTGGCGCCGCTGACATCGGTGCTTGGATTGCTTCTTGGAGGGATTATCCTCCGCTGTCTTATCACCATCGCCTTCTTTGGGGGTGTCCACCATGTATATATTAGATGATGAGGTGGCAGTCCAGCGCCCTGTGGGCGGTGGTTCCTGTTCGTCTCCTGCATCGTCGTCCATACCGTCGATGTCTTCGGAGCCGAAATCGAGCATGTCGGTTAAATCGTCGACAGTGGCTACTAAGTGGGTGGTGGGTGGGGAGAAAATTTCTTCGTCGTCCGCATCCCATTCTAGCCGGACATAGTTCAGCCAAGGGTCTCCTGACAAGGAGAGAGACCTCAATGAGTTTAGCACGTCGCCCAGTGGTGAGTGCTGAAAGATACCCGCGGAGGAAAACTCCATAATCGGTGCCCAATCGGATTTGATAGGCACAGATGCAGGCGGCTCAGAGCCCGTGGCCGAGGACGAATCCAGGTGTCCGGCAACACGGGTCTCATAGGAAGTGAAGTCAGCATTCGGCTTTATCGCCGCTAAGTGTGCGGACTTCGTGGCGGGGTCCATCCACCCGTCCTTGGACGGCGCAATTTGCTCCGGATTAAGGGCCGGAGTAGTTGCAGGTGTGATCTCCCGAACACAGTCCGACGGCAGGGCTAAGTCATGCCCGTCGTGACTGTGCGGCGCACCTGACATGGGCTCGGACTCGTCGAAGATCAAATCTCCGCGGATGTCGGCGGTATAGTTCAAGTTTCCAAACCTGGCCTGATGGCCAGGGGCGTAGCTTTCGATCTGCTCCAGATGGCCGAGTGAGTTGGCCCGCAGTACGAAGCCGCCGAATACGAAGATCTGTCCGGGGAGGAAAACCTCGCCCCGGATCGCATCGTTGTCGATGATCGAAGGAGCCATCAAGCCTTATGGTGACAGCATAGTGGAACTCTCAATGAAAGCACCAATGTCGGTGTCAAAACCGGCGGATCTCGGGTAGGGGGTTCCGAACTGTACGTCTAAGGCGGATGGTAACAGGAGGCGGGGGACACGTTGTTTACCCAGGTTCGGGCCCTCTCGATGGAGGTAATACCCTACTTCCTGCTTGATTGATCTTGATGATATGAGTATTACAAGAGTTGATCTACCACGAGATCGTAGAGGCTAAACCCTAGAAGCTAGCCTATGGTATGATTGTTGTCGTCCTACGGACTAAACCCTCCGGTTTATATAGACACCAGAGGGGGCTAGGGTTAGACAGAGTCGGTTACGAAGGAGGAGATCTACATATCCGAATTGCCAAGATTGCCTTCCACGCAAGAGAGAGTCCCACCCGGACACGGGACGAAGTATTCAATCTTGTATCTTCATAGTCCAACAGTCCGGCCAAAGGATATAGTCCGGCTGTCCGAGGACCCCTAATCCAGGACTCCCTCAGGACTCAAGGGATACACTATGGGCCGGATGACCAAGAGTCATCACGGCAAGCTCTACATTGACGATGCAGGTTGGGGCCCCGAGGCCGGCTCAGTCGAGTACGGGTACCGGGTCCCGTTCGGCGGCATACACGTTTTCATTGGCAAGATCGGCGAACCGGGCCCTGAGCCGGACATCTGCACCGACATCGTCGAGACGGCTCAGCATGCGAGATCTGCCTGGGTTAAGCCCGTCATGAAGCGTGCCTTCGTGGGAGTCATCCACGGAGTGGAATCTGAGGATAGATCGGAATCTGGTGGTGAAACCGTCGTTTATTCCGGCGACGAGTCATCGACCGGAGAGACCGAGTCATTGTACCAGTTGCAAGATGGCCGGATTGGCGGCTGTTCCAATGGCGACAGTATTCCAGACCCCTTTGATCCGCCAAATCGGGTTGCGATCTTCATGGCTGGTACACAGCCAGCGCTCCACTCTTCGACCGCAGCAGCGGTGATTTCCGGATCAACAACAGCGACAGCGGCCGGGGCAGGAGGCCCCGTGCAACCACCGGCTCAGGTTTTATCTGATTTATTTGACGCCTTGGCAGCACTAATGGCGGAGGTTAATCCGGCGAATCAAGATGAGCATAATGCGGAAATCGCGAAAGTGAAAGATCAGATAACCGAGGCCAAGGCCGACCTGGCAGCTGAGGATACCAGGATGGCTGCGGAACGGGCCGCATTGGATGCACAGGGTTACTGGCTTATGTTGGATCAGAGCGCGTCAAACGATGTCATGAGGAGAAGGTACCGGTCTCACCTACCGCCGGTTTATGAGGCCAGGAACCTCTTTAATACCCTAGGAGCAGGGACCAGTAATCCGCCAGCGATAAACCGGACAGAGGCACCTGGAACGGGAGCGCCGGTTCAGCCGCGTCCAACAGATCTGCCTCGTCAGGACAATGTCCCGTTACAGCACGTCCCAACACCACCGGGTCACTACTCTAACCCGATGGATAACATTGTTGCTGCCGCTTCACGACTGGCGGCTCTCCCGATCGAAGGCGAGTCCCCAGTAGCGGTCGAGACGCGATGGGCTAGGGAGCTCCTTCAGACAGCTTTGACTCAGCGGCAGGCTTATTCATATAGTCGCGAAAGAATCCATTCTACTCCCCGCCCAAGCCGGAGTTACAGTAGGCATGTCGATGAACCGGCCGTGTCAAGCAGTGCGCGAAACCGTAATCCGCCCCGTGGCCATAACCCGACGGGTGGCGGTGGTGATGCTCAGGATGTGGTAGATCGTGCTAGGGCACGTCGAGAGGCCAAGTTAGCGGCGCAGCATGAAGCCCGCCAACTTACTCCGGTTCGTCCAACCACATCGGTGGAACCAGGGGTTACTTCCAACTCTTTGGGAGTGCCGTGTATCGTCCCAGCACTGGGCAACGTGCGCCTGCCCAAGGATTTCAAGGGCCCACGTAAAGTGCCGAATTACACCGCCGATTTATCCCCCGAGTCATGGGTTGAAAGCTATGAGATGGCAATGGAGATGCTAGATGTAGATGATGCGGCGTGTGCTAAATACTTCACCATGATGCTGGAGGGGACAGCCCGCACTTGGCTAAAGAACTTGCCGGCTAACTCCATTGGGTCATGGGCCGAATAAAGGGCCCGGATTATCCAGAATTTCAAGGATACATGCAAGCAGCCCATGTCAATTGTGGACTTAGCTGCCTGTGTCCAGGAGGAAGGAGAATCAACAACCCGTTGAGTGCGCCGGATTTCGGAGATTTTGCATTCATCGGACCGCATCAACGCTGATACAGCAGTTTTGACATTGGAAGGCAATTGCCGGTTTGCACCTCTGAAGTTGAAGTTGGGATGGCTCAAACGTCATTGTAATGACATGGGAACACTTATGGCAGCTCTGGTAAAGTATGCCGACTCTGATAGTACCAAGGACCCCGAGTCTGATGATGACAAGACAGGGAAGGGAAAGAAGAGTGGCAACACCAAGGGGCAGCAGCATAACCCGGCGGGTCATGGAAACAGCGGTAAGCGTAAAGCGGATAACAGCTTAGATTTTGTGGCTAATACCAACACGCAGAACAAAGGCCAGCGGCATAAGGGTAAACCACCCCAGCACGGTGGAGGACCAAGTCCTAATCCGGAGCGCCTGTCTTATCTGTTAAACCAGCCTTGCCCGAAGCACGGGATGCAGGACAAACCGTCCACGCACCTCTGGAAGGATTGCTATATCATGCAGGAGTTCAAAAATTCCGATTTTTACGGTATGATCATGGACCGGGCGGCGGTTCAGGCCCTGGATCTCATGGGCCGGGTTACGGTGGAGGCAGGCGGTTCAGGTTTTCACGGTAATCAGAGCGGACATGGTAATCAAGGTAATCAGGGCAATCAAGGTGGTTATAATCATCAGGGCAATCAGCAGCAACAACAGCAGTCGGGTTACCAAAGCAACCCGAAGCAGTTGAATAGTGGCATGTCTTCACCACTAGTCTATGCAAGCACGATCAGAAACTTCATAAAAGGGCAGTGAATTCCGTTGAACCGGCGGTGCCTCGTTACTTGCGCTGGTCTGAGTAGCCGATCGTGTGGAGTAGAGAGGATCATCCACCTCGGGTTGATAATCCGGGTCATCTGGCATTAGTGGTGGCGCCTCAGGTTGGAGGTTATAAGTTCACTAAGGTACTCATGGATGGGGGGAGTAGTATCAATATCCTTTATTATGAAACCTTCCATCGCATGGGGTTAACAGATAAAAATCTTAAGCCGTCCAATACGGTCTTCCATGGTGTAGTACCTGGTAAATCGGCATATCCTGTTGATAAGATAGCTCTGGAGGTGGCTTTTGGAGATGAGCATGACTCGAGATCAGAGAAATTGACTTTTGAAGTAGTGAAAATCAAGAGCCCGTGTCATGCCCTGTTTGGACGGCCGGCTTATGCTAAGTTCATGGCGAGGCCCTGTTATGTCTATCTGCAGCTCAAGATGCCGGGCCATAAGGGGACTATCACGGTCCATGGGAGCCGCAAGATCGCTTTAGAATGTGAAGAAGGTGATGCGGCTTATGCTGAGTCGGTTTGTGCAACAGAGGAGTTGAAGTTCTATAAGGACAATGTTGATCCGGCTGATATGACTTCTTTGAAAAAGCCAACTACAGAACATGATCCGGCTTTGAAGTTTAAATCGGCTGATGAGACTAAGCTTGTCGATTTCATTCCTGGCGATTCATCCAAGCAATTTAGCATCAGCGCTAACTTGAATCCGAAATAGGAAAGCGCGCTCATCGAGTTCATCCGTGAGAATCGGGACATCTTTGCGTGGAAACCTTCTGACATGCCAAGTGTACCGAGAGAACTTGCTGAGCACACTCTCAATGTCGATCCCAAGTATAAACCGGTCAAGTAGTTTCTTCGCCGGTTCAATGAAGAAAGATGCAAGGCTATTGGTGATGAGGTAGCCAGGCTCTTGGCGGCTGGATTCATCGTTGAAGTATTTCATCCTGAATGGTTGGCTAATCCGGTGCTGGTACTTAAGAAGAACGGCACTTGGCATATGTGTGTGGACTACACAGATCTCAACAAGGCAAGTCCAGCAGACCCTTTTGCCCTCCCTCGTATTAATCAAATCATTGATGCTACGGCGGGTTGTGAGCGTTTGAGTTTTCTGGATGCATATTCTGGTTACCATCAGATCAAAATGGCAGTTAAGGACCAGGAAAAGACAGCGTTTATAAATCCTTTTGGAGCCTTCTGCTACGTATCTATGCCTTTTGGGCTTAAGAGTGCCCAGGCGACTAATCGGCGTTGTGTGCAGAATTGTCTTCATGGTCAGATCGGCCGCAATGTTCATGCTTATGTGGATGATATTGTGGTGAAATCCAGAAAGAAGGAGACATTGATAGATGACTTGAAGGAAACCTTTGATAACCTCCGGGTTTATAAAATGATGCTTAATCCGGCCAAGTGTGTCTTTGGTCTACCAGCAGGCAAACTCTTGGGCTTTTTGGTGTCTAACAGGTGCATTGAAGCTAATCCGGAAAAAATCAAGGCTATAACTTCTTTGGCTAAACCGAAGTGCATCAACGATGTTCAACGCCTGGCGGGCCGGATTGCCGCCTTGAGCCGGTTTATCAGTCGCCTCGGTGAGAAGGCCATCCCTCTATATCAGATGCTGAAGAAGATGGATAGTTTCGTCTGGAGCGACGCCGCCAACGAAGCGTTTGAAGACTTAAATCGCCAACTAGCCGAACCGCATGTCCTTGCTGCTCCTGTTGATAAAGAGCCTTTGCTATTATATGTGGCTGCTAATGCCCGGGCTATCAGTGTGGCTATTGTGGTGGAGCGCAAGGAGGCCGGAAAGGAGTATCCGGTTCAACGGCCGGTTTATTACATCAGTGAGGTACTTATTGAGTCTAAACAAAGGTACCCGCATTGGCAGAAGCTGGTGTATGGGGTTTTTATGGCGAGCCGGAAGCTTAAGCAATATTTCCAGGGTCATCCCATCACTGTGGTCAGTTCTGCTCCTTTGGGGGATATAATCCAGAATAGGGAGGCGACTGGCCGGATTGCCAAGTGGGCTATTGAGCTTGGGCCTCATGGGTTGAAGTATATGCCCTGGATGGCGATCAAGTCTCAGGCACTTGTGGATTTCATCAATGACTAGACAGAATTACAGGCGCCAGAAGAGAAACCGGATCATACCTATTGGACTATTCATTTTGATGGGTCCAGGCAATTGGAAGGCTCGGGGGCTGGAGTTGTATTAACTTCGCCACGAGGTGATAAGTTTTGTTATGTTCTCCGTTTAATGTTGTAAGTGCATCTAGTGCCCCTTAGTGATTTTGATGTATTGAAGACTTATAGGTTAAGGAACTAATGTGTTTATGAGTGTACACAGGTCTATAAGTCTATGAGGAGTTTGATATTTACAAAGAAAGTCGACCCCTAAAAATGAAGTTATTCGACTGAAGACTTTGGATTTCTGAAGACTTTCTGAAGACTTTGAAAGTGAAGAAATTGGTGTGACCTTGAAGACTTGGTATTCATTCGAGGAACATGAAGCGTGAAGACTTTTGTTTTCGTAGTTTCATTTTCTCTTTCTTGAGTCATAGGAAACACCGTACTATTAAAGGGGGTCGAGGAAATACTAAGGAAAAATTTCCATGTGATGCTCAACTCAAAATCCTACACCTACCAATACCTTCGAGTGAAGCCATTGGAAATCTCATACAGTTCAGTCATATTCTTCAGTGACAGATACGAAGTTCTTCTGGTCTCTGAAAAATTTGTTCTGAATGAGGAGTTAGGAATTCGCTAGTGCGGATTGCCTACACAGTGAGGAAGATGATAGCCCTGAGGAATTTGAGCCTCAAATATCCGACCGTTGCTGTGCTACACGCCAGCTGTCCTAAAATATCTACCCACCTAACGGTCATATCATTGAAGGGCATTTATGTCTTATCATGTCGGGCTGCTCCCTAGGCTATAAATAGCCGCCCCCTAACACCACTAGCTGGTTGGCTGCTCCGAGAGAAACTGACACTTGTCATTTGAGAGCATCCCATCCTCCGAGGACTTTCAGCGAAAATCATAAGTGTGGAAAAAACCCAAACCCAAACACCTACAAACCCAAAGTGATTGAGCATCACTGAAGAGATTGATCGTGCGTGGATCCGACGCTTTTTACCTTTGAAGACTGTGCTTCTTCCAGACGGTTAGGCGTCATGGTCTAGAGCAGCCAAGAGGAATTGTGGATCGCCGAATGACCGAGTTTGTGAAGGTTCGGAAGTCACCTGAAGACTTACCACGAGTGATTGGGCGAGGTCTGTGTGACCTTAGCTCAAGGAGAATACGGTGAGGACTGTGTGTCCGGGACTGTGTGTCCTCAGGTTTAAATACCTAGCCGCTCCAACCAAATGTACAACTGAGACAGCTGTTGGAACTGGTCTACCAAATCATTGTCTTCACCAAGCTTACTGGTTCTATTTCCTCAAACTCTTTCATTTCCTCATAACTTTGTTGTGTGCTTGTTCATATCTGTGTTTGAAGACTTTGACTGAAGACTTCCTCAATTTCCTCAGTTCAATTTCTTCGGTCTGTTTGTCTTCATCCTGTGTTATCCTGTGATTACGCTTTCTATACTCTGTGCTTGTCTTCATTTCATCATGATGACCATGGTTGTATTCTGTTATGCTTACTTTTGAGTACTTATTCCGCTGCAAGTAGTTCTTCGCTAAGGAATTTCCTCACCGGCAAATTCCTCAGTGAAGAATTCATAAAAATCGCCTATTCACCCCCCTCTAGTCGATATAACGCACTTTCAATTGGTATCAGAGCAAGGTACTCCCTTGTTCTGTGTGATTTTGGTTTAACCGCCTGGAGTTTTAGTTATGTCGACCGCAGGTATGATCAAGGTCTCTGCTGGGTGTCCTACCTTTGATGGGACGGACTACCCCTACTGGAAGAATAAGATGCGAATGCACCTTGAGGCAATTGATAACGATCTCTGGTATGTTGTGGAAAATGGTGTTCCCTCAGTCACACCTTCTCTGAATGCCGCTGATGTGAAGAGATTCAAGCAACTCGATTCTCAAGCGAAGAATATCATATGTGGTCATCTGAGCAAAGGACAGTATGGAAGAGTGAGTGCTTTGGAAACTGCTAAGCCTATCTGGGATAGGCTGTCCAAAGTAAATGAAGGAGTCTCAACTCAGCGTGACTCTCGAGTTGATGTTCTTCACAATCTCTTCAACCGCTTCAAAAGACTCGACAATGAAAATGTTCAACAAACCTTCGATCGCCTCACTAACATCTCAAACGAGCTTCAAGCGCTTGGTGCCACTGACATCACCGACCATGAGGTGGTGAAGAAATTGTTGAGATCGCTTGATTCCTCATTTGATACTCTGGCATTGATGATACAAGAACGTGCTGATTACAAGTCACTTGATCCCGCTGATATACTCAAGAGGCTGAATACTCATGAGTTCCAGCTTGCTGAAAAGAGAGATCTCTATGGTTCGAGCTATGGCAGATCACGTGCACTGAAGGCCAAGGCAGTTTCTGAGTCTGAAGATGAAGACTCTGGCAGCAGCCTTGGTGATCCTGAAGAACTGAGCCATGAACTAGCACTGCTCGCGAAGATATTACAGAAGTCCTCAAGATGTGGTCACTTTGAAAGACCCTCAAGGAGCAATGATTCCTCGTCCAGTGACTACAAGAAAAGGCTTTGTCACAAATGCAAGAAACCTGGACACTACATTCAAGATTGTCCTAAGTGGGAAAAGGAATCAAAGAAGAAGAAATACAAGGATTACAGTTCTGATGATGCGAAGAAAAAGAAGAAATCCTCAAAGTCTTCATCATCAAAATCCTCAAGGTCTTCATCTCACAAGAAGAGCAGCTCCAAGAAGGCTCGGGCATTCATTGGCAAGGAAATGGACTCTGAGGCTGAATCTGAAGAAAATGAGGAAGAGGAGGCGTCTGAGGAGTCCGAATCCGGTGTGGCGAGCCTAGCTCTCGCTACTGCATTCGTCAGCAAGTCTATCTTCAACTCTGAAGAAAATGACCTCACCAACAAGGCTGATGAAGGCAATGATGACTACGCTCCCACCTATTGCTTCATGGCAAAGGGTGCCAAGGTACTCAAATATACCTCCTCTGAATCAAGTGAGAATGAATCTGATGAAAACCTCAAGCCCAGCTATTCTAAACTTGCTAAGATTGCTGTGAAACAACAAAGTGCTTTTGAAAAGATTCAAAACATGCTAGACAAAAGCAATGATATGTTGGGTGAAGAAATGGATCAATCAAAAGCTTTGGCTGAAAGTCTTCAGAGACTTCATACTAAGTATGACACCCTTCAAGATCAACATAACACTCTTATCTGATCATGAGAAGCTTTCTTATGAATTTCTTCAAAGAAAGCAAGATCTTGAAAAGCTAAGAGTGAGTTATGAAGATCTTCAGAAGGAGCGTGATTCATTACTTGCTCAACAAATCAGCTCTGCTCAGGAAGAATTTGTTCCTCCATGTTTGAAATGCATTGAACGAGAATCTGCTAATTCTTCACCTGAATGTTCAAATGCTTCTAATGTTACAAATTCCTCACCTGCCTCTACTATCACTAATTCCTCATCTGAGGACATTGCTAGTATCACTGACGATGCAGGGCTGAAGGAATTGTACATGACAGGCATGTACAAAAGCCTCAAAGGGCATCAAACTCTTTGTGATGTGCTTAAAAAGCAGATCCTCAACAGGAACCCTAGGAAAGAGCGTATTGCCCTTGAAAGGAAACTCAATGCTAATGGTACATATTGGAAGCCTGAGCAGTACCCCAAAACCTCATGGGTTGCTGCAAAGGGACCTCCAGTTGATCTGCTCGACCTCTCTCTCCCGCTCGAGCTTCTCAAACCCTAGCGCCGCCGCTACTGCATCGTCGCCGGTGAGGAGGAGCTTCACTGCCTCGACCTCGTCGCCGTCGTACTCGCGCCGGTCGCGGAAATCTTCACTCCACCCCCGCCGTAGTCGTCTTCCTCCGCCAAGTTAGGGCGTGGAAGATCTGCACTTACGAACTTCACATCTCCACATCCTAGTTCATCATGTTCTTCGTTCAGGGTAATTAAAAGTTACTTTTACTGCCCTCTTTGATTCAAATGACTTCTACAAAATCTTCAAAGGTGTTTATTCTTTAGATTCTCACACACTAAAACACCTCACATGTCACCTGCTCTTGCTCTATTTCTCTAAGCTATATTTTTCTTCAAGATTCCTCGATTGTGTGGATTTCTGATCTGTACAACTCTGGAACCTAAGACAAAGAACGCTTAATGAAATTCTTCAAGACTCATCTGGTCAAATTCCTCAAACTTGTTCTTTTTACAAAACCTTCTGAGAACGCATATGACCTCTCCAAATTCCTCGCAACTATACTCTGTTCACAGGTACTCATGTCCGCTGCTGAATCACTAGGTTCTCATCAACTTAACTCATTTGCGGTGTACCTCAAAGAAAAGTTGCATACTTCTTCAGAGAATTCAATTGTTCAAATTCCTCAACTGAAGAAAATGGCTGATGGAAAGAAGCCACAGAAAGGAGGAAAGAGGCCTGAAGTCAACACTGCCTTTGAGATCCCTGATGATATATACAAAGACTATTGCACTCCTGATGAGGCCAAGTTTGGTAAGGAGGACAAGAATCAACGCAAGGTGCGCATACAGAGAATAGAAAGGAGATGGGCAAGGGAGTGGAGGGAGTACAGATATGTTACTCCCAAATACATGAAGAAATTCGCACTCAATCCTCCATGCCCAAGACCTCCATTGGCACCTAGCCAAATAGTTGATCCCACCAACCTCAAGCGCGGTGGGGATTATCCAGATGAATGGGCCAAGCGCCAGGCCAAGTTGGCTAGACAAGCCAGAGAAGCAGTGAGGAAATTCAACGAAGACTCTGCTGCTGCTGCTGCCGCTAAGGCCTCTGTCAAGCCTAAGAAGGCCATGTCAAAGAAGCCTGCGCACAAGCCAAGTGCTTCACCTTCAATGCCCTCAAGGCCAAGTTCCTCAGCTACGCCCTCACGGCCAGAATCCTCAAAGCCCTCACGGCCAATTCCTCACGCTTCTCCTGCTCCTTCAAAATCCTCAGCTCCTCCGCCAAGGTCCTCAGCTGCTCCGACCAAATCCTCTGCACCTGTGCATCTTGCCACATGCCAAAGGACGACAGGCATCTCTATTGCCTCAGGACCTTCTGCTAGTTCCTCAGCTGCACCAAATTCTTCAACGGGACCTTCTCTACTGAAGACAAAGACCACTGCTAGACGAGGTTCTCGACCAAGTCCTCACAAGAAGCAGGTCGCCTTCCAAGTGTCGTCTAATGAAGACGAAGCTGATGATGAGGAACTTGCTGAAATCATCAGAGATAGGCAAGTCAGGGCCGCTAGAGCCAAGGGCACAAATGTGCCTCTGCTTTTGGATCCAAAGTTGATCCTTGACTACATTGATCTCTGGCACAAGGACCCAAACACTCCTATGCCTGATTTCAAGTTGACTCCTGGCCAAAGTCATATGCTGACTACCTTCATCCAAGAAGAAAAAATGGAAATATGAGAAGGCCAGGCAGATCAAGAAAGCACAATATAGGAAGGAGAACTTCCTGAAGAAAAACGTTGTCTCTATGACAACTGATGAACTTGTGATGATCCAATCTGAAATCAAAGTCCTCGGCGATGATTTCAATGCTTACTATGCTGATTAGCAAGGAGCCAAGGTCAGGTTTGTAAAACTGACTGAGAAATTCACTTCAAAGGTTGCAAGTCCATCGCAACCAGAAATTCCTCAGGCTGAAGCATCTGCTCAGCCGACTGAAGAACATGCCAGCACCGTTGATGACATTCAGGCTGCTGAAGAAAATGTGAGTTCCAGGGCTGATGACTGCATTCCAGCCGCTGATGAAATTGCCAGGGCATCCACTAGTGGTGCGCCTGAAGAAAATGAAGAGGTCAGGGCAACTGCATCAGTTGTGCCTGAAGAAAATCAACCACATTCCTCTGCTCCTCCTGCACCTACACTAACTCCAATTCTTCCATCTACATCAGATGCAAAGAAGACCAAGGCTGCAGAGCGTGCAGCAGTGAAGAAAAGGAAGGCATCTACTTCATCAGATTCTTCAGCTCCGAAGAAGATGAAGACACTAACAAGCTCACTCGAGAACCCAATTGATGCCGTTCCTCTCACTACCTTACCATCAAAGGCACTAGTTCCTTTTGATGAAGATTATGTGATTCCTAGTGAATCTGATGAAGAAAATCCTTCTGCTGCTTCGTCAGAGCAGATGGATGAAGAAATTGAAGTGGATGAAATCCCTTCAACTCCTGTTGTTTCCTCGCCTATGCCTCAGTTTACTGCTGAAGAGGCCGGCGTTGAAGAAATGGAAGATGAAGATGTGGACATTGGTTGTACCACACCCGTGCTAAATGATGACTTTTGGGAAAGTCAGCACCCCAACTCTCCACTCTTCACACCATTGCAACAAATTCCTCAGTCCCCAGCAACTACAGTTCAAATGGGATCTGATGAACCACATGCCACACCGTCTGTCCATGAAGAAATTCCAGCCACTAGTGCTGAAGAAAATTTCAATGAAGAATTGAAGACCCAGGCTGTCACTGGAGTAGAAGTTGAAATTCCTCAGCCTGAAGAACCTGAGATTGCGATTCCTGAGGTGATAATGCAATTGACTGACACTCCTCAGCCCAAGCCAAAGGATCCATTCTCAAAGAAGCAGAAATTCAAGGCTGTTGATTTCTTCGGCGAGCACGTGTTCTTCACTGACTACAATCCCTACGATTCTACTCGTCTTAGAAGGAAGCGCTTCTGGACCGCCAGCCAGGCAAACTTCTATTCTTCACTGCTCTTCAACAAGGGCAAAGTCTTCGACCACGAGCATATTCCTCATGTGGACATGGAATCACTGCCATGCTTCACACCTGTCCTCAGTGTGCTTCATGACACAGGCCTCCTCAACTTTTGCACAGACATAGTTGATTGGAATGAAGAACTCATTCTTCAATTCTACACAACACTGCACATCACAAGAGATGCTGACGATGTGAACTCCTGGGTTTTGGACTGGATGACCGAAAACACTCACTACAAAGCACCGGCCTCTGAATTACTTCACGCCCTGCCCATCAGTCCTTCACCTGAAGGAGCTCATTGCATGTACCAAGAGCCTGAGCTTACTGATCACTATATGCAAGTGCTGATGAAGCCATTGAAACCTGGTCAAGCCTCAAGGACAAAATTCCTTGTGAAGGAATTGCAGTATGTACCAAGGACAGTCTATCGCATTCTGACGAAGACTATGAGTCCAATCAAAGGACACGACTCATCTGATGAGGAAATTGTTGGCATCATGAAGAATCTGGTATTCAACATCATTCATGGCATTCCTGTCAATTATCACGATTTCTTCATGAGGACTCTGGCAAATGTTGCACTTTCTCCGTTTGAGCTGAAGCCTTATGCACCTTGGATTATGAGATTCCTCAGGACAAGGTCTTCCCTCAACTACAAAGCTGATTTTCAGAATCACCTCAGCTACTTGCCCCCAATTGAAGTCCTCAAGCGGACCTATTCCTCAGCTGACGAAAAGGGCAAGGCACCAGCTGTTATAGATGAAGGCATTCGTCCATTGGATGGTCAATTTCGCAAGGCTGCATCTTATTCCACCAATGATGACTCTGCCACTCATGATTCTGCTGCCCATGCCTCCAAGCCTAATCCTCAAGCCACTGCTCCTCGTGTGATGACTGACCGTGAACTTCTGCTAAGTCTTCACCAGAAGGTGGATCGAAACCATAAATGGGTTAAGCGTCAGTTTGGTTCCATTCTTCACAACATGACTGCTACACATAATGCAGTGAAGAAAACCCATTACTACCTCCATGAAGTCTTCGATCGCACCTGGGCTATTCTGTCACATGTATATGGTGAAGAAGAACTGAAGAACATGGGTCTCAAGGAAGTTTTTGACTGGTCTGCACCTCCACCGAAGAAATACAAGAAGGTCAAGGTTCCTTCCTTGGTGGCCAGATCCTATTCTTCATCGCGCGAAACCCATGAGCATGAAGACTTAGATGACACTGCGGCAGGCCCTCCTTCAACAAACGACCCCAACAACGCTAGCGCTCCTTCATCAACTTGATATTCTTCACGGGCGTTAGTCCTCATTTTCGATCCTTTTGGTCATTCGATGACAAAGGGGGAGAAATTTGAGTTAGTCTTCAAGCGGGTCTATCTTATATGGGCATTTTTTTTGCTAAGTTACAACTCTCGTTCTTCTGATGACTTTGCTGGATCGAGTTGTAAACTTAAACTCTATGGTGGCCTGATACTTTTGTTGTGTTCTTCTCCATGCTTATTCCTCATTAATGTTTATGCCCGCATGCTGAATTACGTCAGTCACCATATTTCATCATGCATTTCAAATTCTTCATATATTATGTCAAATGCGTGTATGAATTACAAGATATAGGGGGAGATCTCCATAATTTTACTCTTCAAGTGTGCATTGCTTCAAAAGCAAATTCCTCACTATGCACATCTTCAGGGGGAGTTCTTCTATATCTTGCAATCAAATTCCTCAATATCAGTATTTACACTTCATATGTTTATCCCCGCTGAAAACTTAACCTATATTGTCATCAATCACCAAAAAGGGGGTGATTGTAAGTGCATCTAGTGCCCCTTAGTGATTTTGGTGTATTGAAGACTTATAGGTTAAGGAACTAATGTGTTTATGAGTGTACACAGGTCTATAAGTCTATGAGGAGTTTGATATTTACAAAGAAAGTCGACCCCTAAAAATGAAGTTCTTCGACTAAAGACTTTGGATTTCTCAAGACTTTATGAAGACTTTGAAAGTGAAGAAGTTGGTGTGACCTTGAAGACTTGGTATTCATTCGAGGAACATGAAGCGTGAAGACTTTTGTTTTCGTAGTTTCATTTTCTCTTTCTTGAGTCATAGGAAACACTGTACTGTTAAAGGGGTCGAGGAAATACTAAGGAAAAATTTCCATGTGATGCTCAACTCAAAATCCTACACCTACCAATACCTTCGAGTGAAGCCATTGGAAATCTCATACAGTTCAGTCATATTCTTCAGTGACAGATACGAAGTTCTTCTGGTCTCTGAGGAATTTGTTCTGACTGAGGAGTTAGGAATTCGCCAGTGCGGATTGCCTACACAGTGAGGAACATGATAGCCCTGAGGAATTTGAGCCTCAAATATCCGACCGTTGCTGTGCTATGCGCCAGCTGTCCTAAAATATCTACCCACCTAACGGTCATATCATTGAAGGGCATTTATGTCTTATCATGTCGGGCTTCTCACTAGGCTATAAATAGCGCCCCCTACAACCACTAGTTGGTTGGCTGCTCCGAGAGAAACTAACACTTGTCATTTGAGAGCATCCCATCCTCCGAGGACTTTGAGCGAAAATCATCGAGTGAGGAAAAAACCCAAACCCAAACACCTACAAACCCAAAGTGATTGAGCATCACTGAAGAGATTGATCCTACGTGGATCCGACGCTTGTTACCTTTGAAGACTGTGCTTCTTCCAGACGGTTAGGCATCATGGTCTAGAGCATCCAAGAGGAATTGTGGATCGCCGAGTGACCGAGTTTGTGAAGGTTCGGAAGTCACCTGAAGACTTACCACGAGTGATTGGGCGAGGTCTGTGTGACCTTAGCTCAAGGAGAATACGGTGAGGACTGTGTGTCCGGGACTGTGTGTCCTCGGGTTTAAATACCTAGCCGCTCCAACCAGATGTACAACTGAGACAGCAGTTGGAACTGGTCTACCAAATCATTATCTTCACCAAGCTTACTGGTTCTATTCCTCAAACTCTTTCATTTCCTCATAACTGTGTTGTGTGCTTGTTCATATCTGTGTTTGAAGACTTTGACTGAAGACTTTCTCAATTTCCTCAGTTCAATTTCTTCAGTCTATTTGTCTTCATCCTGTGTTATCCTGTGATTACGCTTTCTGTACTCTGTGCTTGTCTTCAGTTCATCATGATGACCATGCTTGTATTCTTTTATGCTTACTTTTGAGTACTTATTCCGCTCCAAGTAGTTCTTCGCTAAGGAATTTCCTCACCGGAAAATTCCTCAGTGAAGAATTCATAAAAATCGCCTATTCACCCCCCCTCTAGTCGATATAACGCACTTTCAAATGTTCCCTTGTACTAACAATGCAGCTGAATATGAGGCTTTACTCCATGGTCTTCGGATGGCTAAAGAGATGAATCTAAGCCGAGTTAAGTGCTTCGGCGACTCAGACCTGGTGGCTCAACAGGTGTCTGGTACTTGGGATTCCAAGGACCCGCTCATGGCGGCATATCGTCGAGAGGTGGATCTTGTTGCAGGTCACTTCAAAGGTTATCAAGTCGATCATGTGGACCGGCGGAAGAACGAAGCGGCGGACGCCTTAAGCCGTTTGGGTTCCCAACGTAAACCGGTCCCACCCAATGTCTTCCTGGATGTGCTGCATAATCCATCCGTCAAGCTCCCGACAAAGGAGGATTTGGCTGTTCCTGACCCGGAGGCTCAGTTGGTGGCGGCTCTTCATGTTATCCCGGATTGGACGATTCCATATTTGGCGTATATGAACCGGGGTGAGTTACCAGAGGATGAAACTTCGGCCAGGCAGATAATTCGGCGGTCCAAGTCCATGACTATTATCAATGGAGAGTTACATCATTGCAGTGTGACAGGGGCGTTTCAGCGTTGTGTATCTCCTGAAGAAGGCCGTGAAATTTTGCGTGAGATCCATGAAGGAGATTGTGGTCATCACACCAGTTCAAAGTCTCTGGTAGCCAAGGCGTTTCGTCACGGTTTCTATTGGCTGACGACTCATGCTGATGCTGAGGACTTGGTTAAAAGGTGTGATGGATGTCAAAAATTCTCACGACGCGCTCATGTACCGGCTCAAGAGTGGAGGATGATTCCAATCACTTGGTCGTTTGCAACTTGGGGGCTAGATATGGTTGGCCCTTTAAGAGATCCAAGGATAAAAAGACCCACCTTTTGGTGGCAGTTGATAAGTTCACTAAGTGGGTGGAGGCGGAGCCAGTCAGTAAGTGTGATGCAGCTATGGCGGTTCAATTCCTCAAAAAGGTGATTTTCCGGTTTGGCTTTCCACACAGCATTATAACTGATAATGGTACCAATCTGTCCAAAGGTGCTATGAAGGAGTTCTGTCAACGTGAGCACATCCGGCTTGACGTGTCATCAGTGGCTCACCCCGAGTCTAATGGTCAAGCGGAGCGAGCCAATCAAGAAATCTTGAGAGGCATCAAACCCCGGCTTATGGTTCCTTTGCAGCGGACGCCGAGTTGTTGGGTGGAAGAGTTACCTTCTGTATTGTGGAGCATCAACACCACACCCAACAGATCCACGGGTTACACGCCTTTTTTCATGGTTTATGGAGCGGAGGCGGTTCTCCCTAGTGACATCCATCACGACTCGCCTCGTGTGGTGGCATATGTCGAAACCGACAATGAGAAGGCACAACAGGAAGCACTTGACCTATTGCATGAGGAGCGTGACTTTGCAGCAGCCCATTCGGCGATTTATCAGCAAGATCTGCGTTGTTATCACAGCCGCCGGGTTAGAACCAGAACTTTTCAAGAAGGCGATCTGGTGCTCCGACTCATTCAGGATCAAACTGATATGCACAAGTTATCCCCGCCTTGGGAAGGACCTTTGGTGGTCAGCAAGAATCTGCATAACAGGTCATACTACCTTATTGATGTTCGAGGGCGCAAAGACTCACGTAAATCGGAGGAGGAGACCCACCGGCCGTGGAATATCGCTCATCTTCGGCCTTACTATACCTGAGCCATAGGCTCTGCTTATGTACATAGTTATGACAATGTATATATTATGATCAATATAATAAACCGAAGCCTCAGCTAAAGCGGGGTATCTGTTGTTTTTCTTATATCATGTGTGGTTACATGGGGGCTTCTGTTTATAAAGCGGCGTCCGGTTTACACCTTGATTCAGCTTATAAAGCTTTATATAAAAATCACTTGGGGGCTTGGTTGTATTTGAACCATAGCTACACCTTTTGATCGGTGCAAAGCCACCAGAAAAATCACTTGGGGGCTTGGTCGTATTCGAACCATAGTCACACCTCTTGATCGGCTCAAAGCCAAATTACTTCGGGGCCAAAGAGAGTGTTGCAAAAGAACAACTCAAACATAGGCACCCACTGAGCACAGCTCAAAATGTTGCTTGGGGATTCTTTGCTATCGCAATGAACAAAGAATCTACACTTGTAATAGGCTATCAAGCCACGGCTTGGAAGCCTGGTGTATACACCTAAAACCCCGGGTTAGCCTGCCTTTTTAAGTAAGTCACTCCGTCCAGGTAAACCTGGTATGACCCGCCGAACTTCGACAAGTCAATCTGATAAGACCCTGAACTTGTCAAAGTTAAAACGATGATTGGTTAAGGATTGAGGACCATCTTAAAAGGCTTTGTGAAATGGTTTAACTCAGTGGCCTGGCAGCCCATGAAAAGCCTCGAATTTGGGGCCTGGCAGCCCGTGAAAAGCCTCGACTACAAGTTTTTTTCGTATGCTTTTATTTGCCAAGTTTTTTCTCTTTTGATGACATTTATATTGTTCTGATAAACCGACGTTCATTAAACCCGGCTTGACTTTCAACTACAAGTTGTCAGTATATGATCAGTCATAATCCGAAGATTATTAACCTGGTCTGGTTTTGACTATAAGTCGCCAGAATTGAATATGAATAAACCGGTGTTTATCATAACCCGGTGCGGTTTTATCATAAACCGGCACAATATGACAGAAGATTAAGGTTATTACCCTCATTACAATAGTTGGTCAGCCAACATTATGACTCAAGGTCACAGGTATCAATTATTTCCATATTTGATTATCTTTTTACAACCTTGGTTATAAACCCTGGCTATATGTCTGGGCATCATGACCCGTCCGGCGGTAAACCGCCAAGACACTTTCAATTTCTTATATGCAGGAGCAGCCACGGATTATGAATATCATATATCTTAAGCATGGCGAATTAACAAGTATCAGGCAAAATAAATATGCACGAAGGCATAATAGACCAAGCATTTGAACTAGCCTATTACAAGGCGTTTCAGTGCTCACACGAATAATTGTTTTTCAGCAAGTGTTGCGGCTCGCAGAAGGCTAACCCGATCTCCGAATCATGATTCGTCACCAGCTTGGCCTGACGGCTGCGGATCATCTTGCACCGGTTCATCCTCTTCGTCTCTACCCAGCGGCTGGAAGTCAATAGTTGCCCAGTCGATCTCAGTTAGGGCTTGGAACAGAGCTTCGTCGCTTATAAGGGTGGACGGTTCAATGTCAGGGGCATAAGTGTGCTTACGAATTGGCGGGATGAGATTTTGAACCTCAGGAGTTGGTGCGGCAACCCGTTTGTTGTTGACATCATAACTTGCCTGATAATGTGAAAGATCAGCTTCTTCAGCTAATTGGCAAGCCAGTGGACGTACTTCCCGGTTTATGGCTCAGAGGTCATCATTGCCAAATTCTGACCCGTCTTCTTTTAAGCTTGGATAGCCTTTGCTGACATCTTCTAGATCAAGATCGGGCACCTATGCTTTTGCCCGGGTTAGCGCGGTCAGAGCACCAGCTCTTGCAGCAGATCTCTTTAACTCTTCTACCCGGGCAGGCAGCATTGACAGCCTTTCTAAGGTCTCCTTGATTAAAGTTGGGGGCGGCTTGTTGTGAGAAGCGGTGCAGATAATCCGTTGTGCGCCGGTATATAACTTCTCTATAAGAGTATAGGCAGCCTTCAGCTTCTTCTATACATCAGAGCCCAGATGACTAATGCGAGTTCCTGCATCATTACAAACATCAGTGAACCGGCAATGTATGGATGATATGTTGAAAACTTAAAGCAAGGATGTTTACCAAACACACCAGCCGTCATGGCATGTATCTGCCGCTTTATGCCAGTCAGCTCATCTACTACCGATTTAAGAGCTGCTTCTGCGTCCTCGGCTCTTTTTTGCAAAGCGGATTTTTCTGTGTCCCAATCCGCCCGCTCCTTGTTGAAACTCTCCTTTAGCTTTTCCATAGCGGTTAAAGCGTTGGTCAGCTCATCCTTTGCCTTGGAGGTTTCGACTTGCTGGGACTTGATGTTTTCTTGCAGATCGGCGGTTTGAGATTCCTTTTTGGTCAGCTCAGCCTATAAGAAACAGACATTTTATGAGTTGACGGTACATATTTGAAGTACCAAGCACATAACAAGTTATGCACCTGATACTTGGGGGCTAATGCATATTTGCTTGTTCTCGGAAATTTCTACAAGTCCCAAGCACAATACAAGTATTACTCTTGGCACTTGGGGCTAATGTATGTTTGCTCAAAGTACCGATATGGGAAGTCTTTTAAAGTCCCGGTTCATCTTTATAAAGTTAAACCGGCCCTTGGGGGCTACACCAGTGAAAGATACAGTATTGCAATTCTACAATACCGGTTCATCTTAAAGAGATAACCCGGTCCCTGGAGGCTAAGCATGTAAAGTTAAGTTATTACTAAGTCCCGGTTTGGATTGATATCATAAACCGTCACTTGGGGGCTACTGGAGTTGATATTTGGAATTAAAAAGAGAAACAGATATGCAGAGTTGAGCATTAGTTACCTCGTATCGCTCTTTCATCAAGTTTACCAAACCGGCTTCATAGTCGCGGCTGGTGTACAGACGGTTCAAGAAGATAGAGTGAATGTCTTGAGCATTGAGATGGGCATAGCTTGACAAATCGGCATTCCACTTGCCTTTGCCGATAGCAGAAAGCTCGTCCTTGGCAGTATGCTTTGATAAAGCGACAGGATTGCCAGGAGTGGTGTGGCCAATGCCAGTAATCATAATATCATCTTCTTCACCATCAGCGGCCTTCACGGGAGTTGATGGTTTGTCAGCTGCCGGTTTATCAGTGTTGCGGACTGGATTAGTCGGTTCATCGGACTGGCCCATTGGATCAATTTCCACTTGATCAGCAACAAAGTCATGATCCTGCGGTGGCGGGTCATCAAGTATGGCATCAGCGTTTTCCGGATCTGGAGTCTTCTCCGGTTCAACAGCGGTATTGTCGTCAGCCGGTTTATTTAACCGGGCCTTCTTACTGGGTCTGGGTTTAGCACTGAGAAGAACAGATATAAAAGATCAGTACAGTATGCAAAAATAACACATCAAGGATAAAATCAAGTGCATAGCTCACCCAGGAACTATCTTGAGGGTTGGAAGTTGTGTGGTTGTTGACTCGCCAGAAGATGAGTGAGGTGTTCCCTGATAACTCGAATCAGATGGATTAAGAGGCTGTCGGAAACAACCCGTCTTGGGGCAAGAAGTGTCAAGAGTATAAGAGACCTCTGATTGGCGTTTCCGAACCGGAGTGTTCGGTAAACCGGCGGAGGTAACTACCTGGCCGCTGTGCCGGGTTGTGCGGTGAGCTTCGTGTTGCTGCGTCTTCAAAAGAAAGTTTGGGTCCAAGTAAGCAAGGGGGTGAGAAAATTTTACTTTCCGGTTTGCTCGACGGATTTTTGATGTTGGCAGAGGATCTGAATCGGAGGAAAGAATGATTACCTCTACGTCATCAGCTTAACTGCCTTCAGCGTCGTCCTGATAATAGTCATTGTCAATGAGGTGTATGAAAAATGAACCAAGAGAGTCAAGTTCTACCTCTGAGTCCGGATTAGCCACATCGGCATCAGCATTTGGCTCGGAAGACGCAGTGGTCCTTCTCTTGGTAGGTTTTTTAACAACCTTGGTCTTCTGGCGAAGTGGCTTGGCCGGTTTATCTTGCGGTTTTGCCGGTTTATCTTGTGGTTTTTTCTTCCAGAACGGATCATCGCCCTGTCAAAGATGGACAAGATTTTCAGAGAATATTTTGAAAGAAGCAACTTAAAACAAAGAAGTCATATGATTCTTATAGCTGGCGGTTCGTTGGAGGTGCGGAAAGGACTTAATCCGGTCTGGCCGCAGACAGCCTCCGGTTCATTCAACATTTTCTTGACAGCCTCAGTAACTTCAGCCTCTGTTAGCTGAATATTAACATGTCGCTGAGGGTTGGTCAAACTCCCTGTGTATTCACACATCAAACCGGGGCGCCGGCTTAAGGGCAGAATGCTCCAGTTTATCCAACAACGGGCAAAGTCAACACCTGTTAAACCGTTCGCCATAAAGGCTCTAAGCTTTGACAGTTGTGGGGCATAGTTGGCCCTTTCCTTTGCAGTTAACCTCTGAGGAAAGGGATGTGTATTGCTAAGCCGGTGAGGGCGGTAACCCAGCAAAGGGTTTTCATCACTTGGAGATGTGTCTTTGCAGTAAAACCAAGTCCGGTTCCACTCCTTGGGGTGACTGTGAAGTTTGGCGTGAGGGAAGCTGACTTCCTTTCTTTTTTAAACCGCCATTCCGCCGAGTTCAGTATTGGATCCATCTGTGAACTCTGTACAATGGTTTAAGTGGAAGAAATATCTAAACAATTCAACTGTGGGCTCCTCTTGAAGATAAGCCTCACAAAAGACTTGGAAATGGCAGATGTTGGACACAGAGTTTGGACCGATGTCCTGAGGGTGAAGCTGAAAACTGGCAAGCACATCTCGGAAGAATTTTGAACCAGGAGGGCTAAATCCTCGACCCAGATGGTCAACAAAAATGACTACTTCTCCGTCCTTGGGTTCAGGAGGATTTTCCGCACCAAGGGCCCTCCGGTGGATGACCTCTTTCTTGGCTAAAGTGCCAGTTGCGACACATCTGTTTAACCAATCTTCAGTGACCCGGGAAGGAACCCAGTTGCATTCATAGACTTGTTTGGCCATCTCAATGGAAGCTGAAACATAGTTATTGCCGGTTTAAGATTTATAATGAACAAGTATAAAGTGATGCAAGTTAAAGCAGAGCTGTACGCATATTGTTAAACCGGAATATGACATTACTAAACCGTAGTCTGATATTGCTAAGCCGGAATCTTACGATGGAGAAGGTGTAGAGATAAATGAATCGGCGGTTTAAGCGAGGACTAATGGTACCTACTGGATTATCATTTTTTCAAAGCTAAACCGCCTATATTGGTATGAAAGGTACAGATCTAAGGTACCTAAGTGAAGGGAAAACAAGTTTTGCTGATTGATGTGATAAATTTCAGATCTGCGGTGTGACAGAAAACTAGAAAATATTTAGACCTAATTTCAAGTGCTTGAACAAGTTCATCAAGTTCAGATGAGTTGTTTATATAAAGGAGATGCTCCAATAAGGAAAAAGGGGATTATGGCCACGGCCGCGCAAGAAGTATCAGATCCAAACTAGCCATTTGTGCTACTAAGAAGAACAGGGAAGAACGGCGCTGGAGCTGCAATAAACTCTGATGAACATTGAACCCTAATGGTGGATCTAGAGCGAGGAAAAGAGGAACTCACTGATGCTGAGGAAACAGCGGAGGAGTGCCGCGTTTCTCTGGTGTGATCAGGTTGATGCAGCGGTCGTTGTTGGGGCAGATGCGAAGATCAACGGCGGCGGCAGAGCTCGAAGGTTTGGTCGGCGCGAGGAAGAAGACGATGCGAAGAGGCACGGGGGGGTGGAAAGACCCCTTGGTCCTATTTATAAAGGCAAAGGGATAAGTGACAGGCGCGAGAATCGAGGAGCCCAAAAGTTAGATATATGGCAGAGCTGTCACCTCGATTGTCGGAGGCTCATTAAGGAAGGTGAGCTATATGCAATTTTTAATAGCAGGTGACGTCATGGCGGTTTATCACGATTCTAGAAGATGACATCATGGCGGTTTACAATATTTCTGTGAAGATGATGATGCATTGAAGATTGACATGAACTAGTTCAAATCAATCTAGGGCTAATGTTGGGGATATTACTACTGGGCGTAAACCGGCCAGGAGAGGCCGGGTTAACCCCATAATGGTTCACTGTACCTGAAGCCCATGAAGACAGACGGTGGTGCTTTATGAAGACCCAGGGCCCAAAGACGGTTTAAGGTCTATAGACGTAAACCGACATTGATATATAAACTTGTGTTGTAAGATAGAAAGAGCAGAGACCGAGCCGAACACGTTTATGAGCCGGCCTCGGGACCCTGTAAACCGACGGGCGTCAACCCATGTATATAAGGGGACGACCCGGCGGTGGTTCAGGGGGAACAGACAACAACTCGAGACCCAGGCAAAGCGTATTCGCTCCCTGGTCATCGAAACCCTAGCAATCCCACAACAACTGGATCGTAGGCTTTTACCTTCACCGCAAGGGGCCGAACCAGTATAAACTCTCTGCGTCCCTTGTCCGCTTTAACCCCTTTAAGCTAACCCATTGCGATGGCTCCATGACTAAGTCCTTTCTCTAGGACATCTATCGTGACAAAACCACGACAAGTAGGGTATTACACATTGCTTGCGGCCTGAACCTGGATAAAATTCCCCTGTGTTGATCTCCCAAACCCACTCTTTGCACAGCCCCGCGCCCGCCAACCGTAGAAGGGATCTTCATGATCCCATAGGTGTCGTTCCCCCGACATCTTTGGTGCGCCAGGTAGGGGGCGCAAGCTGTGAAAATCCAGTTTGGAAGTTAGCATATCGACTTCATCATCACCATGGCCCCCAAGAAGAAGGGGGTCACTGCCATCAGCTCGTCTGGGACCCGCCCGTCCGCACCAGCACGGGCGGGCGACGGGGTGGCCACGGATGGCGCCGGTGGCGCTGCCCGCGAGCGTCCACGACACTCTGGCGATCGGAGCCAGGGGAGCGGCACTGTCCGGGTTTGAGAGGACGAGCCACACGCCGCTGGGCCCGGGGATGGGGCTGTGCTACCCACAGGCGGTGCAGCGACCTCCCGAACGCCCCCGCCGGCACCCGTGCCGCGGCCTTCCCAGGCCTCGCGCGATGAGCAACACCGCGACGCCGGTGCCCCCAGGCGCCACCGCAGGAAGAGCCCTTTGCGTCACTCTCAGGACGCATCGGGCCAGCGTGCGCACCGGGACACTGGCAGAAGCGGCGCGTGACCGTGGGACCGTGATAGAGCTCCTTCTAACGTGGTTGGAAGTCGGAGTGCGTCACGGTCCACGCAGCTTTTGCCGCCACCCATGCCAGGAGAAGTGTTAGCGCGCATACAATTGCTCCTCGACTTCCCGCCCGCCGCGGAGAAGCTCGACGAGTGGAGAGCCACCATTCGAAGCCTCGTCAGCTTCGCCAACAAAGATGAGCCACTTCCAGCGGGACCCTCGTGCCGGCGTTCTGTCGAGCCGACGCGTGTCGGCGGTGGGAGGACCGGGCATGCTGCGACCATGGTGCACTCTCCTCCCCCGCGGCCGCGACAGTAGCCGCTGGCTCACCGGGCCGACGCCTGCGACGACGTTTCTACGGCGTCGTCCGACCCGCGAGCCCACCGCGACCAACGCGAAGTCCTTCGGGAGCGAGCTCAAGAAGACGCTCGAACCACCATCGAGCAACGGCGGGAGACGCGCCATCAGTCAGATCGGCGTGTGGGGCCTACTATGGACCACCTGGCGCCGGGGGGCCCCGATGACCTGCCTTACGCGGTGGGTTGCCTTTACCTGAGAGCTGCGGCAGTTCCAGTGGCCCTCCCACCGCACGTTCAAGCCTGATGTTGGGGAAAAGTACAACGGCAAGACTCACCCGTCAGAGTTCCTCAGCATCTACACCATCGCGATGCAATCCGCCGGGGCTCGCGACGACAAGGTGCTCGCCAACTGTCGGATGTGGGGTTCCGACAAACCCTTAAGGTTCGAACACTGGGGTGTGCGCGAAGTCTTTCCCTTCTACCGATCTACGCTCTAGCTCGCTAAGATCTCGCGGACGAACTCGACGAACTCGCAACACAGAAAGACACAAGGTTTATACTGGTTCGGGCCACCGTTGCGGTGTAATACCCTACTCCAGTGTGGTGGTGGTGGATTGCCTCTTGGGCTGATGATGAACAGTACAAGGGAAGAACAGCCTCCTGAGGTTGAGGTGTTCTTGTGCGTATGAACTTGTGGCGTGAGGATTCGATGCCTCTACTGTGGTGGCTAGCTCTACTTATATAGGCCCTGGTCCTCTTCCCAAATATTGAGCGGGAAGGGAGCCAACAACGGCGGGCAAATTTGAAGGGGGCAGCTAGTACAAGCTATCTTGACAAAAGCGGTCTTCGCCTGCGAAAAGCTCTGGGGTGATGCCGTCTTGGGCTCCACGATGACCTCCGCCTTGCCGTCCTCCTGGTCTTGGTCTCGTTGCACCAACATGGCAACCTTTGCCTGATGCCTCGGTACTCTTCGCCTGCGCTGGCCTCCTTAGCACCAAAGAGGAAATAGGGACGCTGCGCGCACTGGCACCTGCCTGGTACCGTTCGTCATGGCTCACGTCACGAGAGCCTCGTGAGGTTTGCCTTCCCTTGATATCTCCGCTCCTCGTGAGCCTGCCTGGCTAGGCCACTCCAGAGGAGGTCTTGCGTCGTCCGC
The DNA here is from genome assembly GCF_002575655.3 of Aegilops tauschii subsp. strangulata. Classification (NCBI taxonomy): domain Eukaryota; kingdom Viridiplantae; phylum Streptophyta; class Magnoliopsida; order Poales; family Poaceae; genus Aegilops; species Aegilops tauschii. The sequence goes on along the minus strand of NC_053038.3, from coordinate 124,219,970 downwards.
CTCGCAAGGCTTGGACCCTCGCGAGGGTCCTGGGTGCCTTGTTGACGAAGATGGGCCGTACGGCCTGCTGCTTGGCCACGCTGTGGGCCGCAGGCAGGAAAGTCTGGGGACCCCCGTTCCCAGAACGCAGACACCAACTACTTTCCATTGGCTCTTAAGCCCAACGTCATGTCGTGGTTGATGCACCTGCCAGTGGATTCCATCTCTTCCTGGTCGGATCTGTGCCACGAGTTTGTTGGCGCCTTCACCGGAGGCCACCAAGCTCCTGGCCAGGCAAGTGACTTGCATGTCATCCCCCAGAAGGATGGCGAGTCCCTGCGTAAGTACATACAAAGATTCAGCCGTGTGCAGTACACCATCCCAGATGTTCATCCCGCCGCTGTCATCAGTGTGTTCCATCAGAACGTACGCAACCGCAAGATGCGTGAAGAGCTGGCGATGAACAAGGTCAAGGATGTAGCCAAAATTTATGTTCTGGCTGATAGATGTGCTCGGGCTGAGGAAGGAAGGAAGTACCCTGGAGAGGATGCCGGCACAGAACCCGATTCCACTGACGAAGACACCGCCGCCCCGACAAAGAAGGGCCGGCGCTGCAGCAGGAAGCGTAAGGGCAAGACTGTGCTTGCCGTTGACGGATCCGGCGACCCCGGCGCCGCCAAGAAGGCCAAGGCTGACGACCTCGGCAAGGAGGTTGCCGGGTGCGCCGCCTGCCGGGCCTTGGTGGCCGCCGACAAGCCAGGAGGCTCCAACAAGCAGTACTGCAAGATCCACCGCACCAAGGGCCATGACCTCCAAAACTGCCGACAGGTTGAGCTGCTTGCAGAAAAGCAGAAAGCTGAATACGAAAGGCGGGACAAGGAGAAGGTCATGATGGTGTTGAGGGGTCCGGCAAGAAGCGTGGCGGCCAAGGAGGTCGCCGCGGCCAAGATAATCAACAAGAGAGGCCCGCTCGGGGCCGTGATAAGAAGGATGAAGATGATGATCATGACGAGGACGACAAGTCCGGCGAGCACGAGTTCCAGAAAGCTACAGAGGCCATGTGTGTCGACGGTGGCGCCTCGTTGCACACCTCACACCGCCAACTGAAGCAGTGGGCGCGCGAGGTCACTACGGCGGAGCCATCGTTCGATGCCCAGAAGCCACTGAAGTGGTCCCGCATGCCCATCATTTTTGACACCGAGGACCACCCTGATCGCACAACTACGGTCGGGTGTTTGCCGTTGTTGGTTTCACCAACAATACGCAACCTCAAAGTGACAAAAGTGTTGGTTGACGGTGGGGCCGGTCTGAATTTGATCTCGCCCGATGTGATCAAGAGGTTGCAGATTCCTGATGGAGATCTCGAGGAGACGGGCACGTTTCAAGGGGTCAACCCAGGAAGGAGCCAGCCAAAGGGTAAAATCACGCTTCCCATTACGTTTGGGGGCGAGCTGAACTATAGGACGGAGAAGATCGTTTTTGGTGTCGCCGGGATCCCCTTGCCGTACAATGGGATCCTTGGCCGCCCAGCACTGGCCAAGTTCATGGCGGCGTCACACTACGCCTACAACACATTGAAGATGCCCAGGCCGCTGACCATCATCACCGTCCCCTCTGACAAGAAAGACGCGTTCATCTGCACCAACCAACTCTACCGAGAGGCAGTTGCAGCAGCTACCGCCAAGGCACTTGCTCCTGCTGCTGAAGCCCCGGGAAGGAAGAAGGCCGGCAAGACCTCTGCCGGCAAGACCCCTTCTGGCGAGACCTCTTCCAGCAAGACCTCTGGCACCCACTCCGGCAAGCGCGCCTCTTCGGAGTGCAACACTCCCGTTGAGGACGTGCTAGAGAGCTCCACCGGCAAGAGCAAAAAATCCAAGGCTGCACCACCGGAAACCAAGAAGGTCTCCTTCAAGGAGGACGGCACGGGCGGGGCTTTTACTATAAGCTCCACCCTCGACAGCAAATAGGAAAGTGCGCTCGTAGCCTTCCTGCAGGCGAATGTCGATGTGTTTGCATAGCAAGCATCCGACATCCCCGACATTCCCAGGAAGGTGATTGAGCACCATCTTGCTGTCTGTCCTCATGCGCAGCCCGTCAAGCAGAAGGTCAGGAAGCAAGATTTGGAGCGACAAGAGTTCATCATCGAGGAGATCAGGAAGTTGGAGGCGGCATGCCTGGTTAGAGGAGTGCTCCACCCCACGTGGTTGGCCAATCCAGCTGTGGTGCGTAAGGCAAATGGGAAATGGAGGTTGTGTATTGACTACACAGATATCAATAAAGCATGTCCAAAGGATCCTTTCCCTCTGCCACGCATCGACCAGATTATGGACTCCACTGCCTGGTGTGACCTGTTGTCATTCCTCGACGCCTATTCAGGATACCACCAGATCTTCATGGTGAAGGAAGACGAACAAAAGACCGCGTTCATCACCCCATGTGGTACGTATTGTTTTGTACGAATGCCTTTCGGATTGAAGAGCGCTGGTTCGACGTTTGCCCGAGCGGTCCAAATTGGTTTTGAGCCCCAGCTACATAGAAATATGGAAGCTTATATGGACGACATAGTGGTCAAAACCAAGGACAGGGCCACACTCGTGCAAGATCTAGAAGAAACATTTGCAAATCTGCGCAAGATCAACCTCAAGCTCAACCCAGAGAAGTGCGTGTTAGGTGTCCCCTCCGGCAAACTTCTTGGGTTCTTTGTGTCTCAACGCGGAATCGAAGCAAATCCCGACAAGATCAAGGAAATTGAGCAGATTGAGGCGCCAAAACGGGTCAAAGACGTCCGTAGGCTCGCCAGCTGCGTTGCTGCCCTGAGTAGGTTAATCTCCAAATTTGCTGAGCGCGCCCTCTCCTTTTTCAAAGTTTTGAAAAAGGCGGGTCCAGTAAAGTGGACTCCGGAGGTAGAGGCAGCGCTCCAAGACTTGAAGAGGTACCTCTCCTCCACGCCAATACTAGTCGCTCCTAAACCACAAGAGTCGTTGCTGCTATACTTAGCAGCAACGAATCAAGTGGTTACTGCTGCGCTGGTGGCGCAGAGGGAACTTGAGGAAGAAGCATCAGTAGCAGCGGAACCATCGAATGGTGGGCCGGAGTCCTCCCCGGCAAGGCCCGGCCCCGGCAAGGCAGAGTCTGCACAGATGGGCGAAGTGGAACAGAAGAAGAAGGTGGTGCAGCACCCGGTTTATTTTGTCAGTTCCCTCCTGCAGGGGGCTAGATCAAGATATTCTGGTACACCGAAGCTACTTTTCGGCCTTCTCATGGCCTCGAGAAAGCTGCGCCACTATTTCAAGCACATGAGATCGCCGTCGTCACCAGCCTCCCGTTGCAACGAATCCTGCCCAACTTGGATGCAACCGGGAGGATTGTGGAGTGGGCCTTGGAATTGTCAAGCATTGGCCTCAAGTTTGAAAGTACTTCGACAATCAAGAGCCGAGCCTTGGCAGAGTTCATAGCAGAATGGACTGCAACGCCCGATGAGGAGATCCAAGAGACCACCCTTCCCGGCAAGGAGACGAGCAGTGAGTGGATTATGTACTTTGATGGAGCTTTCTCACTCCAAGGTGCTGGTGCCGGCGTACTACTCGTCGCACCCACCGGAGAGCGCCTCAAGTACATAATCCAGATGCACTTTCCTCGGGAAAAATCAACGAACAACACAACGGAGTATGAGGGATTGCTGGCCGGTCTCAGGATCGCGGCAGACCTCAGAATCAGGAAGCTCATCATCAGAGGTGATTCGCAGCTCGTCGTCGAGCAAGTGAACAAGGATTACTAGAGCCCGTTGATGGAGGCCTATGTGGATGAAGTGAGGAAGTTGGAAGAATGCTTTGACGGATTGCAAGCAGAGCATGTTCCCCGAGCGGAGAACGACATTGCTGACGACCTGTCAAAACACGCTGCCCTCAAGTTCCTTGTGGAACCAGGTACCTTTGTGCTTCAATTAACTCAGCCATCCGTTGAACCATCAGCAGGACAGAGCAAACAAAGGAAGGCGGGCTCCGGCAAGTATTTTCCCGCTGAGCTCCTAGGAGCCGTTGGCAAGGACGTTGCCGGGTGCCCCAAGCTTGCCGGAGAGCAGCAACCCCCGGCAGGGCCTCAAGCCCTGGCCATAGAGGCAGCTGCCCTTACGGCCGAAGATGTGCCTCTAGTCCTTGCCGTCGAGCCCCAGGCTCCGGCACGGGCGTAGCCCACCGTCCGTTTCCTCCAAACAGGAGAGCTCCCCGAGGAGCAGGAAGAAGCAGAGAAAGTAGCCCATCAGTCCAGCATGTACCACTTTGTGGATGATGCCCTATACAGAAGGAGATCGAACGGCGTGAAGTTGAAGTGCATTCCTCGGGAAGACGGACTGAGGCTATTGGCGGAGATACATGGAGGCATGTGTGGCTCCCACATAGGTCGAGAGCCCTTGCCGGCAAGGCATTCCGGCAAGGTTTCTTCTGGCCCACCGCTCTCCAGGATGCGACTTCACTAGTAACCAAGTGTGAAGCGTGCTAGTTCCATTCAAAGAAGCTTCATCAACCAGCTCAAGCTCTTCAGACCATCCCTCTTTCCTGGCCATTTTCGGTCTGGGGGCTCGATATACTGGGCCCTTTTCCCCGTGCTGTCGGGGGCTTTGAGTACTTGTACGCCGCAATCAACAAGTTCACAAAGTGGCCGGAAGTGGAGCCGGTGAGAAAGGTGACGGCACAGTCAGCTGTCAAGTTCTTCAAGGGGCTAGTCTGCCATTTTCGTGTGCCCAATAGGGTCATCACCGACAATGGCACACAGTTCACAAGCCACACCTTCATGCAGTACATTCAAGACTTCGGCAGCAAGGTTTGTTTTGCTTCTGTTGCTCATCCCAGAAGCAACGGCCAGGCTGAGAGGGCGAATGCAGAAGTGCTGTGGGGCCTCAAGACTAGAACTTTTGACAAGCTGCACAAGTGCGGAAGGCGCTGGATTGATGAGTTGCCAATGGTTCTTTGGTCAATCAGGACGACACCAAATCGAGCCACTGGTGATAACCCACAAGTATAGGGGATCAATTGTAGCCTCGTTCGATAAGTAAGAGTGTCGAACCCAATGAGGAGCTAAAGGTAGAACAAAGATTCCCTCAAGTTCTATCGACCACCGATACAACTCTACGCACGCTTGACGTTCGCTTTACCTAGAACAAGTATGAAACTAGAAGTACTTTGTAGGTGTTGTTGGATAGGTTTGCAAGATAATAAAGAGCGTGTAAATAAAAAGTAGGGGCTGTTTAGATAAAGACACAATAAAGTAAATATAGCGAGTGTGGAAAAGTGGTGGTAGGAGTCGCGAAATTGTCCCTAAGCAATTGACTACTTTACTAGACCGGTAGCAAGTTTTATGTGGGAGAGGCCACTGCTAGCATGTCATCCCTGACTTGGAATTCTATGCACTTATGATTGGAACTATTAGCAAGCATCCGCAACTACTAACGTTCATTAAGGTAAAACCCAACCATAGCATTAAGATATATTGGTCCCCCTTCAATCCCGTATGCATCAATTTCTATGCTAGGTAGAAGCTTCTGTCACTCTTGCCCTCCAATACATAGTCCTATCAACATACAACTAACCCTATGGTGTGGTCCACGCGTGCGCTCATATGATGGGCACCAAAGGACAGCAACATAACTACAAGCAAATTAAATCAATCATAGCAATTCATCAACCACCGATAGGACAACGAAAATCTACTCAGACATCATAGGATGGCAACACATCATTGGATAATAATATGAAGCATAAAGCACCATGTTCAAGTAGAGGGTACAGTAGGTTGCGGGAGAGTGGACCACGGTAGATAGAGGGGGGAAGGTGATGGAGATGTTGGTGAAGATGGCGGAGGTGTTGGTGAAGATCGCGGTGATGATGATGGCCCCCGGCGGCATTCCGGTGCCACCGGAAGCGAGGGGGAGAGAGCCCCCCTCCTTCTTCTTCTTCTTCCTTGACCTTCTCCCTAGATGGGAGAAGGGTTTCCCCTCTGGTCCATGGTCTCCATGGCGTGGGAGGGGCGAGTGCCCCTCCGAGATTGGATCTGTCTCTTTGTCTCTCTCTGTTTCTGCGTTCTCAGATCTGGCCTTTCACCGTTTCTTTTATAACCGGAGATCCGTAACTCCGATTGGGCCGATTTTGGACACGATCTCTATCCGGAAATTAGCTTTCTTGCGGCGAAAGAAGGGCTCCAACTGCCTTACGGGGTGGCCACGAGGGTCCAGGGCACGCCCCCCTGCCTCGTGGCCCCCTCGGGCATCGTCTCGCGTTGATTCTTCTTCCCAAAAATCATAAATATTCCCAAAAAAAATCTCCGGCAGTTTTTATCCCGTTTGGACTCTGTTTGATGGGTTTTCTGCGAAACAAAAAACATGCAACAGACAGGAACTGGCACTGGGCACTGGATCAATATGTTAGTCCCAAAAATAGTATAAAAAGTTGCCAAAAGTATATGAAAGTTTTAAGATATTGGCATGGAACAATCAAAAATTATAGATACGATGGAGACGTATCAGCATCCCCAAGCTTAATTCCTGCTCGTCCTCGAGTAGGTAAATGATAAAAAGATAGTTTTTGATGTGGAATGCTACCTAGCATAATCTTGATCACATAATCTAATCATGGCATGAATATTAAGACACGAGTGATCCAAAGCAATAGTCTATCATTTGACATTAAGTCAATAATACTTCAAGCATACTAATAAAGCAATCATGTCTTTTCAAAATAACATGGCCAAAGAAAGTTATCCCTACAAAATCATATAGTCTGGCTATGCTCCATCTTCACCACACAAAATATTCACATCATGCACAACCCCGATGACAAACCGAGCAATTGGTTCATAGTTTTTAACGCGCTTCAGCCTTTTCAACCCTCACGCAATACATGAGCGCAAGCCATGGATATAGCACTATGGGTGGAATAGAATATGACGATGGAGGTTGTGTGGAGAAGACAAAAAGGAGAAAGTCTCACATCGACGCGGCTAATCAACGGGCTATGGAGATGCCCATCAATTGATGTCAATGTGAGGAGTAGGGATTGCCATGCAACGGATGCACTAAGAGCTATAAGTGTATGAAAGCTCAAACTGGAAACTAAGTGGGTGTGCATCCAACTTGCTTGCTCATGAAGACCTCGGGCATTTGAGGAAGCCCATCATCGGAATATACAAGCCAAGTTCTATAATGAAAATTCCCACTAGTATATGAAAGTGACAATATAAGAGACTCTCTATCATGAAGAACATGGTGCTACTTTGAAGCACAAGTGTGGTAAAAGGATAGTAACATTGCCCCTTTTTCTTTTTCTTTTTCTTTTTTTGCGGGCTTCTTTGGCCCCTTTTTTATTTAGGCTTCTTTGGCCTCTCTTTTTTTTGATGGGGCAATGCTCTAATAATGATGATCATCACACTTTTATTTACTTACAACTCAATATTACAACTCGATACTACAACAAAGATATGACTCTATATGAATGCCTCCGGCGGTGTACCGGGATGTGCAATGATCTAGCGTAGAAATGACATCAAAAAACGGACAAGCCATGAAAACATCATGCTAGCTATCTTACGATCATGCAAAGCAATATGACAATAAATGCTCAAGTCATGTATATGATGATGATGGAAGTTGCATGGCAATATATCTCGGAATGGCTATGGAAATGCCATGATAGGTAGGTATGGTGGCTGTTTTGAGGAAGATATAATGATGCTTATGTGTGAAAGAGCATATCATATCACGGGGTTTGGATGCACCGGCAAAGTTTGCACCAACTCTCGAGGTGAGAAAGGGCAATGCACGGTACCAAAGAGGCTAGCAATGATGGAAGGGTGAGAGTGCGTATAATCCATGGACTCACATTAGTCATAAAGAACTCATATACTTATTGCAAAAGTTTATTAGCCCTCGAAGAAAATACTACTACGCATGCCCCTAGGGGGATAGATTGGTAGGAAAAGACCATCGCTCGTCCCCGACCGCCACTCATAAGGAAGACAATCAATAAATAAATCATGCTCCGACTTCGTTACATAACGGTTCACCATACGTGCATGCTACGGGAATCACAAACCTCAACACAAGTATTTCTACTAATCCACAACTACCCACTAGCATGACTCTAATATCACCATCTTTATATCGCAAAACTATTGCAAGGAATCAAACATATCATATTCAGTGATCTACAAGTTTCATGTAGGATTTTATGACTAACCATGTGAATGACCAATTGCTGTCATCTCTCTAAATAGATATAAGTGAAGCAAGAGAGTTTAATTCTTTCTACAAAAGTTATGCCCACGCTCTAACAAGTATAAGTGAAGCAAAAGAGCATTCTACAAATGGCGGTTTTCTATGTGAAGAGAAACAGGCAATCCAAACTTCAAATGATATAAGTGAAGCACATGAAGCATTCTATAAAGCCATACTCAAAAGATATAAGTGAAGTGAAATGAGCATTCTATAAATCAACCAAGGACTATCTCATACAATCATAGTGCATAAAAGAAAAGTGAAAACTAAATGCAAAAGACGCTCCAAGATTTGCACATATCGCATGAACGAAACGAATCCGAAAACATACGGATACTTGTTGAAGAAAGATGGGATGCCTTCCGGGGCATCCCCAAGCTTAGATGCTTCACTCTCCTTGAATATTTACTTGGGGTGCCCTGTGAATCCCCAAGCTTGAGCTCTTGCCTCTCCTTCTTCTCCTCACATCGAGACCTTCTCGATCATCGAACACTTCATCCACACAAAACTTCAACAGAAAACTCGGTAAGATCCGTTAGTATAATAAAGCAAATCACTACTCTAAGTACTGTTGAGAACCAATTCATATTTTGTTTTTGCATTGTAGCTACTGTAATATAACTTTTCCATGGCTTAATCCACTGATAGAAATTGATAGTTTCATCAAAACAAGCAAACTATGCATCAAAAACAGAATCTGTCTAAAACAGAACAGTCTGTAATAATCTGAACATTCACCATACTTCTGATACTTGAAAATTTCTGCCAAATTTAGGAAAAATAAAAAATTTGTATATAAAGACAGTTCAAAAAGTTTCAGAACCATTTGACGTTCCAGTAAAAAATGTAAAATCGCGCACTACAAACAAAGTTTCTGTCCTGCACCGTACAAACCAACAAGCATTGTAAACATCCTAAAGGCAAATCTTGGCACATTATTTTTATAATACAATGGAATTGTACAAGGGTATAATTATTTTTGTTGAAAATTTTCTGTAATCAAGATTCACAAAGTTTCCATGAGCATGAACAAAGTTCAAGGCTAGCTCCCACTTCAACAATGCTTGTCTCTCTCACTTTCACTTTCCTTTTTGAAAAAGTTTTGGGTTCCCCTCTTTATTTTTTTGTTTTTCAACTATATAAAAGCACTCAACAGAAATAAATGACTCTCTAAAACTTCTGGGTTGTCTCCCTGGCAGCGATTTCTTTAAAGCCATTAAGCTAGGCATATAGTGCTCAAGTAATGGATCCACCCGGATCCCAAGGTATATCAAAGCCAATTTTAATTAGCAATGGTTTGTAATTTAGTAGTGAGCCGCCGGCAATGACATTGCCGGGTGCCCCAAGCTTGCCGGAGAGCAGCAACCCCCGGCAGGGCCTCAAGCCCTGGCCATAGAGGCAGCTGCCCTTACGGCCGAAGATGTGCCTTTAGTCCTTGCCGTCGAGCCCCAGGCTCCGGCATGGGCGTAGCCCACCGTCCGTTTCCTCCAAACAGGAGAGCTCCCCGAGGAGCAGGAAGAAGAAGAGAAAGTAGCCCATCAATCCAGCATGTACCAGTTTGTGGATGATGCCCTATATAGAAGGAGACCGAACGGTGTGAAGTTGAAGTGCATTCCTCGGGAAGACGGACTGAGGCTGTTGGCAGAGATACATGGAGGCATGTGTGGATCCCACATAGGGTTGAGAGCCCTTGCCGGAAAGGCATTCCGGCAAGGTTTCTTTTGGCCCACCGCTCTCCAGGATGCGACTTCAGTAGTAACCAAGTGTGAAGTGTGCCAGTTCCATTCAAAGAAGCTTCATCAACCAGCTCAAGCTCTTCAGACGATCCCTCTTTCCTGGCCATTTTCGGTCTGGGGGCTCGATATACTGGGCCCTTTTCCCCGTGCTGTCGGGGGCTTTGAGTACTTGTACGCCGCAATCAACAAGTTCACAAAGTGGCCGGAAGTGGAGCCGGTGAGAAAGGTGACGACACAGTCAGCCGTCAAGTTCTTCAAGGGGCTAGTCTGCCGTTTTGGTGTGCCCAATAGGGTCATCACCGACAACGGCACACAGTTCACAAGCCACACCTTCATGCAGTACATTCAAGACCTCGGCAGCAAGGTTTGTTTTGCTTCTGTTGCTCATCCCAGAAGCAACGGCCAGGCTGAGAGGGCGAATGCAGAAGTGCTGGGGCCTCAAGACTAGAACTTTTGACAAGCTGCACATGTGCGGAAGGCGCTGAATTGATGAGTTGCCAATGGTTCTTTGGTCAATCAGGACGACACCAAATCGAGCCACTGGTGATAACCCACAAGTATAGGGGATCAATTGTAGCCTCGTTCGATAAGTAAGAGTGTCGAACCCAATGAGGAGCTAAAGGTAGAACAAAGATTCCCTCAAGTTCTATCGACCACCGATACAACTCTACGCACGCTTGACGTTCGCTTTACCTAGAACAAGTATGAAACTAGAAGTACTTTGTAGGTGTTGTTGGATAGGTTTGCAAGATAATAAAGAGCGTGTAAATAAAAAGTAGGGGCTGTTTAGATAAAGACACAATAAAGTAAATATAGCGAGTGTGGAAAAGTGGTGGTAGGAGTCGCGAAATTGTCCCTAAGCAATTGACTACTTTACTAGACCGGTAGCAAGTTTTATGTGGGAGAGGCCACTGCTAGCATGTCATCCCTGACTTGGAATTCTATGCACTTATGATTGGAACTATTAGCAAGCATCCGCAACTACTAACGTTCATTAAGGTAAAACCCAACCATAGCATTAAGATATATTGGTCCCCCTTTAATCCCGTATGCATCAATTTCTATGCTAGGTAGAAGCTTCTGTCACTCTTGCCCTCCAATACATAGTCCTATCAACATACAACTAACCCTATGGTGTGGTCCACGCGTGCGCTCATATGATGGGCACCAAAGGACAGCAACATAACTACAAGCAAATTAAATCAATCATAGCAATTCATCAACCACCGATAGGACAACGAAAATCTACTCAGACATCATAGGATGGCAACACATCATTGGATAATAATATGAAGCATAAAGCACCATGTTCAAGTAGAGGGTACAGTAGTTTGCGGGAGAGTGGACCACTGTAGATAGAGGGGGGAAGGTGATGGAGATGTTGGTGAAGATGGCGGAGGTGTTGGTTAAGATCGCGGTGATGATGATGGCCCCCGGCGGCATTCCGGTGCCACCGGAAGCGAGGGGGAGAGAGCCCCCCTCCTTCTTCTTCTTCTTCCTTGACCTTCTCCCTAGATGGGAGAAGGGTTTCCCCTCTGGTCCATGGTCTCCATGGCGTGGGAGGGGCGAGAGCCCCTCCGAGATTGGATCTGTCTCTCTGTCTCTCTCTGTTTCTGCGTTCTCGGATCTGGCCTTTCACCGTTTCTTTTATAACCGGAGATCCGTAACTCCGACTGGGCTGAATTTTGGACACGGTCTCTATCCGGAAATTAGCTTTCTTGCGGCGAAAGAAGGGCTCCAACCGCCTTACGGGGTGGCCACGAGGGTCCATGGCGCGCCTGACCCCCTGGGGCGCGCCCCTGCCTCGTGGCCCCCTCGGGCATCGTCTCGCGTTGATTCTTCTTCCCAAAAATCGTAAATATTCCAAAAAAATCTCTGTCAGTTTTTATCCCGTTTGGACTCCGTTTGATATGGGTTTTTTGAGAAACAAAAAACATGCAACAGACAGGAACTGGCACTGGGCACTGGATCAATATGTTAGTCCCAAAAATAGTATAAAAAGTTGCCAAAAGTATATGAAAGTTGTAGAATATTGGCATGGAACAATAAAAAATTATAGATACGACGGAGACGTATCAACTGGCCAGACACCCTTTGCCCTGATATACGGGGCAGAAGGAGTTCTCCCCACTGAACTCATATACGGGTCACCTCGAGTGCTCGCTTATGATGAGCTTGAGCAAGAGCAGTTGCGCCAAGATGACGCGACGCTCCTTGAGGAAGATCGTCTTCAGGCTGTTGTGTGAGCCGCTCGCTACCAGCAAGCCTTGCGCCGCTATCATAGCCGGAAGGTTCATGCCCGAAGCCTTGAGGAAGGCGACCTTGTTCTTCGGCGGATCCAATCCACCAAGAATTCAAACAAGTTGACGCCGAAGTGGAAAGGCCCTTATCGGGTAATACGAGTCACCAGGCCCGGCGCAGTCCGCCTGGAGACCGAAGATGGCATTCCGGTGAGCAATTCCCGGAATATCGAACATCTTCGCAAGTTTTACCCCTAAGGCGCGGTTGCCGGGAGCCCCGGCAACCCCCATTTTGTACTAGCCTTGCCGGCAGGGCATGTAACCCTATGTATAGAGCCAGGCGCAGACCCTGTGCGCAGTCAGGGAAAGAAATCCCTTAGTATGTATAGTTTCCTGTTGATTTCCATGTTTATGTGTATACGTATATGAATGCTTGTCTAGGGTACTGTACTGCTTTTTGATTCAAATAAATATCAGGGGACCGCCGAGGTTCCATGCTCTTGCCCTCTCTTCTTTCCAGCCATGGCAAGGACGCGCGATCCCGCCAAGGACCCGGCTCCGGCAAGAAGTTGAGAAGACCGCCTGGCATGGTGATCCCCGGCAAACCAAACAGATAAAGTTTACCTCTTGCCCATTCGTGTTCATAACCTATGACTTGTGCATTAGAAAACCTCGCCACTCTTCTTTAAGAACTCGGGTGCTCCCATTTTCGGCCCGAACGCTGCTTCGGTCGGAGTGGTCGTAGTAGCCCTTGTTAAAAGGAGGTGGACAGGGGGCTAGACCCTTTGTCTGTAACCCGACAGATATGATTCTCCGGCAGGCGCAAGGGGCGCCGGCAAGGCGGCTTTCCGGGAGGACTCGTTTATTTACACTAAGGAGGCATTTCGCCTCCGCACGAACGTATGCGTGCACGGGTTCCCGGCAGGACTAGACTTTTTCGTTAATATGCTGATGCGAGTACAGAAGTTACAGGACACAAGCATGGGCTCGAGAGATTACATTATCTAGAAATTAAGATTTTGGCAAGTGCCTACAATTTAAAAGAAAGATAAGTGCCCCGTGATCTTCGTTCTTGCCCCTTTCCTCCCAGGTGCGGCAGGTGAAGGCAAAAAGGAAGCAATGGGGAACGCGCCAATGGAGAGCTTGACGAGGAAGACCCTCGGCAGGGCGCGTGGCCAAGGGAGGAGGGCGATGCGGTCAGTCAGAGTCGGCTACCTCCGGCTTGATGCCCTCGTCGTCGCTGTCGCTGTCCACCTCGTCACTCTCGCCCGAGGAGGAGGTTTCGTTGTCAGTGGAGCTCAACACACAACACCTTAGGCGAGTTCTCGAGCGCCCAAAGACCTTGATGGAGAGCAGGCCGCTCTCCGTCAATGCAAAGTGGAGAACGAGCCCTTCCGGCAGGCCATGGGCATGGGCGAAGATTTTCCACCCGCGGCGGAGATACATGACGTGAGGGGCGGGGAAGTCGACCTCGACCCGCATGCTGCCATTCCCGCAACCCCTCATATGCAGCCTCAAGGCCTGTGGTGGGTCGAGCTCCATCTCTCGAGCGAACAGAGTGGGGAGACGCAGGCGACCGTGCACTGGCTTGTACAACCTGATGAAGAATTCGCGGGGCTGGTCTCCGACATGGCCCTCCATTGGGGGAAGATCCGCTGGCGGAGGCGCGGCCGGTGCGCCGCCCCGTCCTCCTCTCCCCCGAGTGCCACGGTAGCCTCGGCCTCGCCTCCTCCCTCCTCCTCTTGCGGTGGGCTCCGCCACCACGAGCTCCTGGGGAGGGGGAACGCGCTGTCGAGCAAAGGCCCTTGTCGCTGCCATTGGAGCGTCGGCACGCCCTCTTGCCATGGCGAAGGGAAGGAAGGAGTCAAGATGGAAGGAGATGAATGTTGAAGGATTGAAAGATGTCGTCCACCTCCCCTTCTTATAAAGGGGCGGGGTCGGGGCTCGGCCTCCCCAATCTAAGGACGGCCGCCCCACTTAACCAATCCGGCCGCTAGGGGCGCAGGGAATCGGGACCGACCCGCTGCTCCAATCAGCGACGACCCGGTTTCCCGCCTCGGCATTAAGGCCCGTGCCCTTCGTGTCCACCACCTACCCTCCTTGGGGCATGGAGGACACATGGCGAGCGGGCCAGGATCGAG